>NW_024581096.1:7020528-7405376 GCF_017639235.1 Corvus kubaryi
GTCCCAAGGGGAAGCCTCCAACGAGCAAGAGCTGTCCCCAGGAGAAGCTGGTAGCTATCAGGAATTGTCCCAAGGGGAAGCCTCCAACAAGCAAGAGCTGTCCCCAGGAGAAGCCAGGAGCTCCCAGAAATTGTCCCAAGGGGAAGCCTGCACAGAGCAAGAGCTGTGCCCAGGAGAAGCCAGGAGCTCCCAGAAATTGTCCCAAGGGGAAGCCTGCACAGAGCAAGAGCTGTGCCCAGGAGAAGCCAGGAGCTCCCTAGAATTTTGGGAAGAATGCACAGAGAAAAAGTCTTCCCAAGGAGAAGTCGGTAGCTCCCAAAAACTGTCTAACTGGGAAGAATACAGTGAGCAAAAGCTGTCCCATGAAGTTGGTAGGTATGAAGAACTCTCTGATCTGGAAGAGTCCATCGGCCAAGAGCTTTCTGAAGAGGAAGACTCTATTGTCCAGGAGGTGTCCAAAGGGAATGTTAATAGACCTTCTGTGCAGTCCCGCTGGGAAAACAACAGTTATAAAGAGCTCATGCAGGACAACTGGGAACACGCGAGTGTCCACAGCACCTGGGTCAAGCCCTTGCTGCAGGAGGACAGGTCGGATGAACTGAGCATCCTCGAGCTGCCTGAAGAAGAAGACAGGGAGCAAAGACTGAGACGCTTTGCAGAAGATGGGCTCCAAGTGCCTGTCCCTCGGGAAGCTTGGGTTGAGCACCAGGCATTCGAGACGCACCCCCAAGTGCCGTTCTGGGCCTTGCCTCTCCATCTGAAAGCCCAAGCCACCAGAGGACGTCCAGTTTCTCCTGCCTTCAAGGAGAAGGTGCCAG
Organism: Corvus kubaryi; assembly: GCF_017639235.1. Taxonomy (NCBI): domain Eukaryota; kingdom Metazoa; phylum Chordata; class Aves; order Passeriformes; family Corvidae; genus Corvus; species Corvus kubaryi. Next base: position 7,021,347 of record NW_024581096.1, read on the forward strand.
AGGCCTGCCCTGCCCTGTGCAGCTGCCCCAGTTGCTCAGCTCCCCAGGTGGGAGCCCAGGCCCTCAGGTGGCAGCAAGCTCCCCACAAAAAACATCCTTCCCTTGCCAGACGGATCCTGCAGGCACTGCGCAGCCTGTTCTGCTGCCCTTGCCTGATGCCACCGCTGGAGGGTTAATGCCCTCTGCCAGCACCAGGCCAGGCCCTGCAGATGGTGGCTGGCCTGCAGCCTGCCCAGCGTCCTGAGGAAGCCACACATACTGCCCTTGCCTGGACATGTCCCTACAGCCTGAATAATCCCTGGCTGCTTTGGATCATCCCAAGTGGGTGTCCCGAAGACCAAATATTACTGATGTGGCCAGCCCCAAATAAGCAGCCCTGGGGGACATTTGGTGCCAGATGGCTCAGCGGTGAATCACAGAGAATCATCAAGGTGGGAAGAGACCTTGAAAGTCATCCAGTCCCACCATCACCCTGGCACCACCATCATCACCCTGAAACCATGTCCCCAAGTGCCACATCCAGATGACTCTTTAACACTTCCAGAGATAGTGACTCCACCACCTCTCTGAGCAGCTTTTTCCAATGCCTGACAACTCTGTCAGGGAAAAATTGTTTCTGAAGTTTAATCTGAACCTCCCCTGGCAGAACCTTCTCTGGAGGAAAGGCCATTTCCTCTCATCCTGAAAGGATTACATGCTGATCCTTCGGGATTTTATCCATGAGGAATGGGCACAGACAGAAGGTATTGCTCCCAGGACTCCAATGCACACTGCAGGATTGCGACACATGCAGCTCATCTAAAACAAATGAAAGTTGGGTTTAAGTTATAGTAGTAGTAAAAAAAAGAAAACCCACACCAAAAAAACCCACAAAAAAACCTCACAACAAAAAAACCACAAAATGAAGAATAAGAATAGGAATAATAATAATAAGATTTAGAAGATGAAGAAATAGTAGTACTAAATAAGAATAAGAATGAGAATAAAAATGAGAATGAGAAGAAGAAAAAGAAAAAGAAGAAGACGAAGTAGAAGAAGACAAAGAAGACGAGGAAGAAGATGTAGAAGAAATAATAGTAGTAAAGAATAAGAATAAGAATAGGAATAAGAAGAATAAGATGATGTAGAAGAAGAAATAGTAATAGTAAAAATCACAATAAGTAAAAGAAGGAAAATGATAAGACTACTAAGATAAAGAAATAGTAGTAGTAGTAAATAATACTACTAATGAAAATCAAAATAAGTCTAGAAATAATAATAAGAAGAAATAGTGGTAGTAAATAATAATAATTATTATATTGATGATAATAATAATATCAAGTTAAAATACACACCCACACATCTTCTAGAATCACAGAATGTTTTGGGTTGGGAAGGGCCTTAAAGATCCTCTAGTTCCATTTGACTACCTTCTGCTGTCTTTCTCTCTGAGACCTTCTTTCCTATTTCTTTCTATCCCGCTACTCCACATTTCTCATTAAATAAAATCTATATTAAATAAAATCTGCATGTTGGCATCATTTGTGCCTTGGTTTGGGCAGATGCATCTCTCCCTAACTGGATTGGAACTCATTCTCTGCCCCACCTGTCTTTATAGCAGAGCTGCTGCAGCTCTCTGGGCATCTCCATCGCTCTCCTCTGAACTCATTCTAACAGGTCCACATCCTTCTTGTGCTGGGGCCCCCAGACACGGATGTAGTGTAGGTGGGCTCTGACAAAAGTGGAGTAGAGGGCCAGAATCACCTCCCTTGACCTGCTGCTCTTTGCCCATTTTCATGCAGTCCAGGACATGGGTGGCTTTCTGGGCTGTGAGCACAGACTGCTGGCTCATGCTGAGCTTCTCGTCCATCAGCACCCCTAAGTCCTTCTACTCAGCCCCTGCCCCTCTCAGCTTCCTGTTCCCTGCAAATGAGCTGAGGGGAAGCTCCATCCACTCTGTGTTATTGGCGAAACCACTAAAGAGCCCTCGTGCCAGGGCAGAGCCCTGAGGGACACCCCTTGTCCCTGGCCTCCACCTGCACATGGAGCCACTGAGCAAAACCCACTGGATGCATCCATCTGGCCAATTCCTCATGCCCTGCATAGCCCACCCTCTGAAGCCAGGCCTCTGCAGTGTGGGGCTTGGGGTGCCATGTGGCACTGTGTCCAAAGCCCCACAGGGACTCTGGGCACATCAGGGCTGTCAGAGACTGAAATGTTATGGGTAATAGCTTAAACACTGCTATGAAGCAGTTTTGCCCATTACAGCAAAACCATATAAAGAGGCTGAGACCACCCCTCCTTGACCAACTGTGACCTTGAGCTGACTTTGGACTGTGATTTAAGCTGCCTAATGGAACTTGAGATATGAAAATGGTAACACTACTGTTCAATTACTGCAGGTCTGAGGGCAAGTAAACAAGACTAAGGGAGAATAATGTATCCACAAGAAAGCCAAACCCAGCAGCTGTCCTGAAAATCATCCCTGTCTGGGTTTGGTCTGGGGGAAGCCATAGTCCACAGGTTCATCTGCTGAGGCCAGGTTTGCACACACTTCCTACCAACCAAGAAGGAAGGAGGAGAGTTTTGGGGGTGTGGTGTAACCTCTGGTCAGAGCCAGTGACCAAGATGCGCCAGTTCTGGCAGATATCCGTGACAAGCATATGTCAGTGAATATCCATCCATATTTCTCACCTAGAGACAGAGTGGTGTTATGTTTCTTCTGGAAATACATATATACACATATAGTGTCCCTTAGTATCACACCCTCCATGAATGTTAACAGGTTCTGTTAGGATTTTTGTGCTGTTGTGCCCTCTTTCCAGCTTGACATGTGTTTAAGCTTTAAGATTATGGTGATCTAGGTTGCTTTAGTCTGCATGACAGTGAAATTAAACAAACTGGTCTTAAATAGAATACTTAGTTGAATCTTTTTTCTGGATGACATTTAAATTTTCCTCTTGGGGTAGCACCACTGTGAAAACTCTTATAGTCTGGGAAATACTGAAATTTTAAAGATTTTTACTGTACTTTAGCTCCTAGAGAATGACATACAATGTGTACTTGATAATTCACATTATTTTTCCCTTTTATATGCTTATAACTAAAGCTGTGACACTTTCCTCTGCATTTACTAAACTGTAGCAAAATCTCTGAAGCACCAATAATCTGATTTTAACAACAGAATGTCTTTGACAGTGGTCAAGCCAGAACTGAAGAAATTCCAAGATGAAAATGTAAAAGCAGTGGTAATGCAAAGGCTTTGGAAGAAAGATACTCTACTTTTCCTTCCCAGCACTTCTTGACAGTGTTGTTCTGTCCCATTCATGTGACAGTAATATATGGCTCATCTATACATAGTTCTTTCAAATATTGGCCTTTGAATGCGGGGACATTATTTTTCCTTCATCGCTGCCAAAAGCAATGTGCTATAATTTGCCCTATCCACACGAAAGGACCAAAAAAAAAAAAAGGAAAATAGATCCATTGTTGGAAGAGACAGAAGACAAATCTCATTCAGCAACCTACAAAGGCAACACCAAGGTGAAAATTTTTCACAGTTTGCATGTGCAGCTAAAGTGGTGCTGGGCTTTGCACCAAGTATTAAATTTCCTTTATCTGTGCTGTGTTAAAGGGAATTGTGACAGGCTGAAACAGGCACAGAAGGTATAAATAATATTGAGACTGGTCAGAAATTATTTGAATTTAATTCTTGCCCTGTTACTTTCAGCTTCACAATCTCTGGCATGCCAAGAGAGTCTAAAAGCCAGGATTGTCACATATCAACAGAGTGAAAAATGGACAACGCAGTAGAAGTGATTTCCAAAACACAGCTGCTCATGTATACCATATGCATTGTCATATGTATGCTGGATTATAAACTCAAGTCTTTTAAGTAACAACTCCCACTCATCTCATTGTAGAGAAAAAGCATCGCTAAACTGAGCAGCAATTTTTTGAAAAAGAAATAACAAATATGTCCATTCTATCTATATTTGAATCCAAAGGAAAGATCCGAAGCAAAAACCTTAGGCTTGTAAGATACAGGCTTCCACTAATCTTTTTAATTTATGTGTGGATAACTGTGTGCATTATTCAGTCTTAGTAATAAAGAGGCTACAACTGGACGTGACCAGTTTTAAATTGGTCTAATGCCAGTGCTGGGTGAAAATGTGATGAGAACTTAGGAGGTGCAGTCTAAAAAGAGACATTTTCCCCTCAGTCCTGAGAAGCATTCTCAAGATGTAGCAACAGAAGCACAGAGGAAAAGAATGATTACCTTGGAGTCACTAGAGGAGGCTATGTAGTATTTGAGCCCCTATTAGGTTTGTTACAGACCACATTTATTTCCCAGGCCTGAGATCTGAGTACTGAGCCCAAAGGAAATTCCATATAATTTTATACTTTGGAGAGTTTACTTTTACAGGGAAAGCTTTATTCCAGATTAGTTGAGCAATCCATAGGCCCTGGTGTAAAGGTAGGATCTTACTTAATATTCTAGCAATTTCTGATTGTAACTTCAAATATTTTTTTTTCAGTTTAGCTACCCACTTGTGAGTCTTTATTTTGACAAACCAGTCACAGAGTCTGGATTTATTCTCAAAATATAGGACAATTTTACTTTTCAGGAACTACTCCTAGGTCTGCACAAAATCATGGCCTGTGTCTTGGAGCTATCAGCACCCCCACTCCAGCTGCATAGAGCAGCTGCTGATGTGCATGGACAGCAAAATGAAAGGCACTCAACCTCATTAATTTAAACCTTCATTTCTTTGACAACAGCATGCCTATCTTCATGGACAAGTTTCCGACCGTTTCTTCTTCGGATTTAATTTTGAGAGAACAATTACATCCTAGTATCAAACATCTGGGGTTCTTTTTAGATCTCAGTCCAGTTTTCTATTCTTAAATTTATGAATGACTATCAAAAGACTTTATCAGTAGTGAGTTTCTACTTACATATCATTGTTATATTGGCAACCCTTAAGTCAGCAGACCCATGAGCAGTTTATTTTGGCATACACTGATGAAATAAATGATTCCACTTTCCATCTAGCTCCTACCCATATCTTCTCTCCTGAGCTGGCATCAATGTCCACGCACCTGCATGGTGAACTGATACACTTTCTCTGCAAAGTTTTTTTGGCTGAGGCTGGACATCTTTCAGCAGTTACCACATTTGATTGTGAGGCTGGCCACACTAACCAGAAGTGCTTACAGAATTAAAAATGCTACATATGTATCTACTATGGCAACAAATGTTTTTGTTAGTCTTTTAATACTAGGCCAGTAATCATTAGCATCAGGTTGGTTGAAGTGTATCTGCACATTACCAAAAAAAGGGGTAATCACTAGGTGGTTATCTGCAAATCTTTCAGGGTATTCCGATTTTTGAAAAGACTTGTAAGTGCAAATTCTTCATAACAGACATTAAATATCCTCATTGCAGAAAGTACATAAAGATGTGTGAAACTCAAGCCGACAGACACCATGCTGCATATAATAAGGAGACATGGTATGTTTCAAAGTTTTGGCTGTTCTTACATTTTGTGGTTTAGATGTATAAACTTAAGAGGAAGTGACAAGATTATTCTTAAGATTAGCTGTAAATTCTGGCCAGCCAGGAAAAAACTGAAATTTGGTAGTAGTTTTACCCTTGGAAAGGCAGAGAGACATTTTTTTATTTTAATCAATATTCACTTGCCATTTGTACCAGTCCTGCAGAGGGTCATCAGGTCTCTGTAAAAGAGCAGGTTTGCAGTTTCCAGAGCCCTGTAAAGCTGCTGTACATAAGTATGGAGGAAGCTTCTCTCAAGCTGCTACAGGTATTACTTTTGGCACACTCTTGAAACATTCTGTAGCAGATCTAGACTCATTGCAAAGGTAGGGGGAAAAAAAGCTGCTGCCATCTGTCCTGCAGAGCAAACACCAGTCAGAAACAAGTATGTTCAGGTCCTGCTGCTGCCTGGAAAAAAGGTTGGGGGTCCCTGTCAGTATATATATTTATTAAATAAAACTGCTTATATGTTAATAAAGGTAAAAATTTGAGGAGTCCAGAAGTCCAGACTGAGGAAGGGGAGGCCAAAAGTCTGCCTTGAGGCTGTGCTGGGGAAAAAAAGTGGGACATTCCCCTAATTGGGAAAAAATAAAAAAAGGTAACAGAACATCTTAATTCTACTTGAATACTTGAATATAATTTATACTAGCAAATGTTTGCTTCAACAGGCAGTTTGACAAAAGTTGCCATAACTTTAGTTCACTGCAGTATCTTTACCAATCATACCACTAAGTGATCTCCAAGGTAGAGATATCTGATAAATCATCTGAGTTAATCTACGGAAAACATCTTAGTGCTTTTCCTCATGGAAGGATTACTCTTTTAATAAACAGATTGTTGAGTTTGGGGTTTTTTTCCATTAATTTTAATTTTAATCATCATTTCAAATATGTCACTGGGAAATCAGAAGCCTTTAAGGAAACTTTAGGTCTTGTATCACAGAACCTTCATGTTGTTAGCACATTTGGATTCAGTCTGGGAAACGGTCCACTTGAACCAACTTACTCTTATTTGTGTTTTGAAGTGCCAAGGAAGAGGAGCTTTTAAGTATACAGAAAGATACATATTCTCATTGAATACTTATTAACGAGAGAGGAGTCGAAGAAAACACCACACATGATTCCTGTTACTACTTCTAAATTTTTTCCAGAGTTGCCACTTCCCACAGAATGCCTGTGTATTCAAAGCCTGCATGCTTCTGAACTTCTGTCTACATCACAGCTTTCTCCTGTGTTGCACTGGTGTCCTTATTTGTGTGTTACTTTTAGCACCTGGGTCTCCACATATCAGGCTAAATATTAGAAGTTTCTTATATAGAATTGTAAGCCATGTAGCAGGCAGGTCCTGCTTGATTAACCTCTACAGCCTTTCCCTCATCCACAAGTGGGTCACCTTGTCAGAGAAGAAGGTCAGGTTACCCATCCAATGTCTAGATACGGCACCTGGGGACGTGGTTCAGTGGTGAAAATGTCGCTATTAGGTTAATGGTTGGACTCAATGGTCTGAGAGGTATCTTCCAACCTTGATGATTCTACGATTCTTTGCAGAAGACACCTTTAATCAGACAAAAGTTATAAATGCACACCACCACTTAGAAATTGATGGGACTGTTTCACTTAACTTTGGCTGTCTAAAAGTTATGTGTCTAATCTAGTCCCAGATGATCCTACTATAGTCAGTGAAACTGTACAGTTGCCTCTAGACAGCAGATATCTTGCCCAGGATAAGTATCAAAGTTAGATTGGTATAAAAGACCTGAACCACTACCTGAAGATGTCTCCACCTCTTCATCAGCTATAAGAGAAACCTAGGCAACAAAATAAGGTTCATTATATTGGACAGCTAAAAGTAGGTCACACTACTCCCATCCTTTCTGACACATTCCCTCTCAGTTTCCTACAGAAATCACTGCTACTCTAGCCAGAGTTGCCACTGCTCTGTGCTACAGCTTCAGCTTACAGTCTTTTGTTTTTCATCTTTTTCTTAGTTCTTCTTGCTCCTGTGATGACTTTGAAAGTTTCTCTAAGTTGTTTGTACTACTTAGATGCAAGAGGCTGTGACTCATATGTGCCAAAAATCCTGGCACACAGAGTGTTATCAGCTTTACAAGTCTCCTCAGGTATGGACACTTCTGTAGTGCTTAGGCCACTGACCCTCTCAGGGCTTTACTCAGCAACAAAGCTATATTTTCTGCCTAACTCCTGTTGGCTCAGTGTGCATGCTGAAGTCTCAGGTTCTCTCTTGTGCATCATTAGATTTATATATATGCAGCTAATCCAGCCTTCGAGATAGCTGATCAAATACTTTATGGATCAAGCAGAACCTCTTCTACTGCAACACTTGAAATACTTACTGGCTATTTTTTTTTAATTAAAAAAATAGGCTATTAAGTTGACATTTTGCACTAGGATTTTCAGTAGATTCACATTTTCTCAATTTTTTAGTACCTGTTCCAATGCTCAGGTTACTTCTCATGCTACAAAACATGTTTCTGTCTGTAACTCTGCTTTAACAAGGACTGAGGATAGTTTAACACCTTTTCTGATTTTTCCAGCTGCATGGGATCTCTGCTGAGAAGAAATTTTCCTAGGATTTCTTCACTCCACTCAGAGAACTCAGGGAGGAAGTTAATTTCTTCAAAATCATTCTTTGGAAAAGCCTATGGGTTTACACTGCTTAGAGTCTAGGGAGATTAGCCTCACTAGGCTAAAACTTTTTGTGAATATTCTCTGAAGCATTTTTGAAGTTCCTGACAAGTTTTTCTTTCCTTCAAAAAGCTGTCAAATTGATTTCAAAGAAACATAACCTTTATGTATCTTCATGTTGTGTGCACTCTCCTCTGTCAAACCCTGCAGTCTGCTTGGGTAACCTTCCCTATGCAGGTAACAGACTGATACCTCCTCCTTACAGCATGCAGTCTGCTGGTCCCTGAGGAAAGCCTCAAGCCGTTGTGGTTTTGATTGCCTGACACTTTAGGAGACAGGAGAGGAAACTGTACATTGGTCAATGATCTTAATATTCAGCAGGGAAAGGAAGGGGACAAGCTTGGTCTTGGATCCTCAGCCTAACCCAGAGTACAGTATCAATTACTCTCTGCCTTTATTTATTTCTTTTTTAAGATTGTACAACTTTTATTATATATAAAAATAAAATATTAAAAATAACCTGATTGTATTCTTGCCTACAAATGGAATGGGTGTTGACTGCATATTGTTGTGGGTTTAATAAGAATGAAGCTAAAACCTTGGGATTTTTGTTCTGTTTCCAAAGCTAAGAAATAATAAAGTTTTCAAATTTTAATGAATGTTCCCTCAGATTCTATTATGTAGCCAAGTTAAAAAATAATTTTGATTTTCTTTCTTTTAAAAACTTAACATCCCCACATCTCTATGTAATTAAACTATATTTCAAGATTTCTGTTGCATGTAGAGTCTAGGGAAAGTGAAAATATTGCTGCCCTAAGAATTGGAAAAAACAGTCAAATTTGCAGAACTGTAACATTTAACTGCTTAATCTTTACTCTAGCTCTGTAAAGATGGAATGACCATTGATAAACATGTTCATCTCAGAAACAGATTACACACTGGTCCAAGAATAAGATGTCAGCTGGTGCCCTCATGTGGATAAGTGTGCCATTATATATAATGGAAAATGAAACTTTTAGTCAAAACAGAGCCACAGAAACTTTAGCATCTCAGATTTGCACACAGAATTTGGAAAGATTGTTTAAGGGTCTTTAATTATTCACTTGCAGTATAGGCAATGCCATTTACTTAGTTGTAAGCAGAATTTTCTACCTGGATGCCAGGATATAGCATAGGTCTTAATGTAAATTTTAAGTATGAAACTGAACTCATTCTTATCTGCAGAACCACAATCTCTCTCCCTCAAAAAACCCCTACAGATTCATTCTAAAATGTAGAAGTTATCAAGTGACTGGCTTTCAGAACTAATCACACAACCTTTTTCCAGGGTTTGGAAAAATTTCAACAGAATATAATCTTTTTGAAGAAATGCCTTTCTTATTTACAAAGAAAGCATTCCAGCTGCCAGCCATCACAGAGAAGAGTTGAATAAGCACAGGGCATATGGGCTGGTGGAAATAATTCCCTTCTGATCAGCCTCAGTGGAAGAAATTATCAGTCCAGATCTAGATGTGGTTTTCTGGAAGTGTGCAAAACAGGTAAGTGAAAAGCACAGATAAGAATACTAATTCAGTTTTATTTACCGACTGTGTGATGATGAACATCTGCAGACTGTCAGCCGAGATCCTGTGGATGGCAAGTAGGTAAGTATGAGAGCGGGCATGATGCAAGCTGCAGCCTACTCTGTGGGGTATGCCCTGCCACTGCCCTGGAGGGATGTCTGCTGAGATAAGGAGATTGGGCAATCTCCCAGCAGGACTCCCTGGAAGGGCAACCACTTCTCTGGTCACGACCCACAATCCTTTGGGAGACACTATGCGGATCATTCTGTAACCCACTGGTCTGTCCCAGATCCTCTGTAATCCGTTGATCCCTTGCTGATCCCCTGTATCCCTATAAAAGCAAGCTCAATGGGCCCCTGTAGCTCAGAGAGGGTTCTTGTCCCTGGCTCCCCCCTTCACCGGAGGGGACCAACAATAAAGCTACCTCTGTGCGGAACCAGCCACACAAACCTCTCGTCTCTCTCTCTGTCCCTGGTCTGGCCTGGAGGCTGCCCTGCAGAGCTGAGCTGGAATCACGAGCTGACAATCACTGAAGAGCTGACAGTCTCTGCAAGGGCCCTCCTGCCAGCAGCTGAGGGAAGACATCGGGCCTCGGGAAGGCGATTCCTTTCGGGACCATCTCTCCGGACCGGTCACCTCTTCCTGGGTCAGAGCCGCTGACCCCATCACCAGCTGTAATACACTCCCTGCCATGGACAGAGCAGGTACACTTCTACTGTCTACTGTACAACTGTTCCTTTGGAGTGCTTATAAATGTGTACGCATTTTTAACTCTATTACATGTAAATGTTAAACTCTAAGTGTAGAATTAATCAAGTTGTGCAGTATTCTACGGAACCAGCTATATAATATTTACACCTTAAGTGTAAGGAAGATTGAAGCAAAACTTCCAGAATGTTTTAACAGATATCAAAAGAATCACCCTGTCATATAACCAGAATCTAAACCTAAGATGGACTGCTATTTGCAGAATACCCTGTCACAACTGTGCTATCTGTGCCCCCAGTGGCAGCTAAAGACACTGACCTGCAATAAAGATACTAAACTAAAATATTAATCTGAAATAATAGTAAGTAAAAACTTCTGCAAAACTTCCACTTCCAAGCTGAGTAAAGCAGCAACAATGATTATAAAGAATTGAAAGGCAAGGTAACTGCAATCTGTAATTTGACATTACAAGTTCTGAACCGGTAGATAAATAGGTTGACTTCATTTTCATCTGCCACCCACAGATCTGAGTAGTTCCTGGGGAATTCCATTGGCTTCAGCAAACTGATATTGTGAAATGCTGCTTACTTCGTGCTGTGTTTCAAATTCTTACACATCATGATAACTAGAGTGCCAACAATTTAACATTTTTACACCTGGGAATGTAAACTAACAATGTATTATTTATCTGCCAACCTTTCACATCTCCCTGCTCTAGGTGCTTTACAAAAGGAGGACAGAAAAGCATACAAACCCACTGAAATACTACAAATGAGAGATATTTTATCTTTCTAAACATTATTTCAGATATCTGATTTGATAGCATTCAAAATTTCTTGCCCTTTAACCACTTCGTTACAGAAATTCAAGAACTTTGCAGGAAGCAATGCATTTTTGACAATACAATCTCTTTTTTTTCCAAGACAAATAACACATTTGATATTTTAAATATTTAGATTATCCAGATCAAATATTAGCCAGGCAGTTCAGTACAAGGCACTTTCTAATATGAGGTTCTGTGGGTTAAAACTTGCACTTTCCTTTGGCACTGATTACGTTAGCATCAACACTGAATGCCCTAATGCCCTTTCCCATCCTTCTTCAGAGCATGTGTTGTATAACTTAAGAATCATCCAAAACTCCATAACTGGCTTTATTTGAATGATGATGGTGTGCATTCTAGTTTAACACAAGCTTGAGATACCTTTTTGGGTAAAGGAGAGTATAAAAATGAAAGAGGTCACCTCTCTAAGAATACTATAGTAGCCAACAGAAAAGAAAAACACTTTTATACAAACCCTGAAAAATTGTGGGTTTTTAAAATCTTATTGAAGGAGTTACACATTTCACTTACTGCTGTTGCTCAATAAAAATAAATTCTTGTAGAAAAGACTTGCCCATAAATGCGACAGTTGAACAGAAAGACTTGTGTGCCTATGAATTATTGTTCAGGACTGCTTATACTCTGCCTTAAAGCTGTGTATTCTTTCTCTGTACTTGTGCAATGCAATTATATTAGAAGGCACTCTTAAAACTGGGTGATCTATTGGTTTAGGGAGCTAAAGATTAATTCCAGATGTAGTCATGCTCTTCTAGCCCTTCAAAAAGTAACTACTGCACCATCTGTTTTGTAATAGACAATTTCAAAGAGTGCCAAGGGGAATGTTAAATACATTGGTCAAATGGCCACAATATACCTCACACACAAGAATCCTAGAGGTCACAGTGCCTCAGACAGATTCATATTTCCAAGTTCTTCTCTCCATTGTTCCACTATGGAAACTCAAAGAAAAGCTCTTCTTCCTCCCAAAATAGTACGGAGATGTTTTCCAGATTATTACCAGTGTTGACATGTACAAGGCCAAATTCAGACCTGAATTCAGTGGAATGACTGGAATTCACAGTGTCACAGACATGTCTCCCATACCTGCCTCACTTCTGGATCCTTGTAGATTATTCCAAATGGTTTTTTGGAGCTTTTTGGGGGTTGGGGTGTTGGTTTTTCTCTTTTATTCCTTGTTTGGCTTTTTTAAATGAAATCAATAGCAAGAATTTAATGCTAAAATGACTTCCAATTTGGCTGGTTGCCCAAGGAAAATGAAGGGTGAATGAGGTAATGAAGGGTTATTCCATGTCATGAGTGATAATCTTTATTTTTCCTAGTTACTTAAGGAAGTCTGAAGTAAAGGAATTGTCTCTGTTCTTCTAAAGAAAGTCTTATGCATCAATATCTACATCTCAAGCATATAAAAAAAAAAAGCACTCAGGTCTGCCATCAACATGGCCTAAATTCTTCGCAACAACAAAACTGGAGTAAAAAGCATTCTCTGAAGATTTCCCAAGTATAAATCTGAACTTCAGAGCAGCAACTCATGATTTATACCAAATAGTCCTGAGAAAAGATCTAAAATGAAAACAAAGGGAAACAGAAAATCTGCTAGAAATTAGAGCTAATCACAATCTTGTGCAGTCCTAGAGAGGCTTTTTTTTTTCTGCAGTGACATTAGGTAAATAATGGTAAAAAGAATTAAAGATTAACAACATGTCTCCAGTTCATTCCTCTTTGGTTTTCGCAGTGCAGCCAGTCATATTTTATACCAATTCTTGTAATAAGTTGTTACAAAATCAGCTTAGGACTAGCAGACAGGCTAGTGTACCCATGCTGTACATGTATTGCTGACTTTGGTGTGGTTCTCTCTATTCAACATCACATGTAGACATTCAACATCACATGCAGAATCAGTGCCTTAGACTGTAAGCATAGTGTCTGGGCATACTCCAGCTACATCTAAAAGTTCAAAGTTTGCTGCTGGTAAGTAAGAAAGAATTTAGTAGGAAAAACACACCCTTATGATTCCTTAGTATTATTAAAACTGAACTTCTTTAAGTCACTATTTGGGCAGTGTAAGGAAATCCCATACATACAGGACAATTTGCAGTTTTTCAGTATTAAACATTATTAAAACAAAGAAAAGTTGGGAAGTGGAATAGGAAATACCTGCTTTGGAGGACTTTATAACATAACTGTTTAGAAATTTTAGACATCTGAAAGAAATACATTCTGAAAATGTACACATACTACATCCTGGCTGATGTACCTATTGGTGTGGGAGGATACATACACACCTTCCAGCTACAGCAAAGACCCCATTGCTTAGGACAAGATTTAATTGAAAATAGTCGACTCAATAAGTAACAGAACTAGACGTTATACATTACAGATACTCATACTCCAAACCAAAAGCTTCAAGAAGAAAATGGTGCCTGAAAAAATGATACAGAACAGGAAATATTTTAAGGGAAAATCATAGAGAGCTGGTCTATAGAATTATGGATAATTTTGAATCCTGGTCTCTACATAGCTCACTTATCTCCTCCAGAGCTATAAAAACATCTCTTATTTAATCTTATGTAGGTATCCATAGTCTCCTCCCAAAATCATCAAACAAGCCAAACAACCACACAATCAAATAAAATCAATCCGGATCAAGCTCATTCTTGCAAACCAAGCAGTGTAGTTGCCCCACCTCTTGCTGAGGCTGATGTTCCTGGAAGATAAGGCCTCCAGAATGAAGAGGTACTCAGGGAGAATTTTGTTTTAGACACTAATACTACATCTCAAAGATGGAGCTCAAAGAAAGAAAATTCAGAAGAAAAAAGAAAGAAATCCAGAAGCAAAGCTTCTCTCCTTATTCCATAGTTTTCTTAACCCTGAATGTACAGATAAATCCTTCAAAGCTCACTGTTTTCTAGGCTGAGAGGCTAATTTTCTCTGGCTGAGCCCAGCACTCCCTCACTTCACTCTATGAACACCTATGGTACACCTTTTGCATGGGAAAAATGTACCAGCCACTTGCTAGCTACTGGCTGGGTCATACACACCATGTCAAAGTGATCTATTCCATTTAAGATGTATAGATCCAAAATTACACATCCCAGAGTAAAAAGAAACCAATTATTTTATGCACTTGACACATGCTGTGTTTAGGAGAGTTCAATTTGTAACACTAGTTAATCATTCACAAAAGAACAGAGTTTTAAAAAGTAACTTATTTGTTCCTCACAGCAGAGGATTAAGGCACAATGTACTGAATAACTGGTGCAGTACAATTGCTCTGCAGAAATGATTATATTTCTATCACACACTTTTTGGAAAACGTAATCACTTTAAGTTTCATTGTGTTTGTAACTCAGAGGCAAGAATTATTACGCAGAAAGGTCTGCTTCCTTTCTCAGCCATCTTTTTAATTATTTGAGGGCTTTTTTTTTTTTTTTTTTTAACTGACAGTGTTGCATCCAGCAAGGATTGATGTTCATATCCAGAGAAGGGCAACAGAGCTGGTGAAGGGTGTGGAGCACAAGTCCTGTGAGGAGCAGCTGAGGGAGCTGGAATTGTTTAGCCTGGAGAAAAGGAGGCTCGGGGGTGACATTACCACTCTCTCCAACTCCCTGAAAGGAGGCTGTAGCCAGGTGGGGGTCTCTTCTCCCAAGTAACAAGCAGCAGGACAAGAGGAAATGGCCTCAAGTTGCACCAGGGAAGGTTTAGTTTGTATATGAGGAACCATTAGTTCACTGAAAGGGTGATCAGGCCTTGGAACAGGCTGCTCAAGAAAGTGGTGGAATCACTGGCCCTGGAAGGGTTCAAAAAACCTGTGGATGTGACACCCAGGGATATGGTCTAGTGGTGCTGGGGTAACGATTGGACTCAATGATCTCAACGGTCTTTTCCAACCTTAACAACTCAATGACCACCATCCCAAATCACAATAACTGACCACAAATTCTGTGTCACTGATGACAGGAGAAATGGGTGTGCATGTCTTTACAAATGACTAGATAACCTGAAAGAACCAATCAGGTTCTGGAAGAATGGGTGTGGGGGTGCATGTTGGAGGGGAGATATGCAGTATGCAGATCTGGAAGGCTGTATCTTCCTAGTACCTCACCCAATGGGGAAAGTAGGAGGACGTTTAGAATAAATGGAGGCTGTGTCCCCTAAAAACTCTCGAGACACCCCAGATGGGTATGCCCCAGCAGAATCTCCCTAGTTTTGAGTAAAGTTGACTTTTGCAGGACTCCTCTGACTTGTTTGTGGACACTGGCCTTTGGCAATATGATTTTCTGCACACTGGTAACAACTGTGGACTTGCCCTGGTTTGTCTGCCTGGAGGAGCTCCTCCATTACTGCTGTGAGGTTGAGTGTCACCAGACAAGCACAACAGAAACAACCCTCGCCACCCACAAGGAATCGGTGCACAGTTGTGCGTTGTGGAACAACTGCTGTAGGTCTCTCGGCAGCACTTTCTACACACACCATGCCACTCTTCCCTCCCGGTGAGAGCCAGCGTTTTCCCACCCTCTGTCCTTCCATGCTTAGCTACTGAAAGCAAAGGTGTAGTTGTCCATCCCGCGCTAAAACAGGCCCTAACCCTGAAGTACTGTGTCTTGCGACGGATCCGTGGCTTTTACACGCCAACTATACCTGTGCATTTAGTAGATGTTTAACACCTGCAAGGCTGTGGACACGTAATGTTTGCGAACATCTGCAATCCCGATGCGCGCGGGGCTCCGAGTCCCCCTGAACATCCGGCTTGTAAAAGTGCCGTTCCCAAAACCTCAACCTGAGTTTTGGGGCAAAGCCGCAGCCTCTCCCACCTTCGCCACCCACCCGTCCGGAACAGGAGCCGGGGCTGCCCGGCCCGACAGCGCAAGCGGGGCCACCGCGCTCCCGGCCAGGCCGCAGGGGGCGGTCCGGGCCCGGCGCCGCTCTCCCGGGCGCAGGCGCCGCCGTGGGCCCGCGGCTGAAGGCAGCTTGCCCCGGGACGGCGGCTCCATGCGCTGCCAGGTAGGTGCAACCTGTCGGCGACCCTGCGGCCGGCCCTGCCGGAGGCTCCGCTGGTGCCGGGCAGTGCAGGGGGCAGGGCTCCCGCTGCCCCTGGCCTCGGCGGGCAGCGGGAACGGCCTGGGCGGCGGGAGCGGGGCGCGGATCCGCGGTCACTCACCGCCCCCCGCCTTCTCCGTCTTTTCCCCGCTCTCCTGACAGCCGGGGCAGCAGATACGCGGCAGAACCGATCGGCTTCGAGAAAAGCCGGGGAAAGCTTTTCCTGGCGCTCTCGTTCCGGTTGTGTGCTGGTATTTTGGGAGCAGTGTTTTGGGCAGGCCCCGCGCCCCTGAGCGCTGTTTGTTCCCCGGGCAGGTCTCGGTGCTGTATTTCGCCAGGAGTGCGGAGCTGGCGGGGCTGCGCTGCGAGACCCTCTCGGTGCCACGGGAGATCACCTCTCTGCAGCTCTGGGAGGAGATCGTCAAGGCTCACCCCAGGTATCCAGGAACTTACCCTTAGGGTGCGCAAAGAAGTGAAAGAAGTGTGGTTGCCTTTTTTTTTTTTTTTTTTTTTTAATACAGATTCGGCGTTTAGCATTGAGCTGGAACACATAGCAATACTTCGACAGCACAAAACCAGTGGCGCTACCGCCTTCTTTTGGTAACCTGCACCAAATGTTTTTTATTTTGCACAGCTGGAAATGTAGTAGCTTTATGTATACACAAGGAAAGCCCAGATCCAGTACATGTACGCAAAACTGGGCCTCAGAGATACACGTGGCCCATTGTCCAGGAGGGCTGTGGTGTGGTAACCTGAAAGCTGTACTGTTATTGGCCTGTGGAGAAGGTGAGATGTCTCAAGGAGGGATCAAGCACAGCCAGGACAATAAATGAGAAATAAATTATAATATGCCGGTGTTTTCAGTCTCTTAGGTTAGACATTCAGATGAAGTTCTTCACTGAAAGGGTTCGTAGACATTGGAATGGATTGCCCAGGGAGGTGGTGGAGTCACTGTCCTTGTAGGTTTTTAACGAAGGACTGGGCTTAGTGCCATGATCTAGTTGACATGGTGGTGTTCAGTCTTAGGTTGAACTTGATGATCTCAGAGTGCTTTTCAAATTTAATTGATTCTGTGATTAACTACTGTAAGCCATGGGTACGAGTTTATGGCACACCCTGGAAGGCAGGTCAGGAAGGGAACTGAAGCCCCCACAGGCTTCCATCCACTCAGCCCTGACACAGAAAATAAGTTCAGCCACTTCAATGCTTTGAAAAAGACCCGCACCACTGCTGGTTGCATTTCATGAAGAGTCTGGTCCTGAGAAAGCATTGTGTTTGCTGTAAGGGCCTCTACAGTACTGGTGCTCTTTGGGGGTGTCAACAGAAATGTCCCCTCTGTTTAAGGCTGAGGGAAGATGCTCAGTCTTGTCAAGAACTAGTCTGACAGACAAAGGTGCAACACCATTTTGGAGGGATAGAAGGGGGTAAAAAAAAGTAAGGTATAAGAGAGGTTGTGGTCCTCAGGATTTAGTGCTCAGTGCTCTAGAATTTCCGTAACTTTGGACTTACATGTCAAAGTCTTCCTTTAGGCACAACCTTTCTTTAGTAAAATACTCTCAACACTATGAAAGAAATGAGCTATTTAACAGTGGTATCTGTTTACAAGGGAGAAACTCTTTACAAAATGCTGGACCAGGGCCCTTTTTCTCACAGAGAGTTGAAATAAAGTATGTTTGGGTGGGAGAGGCAGTAGGGAATGTGTGTATTTTACTTTGCAGCCTATTCCTCTGTGTCAAATGCAGCAGCATCATCGTTGGTCGTTTTGCCATAATTTGTCAACTTTGTCCTTTTATGAATGATGACTTGGGGCAGCACAATTTGCATTTGCAGTTACTTCACAGCGGCCTCCTTGAAAAATGCTTCTGTTCCTAGCTTTGCTGGAAAAACTCAATATAATTGTAGGGCATTGACCACAGACTTCTATTCATATTGCTAATGGATATTCAAATTGCATCTTGAGCATACTTGACAGTGCTCTTCTGTTCCCCAACTAATTAGCTTGCAAGGGCCTTCAATAAGAGCCCGTCCTTCTAATGGGCACTTCAGTTTCATGGTTATGTGCAGTTCTTTAGTGGCTTGCTTTGCTTTCATACAATTCCTCCCTTCAGTCTGTCCTCTGAATCAGTACTACTGATTCAGAGGACAGACTGAACAGTGCTCAGCCTGTGCCTTGACTACTTTTGTCTATCTGGCTGGTAGGAAATAAGATGATTTTTACTTTTACTCTTTTGGTATGCTTATTTGTTACTAGGCAATACAGCTGAGCTGGCTGTGCCAGATTTTGTAGTCTCAAACAAGAATTGTTATTATGCCTGCACCATCTGAAGTAAAATGCAATTCTTTTTTCTGATGTCTAACTGCTGTGGCCCTCATGCTTGCTGTGTAATTGCACTTAGTCCTGGAAATGACTCCCTGTCTCATGATATCCAGAGCTATGGACTCTCTCGGCAATATCTCACATAAAAAAATATGTAGAAGATCTGCCAGAAGACACATCACATTTACTCTCTTAGTTCTGTGGCCACTCCTTATGAATAGCAGATTTCAGACCTGTAAGTAAGTACAAAAGACCGAAAGCCTCATAAAGTCTGAGCACACACAAGAGCAACTCTTTGACCACTGAATCTTCATGAGATCTCATGAACAGCATACCACAATGCTTCTTGGTGTGTAAGAAAATTACTCTAGTCCAGCCAGACTGCATCAGGACAATATTTCCTTCTAATTCTAAATTGTATGGTTGCTGCCTCTTGAGTTACCAACTTCTTTATTGTAAGCTTCTGAAGTGGGTCTAGTATGCATTGGTTTGTTCTGACATAGGCCTATGACAAATTCAATTCCTGATTTCTGAAAATCACACTGATCTTGTTTCTTCCTGGCCATTACAAGAAAATCCAAGATTAGGAGGTGGGTGTTTGTTGTATTTTTGACAATGTCTTGGAAGCAAAGTTGTGTAAGTCTCAGTGGTTTACCTCAGCTGCCCTAGACTGTGTACCAGTTTGCTGGTGATTTAATGAAATCTCATGGTTAAATGCAAACATTGTTTGGAAACCTATTTATGCTCTTGCCAATCCCCCTCAGGCTTGCTGTCATCCGGGATCAAGTGGTTTTTGCTGTTCGGCAGGAGTACGTGCTTCTTGGAGATCAGCTCCTGGTCCTGCAGCCTGGAGACGAGGTGGCCATCATCCCACCGATTAGTGGAGGCTGAACCTGTGCAGGTTCTGTTAGGTAGGTGTCACTCATTGCCTAGTTTCCTGTGGTGTGTAATCCTGTGCTAAAACACCTCAGGAATTCTGTATGATGTTACAAGAACCTTTTCTTGTTTAGGTCTGGAGATGTGGCTGCAATTCTCTCCCTCCACCCCAGTGCTCTTTTGAGAGAACCCAGCTTGTATTTCTGTCTGGAGAGTGCAGTTGTGCTGAGCAGAAACTATAAGCCAGTGCCGCTGTAAATGATTAACATGTATTCAGTAAATGTAAGACATTTGGCAGAGAGGTCAGGCATTGCTTTGAATCTGGGTTTTAGGTCTTGTTACTCTTTCCTGGTTGTTTCTTCCTACCAATAGATACTTGGCTTGCCTAAGTAAGATAATAATGAAATATTTCCTGCCACTTTTTAACAGAAAGATAATACAGAAAAAATAATTTTCTGCTGCTTAGAAATTTTGTTAGTTTGTTGCTGTTAAAGCGGTGTCCTTAGAATAGCTTCATTTCTTTGCCCACTTTCAAGTGCCTGTCTGTCTATTCACTGGAGCTTGTTCCATTGCTGCTGATCAAAATACTTCTCATTCTTAGGTAATCTGATGACTGGTTTCTACTCAAAAAAGTGAGAAGTGTCTCCTGTGTGTCTGAAACGGACTGATAGTATCAGGTCCTGAATGTCCTGGAGAGCATACTCAGCTTTAGGATTAGAACTCCAATTGCTGTTTATCAGAAATCTCTGTTATATATTACTTGATTTGGTAAGTAGGAGGGACTGACAATGTCACCACAGCTTTACCAGCAGCACACGGTGGTCTGTGCTGGTTGAATGTAGTGTTAAACCAGGGCATCAGGCTAGTTATAGTTTCATCCCACTGTATGAGACTTTCCTATCAGAAAGAAATATGTATGCATTAAAACCAGGTCATTGCTTGTTATTTGCAGCTAATATTCTCTCAGTGAGACTGCTGAGAAGTGAATTTCACATGTAGGCTAGTCTCTTGGGCAAATAGATAGTGCCTGTGTTGGGCATAAATTGAAGCATCAGCACTGGATTAAAAGCAGTTGCCTGATGCTAGTATCTCCACGAACAACAGTCTGTTTGGTTTCAGTTTTTCTAGGGCGATATGGAAGAAAGCGAAGATGTGCCAAAAGATTTTATCAAGCTCAAGTCTGAAAAGCTCTCTGTAGATGAAGTGTCAGAGCTGGTCGTTTCACCATACTGTGGGGCAGTGTCTCTGTTCATTGGTGAGTTTCATATTTGTGAGCTAAGTCTGTGGGTATGTTAATAGTCTAATAAATGGAATCTAGGCTGTCCACATCCCAGACTTGTAGTTCTCAAATAAATCAATTCCTGGTCTGAACCCAGGAAGTTTTCTAGAAAACAGGTTCTGAATTATTAGAGCAAGACCATGGCAGCTCATAAATAGCTGCAGTGGGCTGAAGTGGTGAGAAGCTTTCTGGCTGGTATAGCTATCCTAGGACTGAACAGAACCTCAGCTCTGGAGTAGAGAACTGCTTGGGAGTTGTTCTCCTGTCCCCTGGGATAGAACTTGTTCAAGGTGGGAAATGGAATATTGTGGCTAGGCCAGCCTCATGTCCACACCTGTATGTGAG
This sequence comes from Corvus kubaryi, assembly GCF_017639235.1. NCBI lineage: Eukaryota > Metazoa > Chordata > Aves > Passeriformes > Corvidae > Corvus > Corvus kubaryi. The sequence continues at coordinate 7,042,496 of NW_024581096.1, forward strand.
GTCCTGCAACTCAGGTCTTAGTTGAAAGTGAAGCACTCTTCTACTAATGGGCTGGTGAAGGTAAGGCTGGTAACTCTGTCCTGTGCTTAATGCACGTGGCACACATATGAAACCCCTTTGTGCTTAAACCTTAGTGCTACTAGGCTCCTAAGTACTGGACATTTAAAAATTGCATGGGCAAATGCCACGTAACTTAGCAGTTACTGCAGAAGATGTCCCAGCCTTGGGCGTTACGGGCTGCAGACCTATATAATGTGTGAACTAAACTCTTCCTTTTTTAGTAAAGATTTATCTTGTTCAAATAATGTCATTATGCAGCCATGATTAGGGGAGGTTGTTTATATTTTCACAGTGCTGACCTTGACCATAGCAGGAGATCCTGGATCTTAGTCCGTATTAATATAGTATATATTATTATGCAGTAAATGCATAATAGGTATTATAAGGATACAATATGTATTATTTACTCAGTGCTTTTAGTTGATAAATCACTTTTGTTTAGGTACTACAAGAAATAATTTTGAAGGAAAAAAAGTGATCCACTTAGAATATGACGCATATACTTCAATGGCAGAGACTGAAATAAAGAAAATCTGCAGAGATGTTAGACAGAAATGGCCTTCAGTCAAACATATTGCAGTGCACCATAGACTTGGGTATGTATGTCCAGACCCCATTCTTCTGCGACTGGAGTGTTAATCCTTGTCTGATGCATGGCTATGCTTACGTAGTTGCAGAACCTGCAGGAGTGTTTAGAAACCATAGTGCAGCAAAGCTGGCTGCGGGATCAAGCTCTTGCTCTGAAGCTAAGTTTCAAAAATTTTATTTTCAAAACTGTGTTTATTGGTAGGGTTTGCTGGAGTCCACGCTTAGCCTGGCAGGATCTTTGATGCTGGTGTGATGTTTTGAAAGTGGGGAGATATTTCACTCCAGGGAAGTGGAGGCTGTTGGTTTGTTTTGTTCTTTATTTTTAAAAGGTCTGAAGCTGGCAGCACTTTCTTTTTTTCTTCTTTCTCCTGTTGAGAGGCTGCAGAATGTGCTTATTGTCAGATTTAAGTCTATTTATGCTATAAAAAGTCTGAAAGCTTAGGATATGGGGCATAGTAATTGCCAGCCATGCTTGTGGGAGAACCTCCTGTTGTTCCTTGTGTCTTAGATAAGCATTTTCCTTTAGATTCAAAACATGGAATACTAGTGTCTGACGTATTCTTGGGTCTTCCCTGTTCGGGGAAGATTTCTTGCTGAAACTAGCAGGATTTGCAGAAATCCTGAAGGAACTTAGGATGTAATTGCAAAGGGTAGGTAAGATACTAGGTCTGAGGGGTAGTTTCCCTAGATTTCCTCTACAGTCAACAGAGAGGGTGGCTGTCTTGAGGGCAGCTCAAAGCATTTAAGCTGAGATTTCTTCCTATGGACTGTGCTGGAGAAGTCTTACTATTCAAGGAGGACTGGGAGGAAGATTTTGGGAATACTGCAATTGTGAGGAGGAACACAAAACCTTGTGCTTCTGTTAAGTTTGTAACACAACACACCAAGTAGGAAACTTCAGAATGTAAAATCAGGATTCATCAAAAATTGGGTTTCATTGCAAAATCTGCATAGTGTGAGGCGCTTAATTTCTTCTTTTACAAATTCTTATGCAAACTGAGATGATTTCTTAGGTTTTCAGATAAGAACTGGCTGTTCTAACTTGTTATTGTTCAGTATTAAGCCAGCTTCCACTGAGTTTCCTATGTATTGTTACAAGTTAACAACTTCCCCCTCTTAATTCCATAGGCTTAATTTAAAAAAAAGGAAGAATGGAAGAAAAAAGCCTACGTCTGGTGGGTTTATTTATTCTAAAGTGTGGAATTCTAACATCTGGTACTGCTTTTAGTTGTGGTTTTCTTTCTTTTAAAAAGTGTATAATCTTTTGGATGTGGTTTGACACTTGCTTCATATGAATGAGTCAGGAGAGCATGTGACCAGAATACTGACGTGACATGGCTACAACTTTTGGATACTCTTGATGTTAAGTGTTAGCTAAAGCTGCTGTTGTTCCTCTTCTCTCCCTAGTGTGGTTCCAATAACTGAAGCAAGTGTAATTATTGCAGTCTCCTCTCCACACAGAGCAGAATCCCTTGAAGCTGTAATGTACTGCATCAATACCTTAAAAGCATCTGTCCCGATATGGAAAAAGGTATGTCTGGGGACAAATTCAAATTTAGGCATATGCTAGTCTTAGATGTCTGGGCTGCCTTAGAAGCATTACAGGCAGCTGCTCCAGATGGGCTGTCAGTGTCTAGCACCAGTGAGTTCCCTCTAATGCAGCCAGGCCCGTATGTGACAGGTAGAGTATCTGGAGGATTCTCCTGTACCTGTACCATCCAGTTCCTCTTTATTTTGAAGCCATCCTGGGGTCAAAGTGAAGAAGGCCTGCGTTCTCCTCTTTTGAGTAGCAAAACTCCGTTCTGCACTGGCTTGTGCAAGAACTTTTGAGTCAGCTTTGCTTTGGACAGCATTGCAGTTTGCAAGTAAAAGGAGCATTTCTTGCCTTTCTCTTTTCTGCTCATTGCTGTGGCCATGAGAAAGCACAAAGCATTAAGCAACAGCACACAATGAAGGGATGAGCAGAAGTCCCAAAGCTAATTTAGGCACACAACAGTGTGTGGAGAAACCAGCCCAGGTCTAGAAAGAGCCTCATTGTATAACCACAGTGATGCATGCAAGTAATGAGCATTATCTCTGCCTTCTCTCCCTGGCAGAACTTGGCATGGGGTTAACAGTGATATTCTTCGCTCTACACTTTTCTGATGCCTACTTGAGGAGACTGAAATTCTCTCAGAATGAATAGTCAGGGACTCTGAATTTGCTGCTTAGGACTGGACTGCAGCTGGGTCATCCAGTCTGTCCTTAGGATCTGATAGTAATGTGTTTAGTGTATTAATGTAATTTTTTTAATATTGACATTTTGTTACATCTAAATACTCTTCTCAAAATGATGGTACAGTAGGCTAATGTGGCAGTATGAATGCTGTGTATTCTACAGTTTTTACATAATTTCTTCTAGATCTCTTTGTTCAATTGACTTCAGTATAGGTGGGCCCTTTTAAATTCAGTGGGGATCAGCCCAAGGTTCAGCCAAGTTCATATGTTCTGAGGGTGCTGCCCTCTCTTCTGCTTGCCAGCCAAGTGCTGTGCAGTGCTGTTGTGATCAGTAAATAAGAGTGGAATGGCTATTGAGTTATTTGGCCTGGTTTGTGGCTGTATGTAGCAGACTCACAATGTTTCTCATTCTTTGTTTATATTACAGGAGATTTATGAGGATGAATATTCTTGGAAAGAAAACAAGGAATGCTTTTGGGCAAATTCAGAAAAATAATTGTACTCTTTCAAAAATAAAGTGTTACTCTTCCTGATGAGCATATTTTACTTATGAATTCTTACAGAGTATCTCTATGTTTCTAAACAGTTCTTGCAGCTGTTTCAATCTCAATCATGTAGTTTGGACTGAGTGAAAAGGATGAGGATTAATTAGGGGTTTTAGGTGTTCTTAACTCTGCTTTGGAATTGCTTTTTTGTGCATTTTAACATGGAGTGAGCTTTTAAAAGCATCTTCCCTAAAATTCTTGGTTGCAAGGTGTTTAGACTACTCTTTGATAAATACTGTTTTAATGCTTTTACCTTGGTAGTTGGTGTTCTCTGTCTGCATGGGAGGTTACCACAGGACAATTGCATTTTTTTTAATCTTAAAGAAGGTTTCAGAGAGGTTTAATTTTATATGACTGCAGACTTAGTTTGCAGGCTTTATGCTATTTTGACGTTCTTGTAACATGAAAGCTACTTGAAGTAGATGAACTATTTTAGTACAGACAGAGAAGAAAATACAAATTATACCCCAGAGTTATTAACTTTTTAGTAGTGGTTATGTTCCAGTACCTCTGTTTCACAGAAACATTTTTACTGTGCAGCTGGTATTACAAAATAATTGCATTAAAAAATATGGATAGAGGTTGATTCAAAGTTAAATCTAGTACTCTACCAGCAAAAGACTTGCATTAGGAATAACATGCCAACCTGTAACTACTTAATGATGTCTAGACAAAATTTTGAAGGTGACTTTTTGGTTGTGTAATTGTATGGTGCTGCAGGAAAAAAACCCAAATCAGCTATTATTACAAATACACAACTATAATGTAATTAGTTTTAGTAATTGGACTTCATATATGTTAGGATTAAAATTCATCAAATGGAATAATTTTTTGAAGAAAAGGGAGTTTATTGAACTTATTGCAATTCATATATGCATTTATATTCATGTTTAAGATTTAATTTTAATACAGTTTTTCTCTTGTTGCTGTTTTAAAAACTAGTTAAATGAACTGACATAATATGCCTGGGCTTCACTGGAGATAATGGGTTACCTATCTGAGTAAGGTCATTTTATTTGTTATTCCACTGTGCCATGATAGTATTTAGATAGTAAGAGTTCAAGGCCCCATTGTGTATGGCATTTCTACTAATTCTGAGAGGCAGTTTTATCTAGTCATCATTATCAGTGTAGACAAGGAAGGTACAAGGGAAGGGAAGTAAGATAAAGCAAAATGATTTGCTCAGTTGCTCATATATATGTTCCTATATCGTATATAGTTATTTATAACACAGGTGCAAGGTCATGCTCCTGAGTCAGGGCAATCCCAAGCACAAGTACAGGCTGGAGGGAGAATGGATCAAGACTAGCCCTGGGGAGAAACATTTGAGGGTGTTCGTGAACAAAAATCTCAATATGAGCTGGCAGTGCACACTTGCAGCCCAGAAAGCTGGCTGTGTCCTGGGCTGTATCAAAAGCAGGACAAAGGGTTTGATTCTGCCCCTCTACTGTGCCTTCAGGAGACCCCACCTGGAGCACTGCATCTGGCTCTGGAGCGCCCAACACAAGAAGGATGTAGATTTGTTGGGAGTGAGTCCAGAGGAGAGCCACTAAGTTGATCAGAGGACTAGAACACCTCTCCTATGAAGACAGGCTGAAAGCTGGGGTTGTTCAGCTTGCAGAAGGCTCCAGGGACACCTTGCATCACCTTTCAGTACCTAAAAGGGGCTTACAAGAAGTTTGGAGGGGGAATTTTCACAACAGCATGTAGTGATAGGATGGGGGGGGATGGCCTTACACTGAAGTGAGGGTAGGTTTACATCAGATATTAGGAAGAAACTCTTTACTGTGAGGGTGATGAGATACTGGAACAGGTTGCCCAGAGAAGCTGTGGCTGCCCCATCCCTGGAAATGTTCAAGGCCAGGCTGGACGGAGCTCTGAGTAACCTGGTCTGGTGGCAGGTGTCCCAGCCTGTAGAAGGATGGTTGCAACTAGATGATCTGTAATGTCCCTTCCAATCCAAACCAGACTTTTATTCTGTAATCATTGTATCACGCACTAGTGAAGCCTCAGCTGTATATTCCATTTTATTGTGTCTGCAGCAAAAATCTACTAACTGCTAACTGCACAAAGTAAAATGAGGAAAGTAGGTGGTGACCTTTTCCCCCCCACGGATTTTAATCACTTTTAATACTTAGTTACTGTGTCTTAGATACTGTACTGAATTAAGTAAATTGTAATGAAACATACAGCTTCAGGCAGAAACATAGTTAATCTGGGCTTCTTAATTTACTGATGCACTTCCTCAGTGGAAGTCAGTCTTTCCTCTGCAGGACAGCAGCTGCTCGTTGTGTGCTTACAGATACGCACCCTACAAACCATGTGGGCCCTGTTACCTAGGCAGAGCTGGTCAAGTTGAAGACTGAGGTTTCCTTTGTTTCAGAGGTTGGAAAGAAGCCCTCTGCTGTTTGAATGTCATTTTTAATGGGAATTGTACAGAATCCTCAGCACAATCACTTCCTCCGTGAAATAATTATTTTTCTCTTTAGAAGAGAAAGAAATACATTAACTTCTTTGTATTTGGTGTTCATTTTTCCATGTTCATATTTGCTGTTACCATGCAACTAATTAGTGTATTAATTTCACAAAAACAAATGTTTAGCTTGTCCTTCAGTGGATGGTTTATGAATGAAGTAAAAGTTATGCACTGCTTGGATACTAGTGCTGTGCTCTGATACAGAAAAACATGGTGTTTAGAACAGTTAAATTCTACTTGGGACCCCATGATCAGGGGCAATTCCTGAGTTGCAGTAGTGTCTCTTTAGGGCCTTTCTAGCACTTCAGTCTCGTGGAAGATTTCTCCAGGGTGACCTTAAGTGCACCTTCCCCATCAGTAATGCAGCTGGGAAGGATGGTGCAGAAAAGAAGAGAGAATAATTGTGTACTTCCCCACAGTGACCAGGAACAATGAATGGAAGAGATGTTGTACTGAGTCACAGCTGAGTGTTACAATGTGTGTATGCTGCCATGGTAAAAACAATGAAATGTCATTTTGTGTCCCTAGCTGTGCATGAGGCAAGTTCTGCTTTGTTCTGGAACAATGATATATCAGTCTTGTGTAACTTTGGGTTCTTCAGCTGGCATGTAAAAGCGAAATGCAAATGTCTCTGGGAGGGATGGTGTGCTAATTAGAGGTAAAATGTATCTCACTGAAAAAAGTCCATGCTCTGAACTCAGTGTTCTGTCTCCCTCTGTAGGGCTACCCCTCTCTGCTAGGGCAGTGTTATCATAAGAAGGCAGATTACTGTGTTCTAAGATAAATGCCAAAGGCTGTGTCTGGAGTGACTTAGAAGTGTTTCCAAATTGCCAGGCCAGGGGATGAATCCCAGCTGTGGCTCACTGTGTGTTAGGAAAAGATGTGGCTGTGTATGTCCTGCTGTCCCTCACATGGAGAACTACAGTGCTGGATGAGGGCTACTCCGTGTTATGGTGAGGTCCATTGAGTGGGATAGACAGCTGCAGATCTGCCTATCTACAAGGAAGTCCCAGCTTTCTGGAATGAGTCCAGCTGTTTCTCTGCCTTGTCGATAGGGAAGGGTAATCCCACCTCTCCATGAGATCAGCTGTGTTGAGTTGGTGGCTCTGGTATAGAGGGATGATCCTAGAAACAAATGCTGCAGATGCAGAGGGTCACCATGTGATTCCTGTAGAGATCTGCCAGATGAGGGCTGTCTGTGGAAGGGGAGTGCATGTCTTCAGGGTGATAATTTGTCCTTCTGAAAAGATGTCTTAGTCTTGGCTGGCAAAATTTGAATACACTGATCTACCCCTGTTGTCTGGCTGAACATCCGTATACCAGCATTGATTGATTTTAAGAGTTTGCTTTCCTGATTTTGAGCATTGTGCTCTGTTCTCAAGAGAAGCTCAGCCTGATGTGCATGATGAAAACAGTAACTGATGGATTGTCGCGGAAAAACGGGGCGGGGGAGGAAGAGGGTTGTGTTATAAGGCGCCTACCCAGGAGATGGCAGCCGAGAGATGGCTGAGCGGGACGAGCGGCTCCTGGCCCACTCAGGTGCTGGCCGTGCTGGGAAATACAGGCCCTTGCGTCGGCTGTCGCTCATGAAAGTGCCACTGTTGCAGTCAAGAATGAAACCTTTAGATTGTTAGACTTTGAACTAGATTTTTGGCCTTTCTCTCAGCTCATTTTATGCACAGCTGTTCCAAGAAAGTTGTAGTTTTATAGAGTAGCACATTCATTTATTGCTTCAGAATTTAAAAGAAAGAACTGCTAAATCTAATTATTAACAAATTTTATGTTAAAGCAGACAGTCCTGCCCTTTCCCTGTTAAAATGATGTGAAAAATAGTCTTGAGCATTAAATGCCATTCAGTACCATTAAGTGTACTGAAGTAGAGGTGACTGAAGAGGGTTCAGAATAGGCTGATGACTGTAAATTACCAGTTTCTTTGAGTACCTTAGGCCTGTTTTTTGAAAAACAAACACACCATAAAATTTGATTTTATCAAGTGTTACACAAATTAGCATCCTGATGTATCTTTATAGCAGTTCTTTTTATAAAAGTTCCGTTTTGACTATTTTAAGAGGCAAGTACATTTTTAAAACTGCGAGCATACCAAAGCCTGTGATTGCATACAAGTAATTGACCAATTAATTTGGAACAGAAAGGTTGACTTAAAATATAGGACTCAACTTTTCTGAAGCTGTGAAAATGTACACTTAATTACTTTCAAAGACAATAAAAAATTGAGGCAGTTAGCTATAAATTTTGAGATGCATTTTCATACCTTCATTTTTTTTGGTCTTTAATTTGCAAGCTTTTGTTGTAGTTCAATTTTGGATGTGATTTAACCCCAGTCAGCAACTCAGCCCCACCCAGCCACTCACTTACTCTGCCACTCATGGAATGGGGGAGAGAATAGGAAGAGTAAAATTGAGAAGTCTCATGGGTTGAGATGAAGACAGGTTAATAGGGAAAGTAAAAACTGCTCATGCAAGCAAAGCAAAACAAGGAATGCATTCACCACTTCCCATCGGTAGGCAGGTTGAGTCATCCCCAGGAAAGCAGAACTCCATTGCATGTAACAGTGTCTTGGGAAGACAAACACCAAACACTTCGAATACCTGTGGTCAGTTGTGGGCAGCTGTCGCAGCTCTGTCGCTTCCCACCTTCCTATGCCCCCCGGCCTCCTTGCTGGTGAGGTGGGGTGAAGAGCAGAAAAGGCCTTGAACCTGTGAGCATTGCTTAGTGACAGGTAAAACATCCCTGTGTTATCAACAGTTTCCAGCACAAATTCAAAACACAGCCCCATGCTAGGTACTGTCAAGAAATGTACCTCTACTCCAGTCAAAACCAGCACATGCATAAGTCAGTGTGTAAGGAATCTGGCTTTTAATTCTGCAAAACACTGAGACTTGGTGAAAGACAGAGTTTTGTGCCTTAAGATTAGGTTCATCTAGTATTATGTAAGTGTTAAAACTGGTAGCCTACCTAAATGTTTATGTACCACTGTTAAAAAAAGTATGGATGAGTTGGAAGTGGAAATAAAAAGCTCTGTGAAAGCATGTAGTTTTCAGGTGGTAATTTCTGACAATATTGTCTTCTTGTCTTTCTACTCATAGCCAAGTTCCTCCTCTCTTCCTTTGCCACATTTTTCCCACTGAAAAGTTGAATTCAGCTTTTCTGACATATGGTGGGGTGTAGCCAGAGCCAGAATCATGACACACTACTGCTGACCAGTTCTGTAAATAGATAAAATGCAGAGACTTTATCTATTTACAGAATAGATATGTGTGTGTAATTTTAGATACCAGTGATGATAACCCCATGTTTATAGGATGGCCTGGCCATGGTAATGTTGTAACACCATCTATTCAGCTAGAGCTTTCCAAATATTTTACTCTAATGTGAACTGGGTTATACTACAGTACAGCTTACTGGTAGTGTTACACTCCTGACTGTGATCTACAAGTCTTCAAGTGCAGTTTCTTTGTATACCTAGCAGAGTCATTCCTGTAGGGTTCTTACTGTGTGCTACTGGAACAAAGCCATATTTGCCCCCCTTATATGCAGTGGTTTTTCAGTCGCACTGCTTCTCTTTAGGGTGCTGTTTAAAAACAAATGAGTCTGCATTCAGCAGTAGTCTTGGGTTTTATTGCAGTAATGCTGTTAGGCCCTCTGACAGGCCACCACAGTGATACAGTCCCTGCTCCCATAGAGCTTACATGCTAGCTTTTAGAAGTCAACTTTAATATAAATTCTCTTGTACATCCCAAATTTATACATAGGCTCATATGAAACCAACTCTGATTTTGGACTTGATTCTAGTACTTCAGGAAATCAGCAGCTAGATTTCAAGACCAGAATCAGATGTAATGAGTTTGCTGAAGGTATTGCTGACTTTTCTTGCTGCCAGCACAAACAGAAGTACATGCTGAAGCTCAAAATTTCAGGATATTTAAAACATGCTGCTTTAAAAAAGTAAATTAAAAAAAACCAAAACAACGAAACCCTTGCACACAATACAAAATATACATAATATTCCAGTATTATTTGCGGCTGTGCCAACTTAAAAGTGCAATAGACTCACCCATTACAAAAACTGAATTAACCTTTTAAGTATTAATTGTAAAAGAAAAATAAACTAGTAACTTGAAGTGGTTAGGATACAAAAACCTTACCCATTGCTATGTCTCCCCTTTTTTTTGGAAAAGCAGTATTGTGTCCAGGCTAGGAAGGAGAATCCTGCTGCCCATGTCAAAATACAACCCAGTGAAGTCTAGTGAATTGAATCATTGCTACCTGATTGATAAACTGTTAAATCCCCAAAGAAGTTGCATATTAGATATTGATTGACCTGTACCTTCCACCAAAGGTGGAAGAAGGAAATCTGGGTGAATGCCTGAATTGCCCTTGCCGGCAGCACCAAAAATCGAAGATTCTACCATCTGGTCTATTGTGAAATTCCCCCTCTGCTCTGGAGCGCATGACCCTGATTATGTAGGAGCTTCCCACATACATGGTTGTAGGGGTTATTTTTTTCTGAACAAGTTTATATAAGAATTGAGGCAGACAAATTTTTTATCTTTACTTTCAGAGCATTTGCCCTCAAAGTTTATAATTACAAGTCAGGAGCTTATTCTTTAGGTTTAGGAAATTGCTATTCTTTCCCCCCACTTTTTAAATAGTTGTTTTGGTCACAGACTTAGTTGATGGCAAGAATCTTTTTTCAGAATTTAAAAAAAAACCCCAAACATCCCAAAACATAACATTTCATAGATATAAAATAAATTCAAAACACATATAAAACTACACTGAGCAGCTGTTGCTGCAAGTGAAGCTGTTATTTGCCAAAGAGATGGTTGGCTTTTGACTGATTACCTATTAAAAAAGTAAAACTTTCAAACGTGCTCAAGCCTAGTCCCTCAGAAAATAATGGAAAAAGTGCCTAAGCATAATTACAATCCAGCTTTGGGGGAAAGAAGACATGACTTTGTGTTCTCAGTCAGGCACATTTGCATGTTTTACTCTTCAAGTAAATCACCTCAAGTTGGAAACAATCTCATTTGCATGGCAGCATACATAAGAAAAACACACATCTTCTCTCACAATCAATTGTAAGTGTAACTGCCAGCCGTGAGAGAGAAAGGCAGCCAAAAGGCCAATTCCCCTGACTGTTACCAGTCTTACTGCATGGGCCTTTGTAAGACTGAGCTTTCATTATAACCAGGCAGCGTAACAGCAAGTGGTAAACTTGAGGTGCGTAACCAACACAAAGTCACTCAAGTGTTGTGCTTAGAGCTCATTCCAGAGCACTACAGTACTTCACTGTATAAAACATAAGTTCACTTCATCAAAGACATGAACAGGTGGAACCAAAAAATAATGTGACAGGTAAGGAGGTTGTACTGAACTTTGGTCTTCTGGAGGGCACTGAGATGCTAAAGAAGTAAGTGCAGTAAACATTTTACAGAGCTTAGATCTTCACTATCCCCTTTTGTAACGTGCATAATTCCTCAGTCAGCTATCCCCTTTAGTTCTCTCTATGCTCTTAGTCTTGCAAAATCTTTCAGTACAGAATTAAAGACAAGATCTTGACTGTCTTTCCTATTTATGTCAAAAGCCAAACTGATATCAGAAGGACCGGGAGTGTAAAGGCCAGTGTAACAGTAGTGGGTAGTGCTTCTCAAGATGAAAATCAGTAATAACATTGCAGAGTACATGCTGTAAGTGATTATGAAATTAATATTTTCTTCTCAGGGAGAAAGTATTCAGAAGACAGTTTTACATACCATTTTGCAGTATTTCCCCAAAACAATATCCTTCAGTAATTTAGCTGTGACCTTAGTGCAAGAAATACGGTGAACTTTTGGAAGACTGCCCAACCAGTTGTCCTGTAGCACCCAGACAGACATCTTCATACACAGTTCCTAGTTTATAGATTAGTTAAAGCAAAGGTTTGATGGTGGAAATTACTTTTCTGAAACAATAAGGATGGAGCTAGTCAATGAAAAAATGACTTCTTCTCCCAGTCTGGAAGCAGTATTCACCACACATTCATCATCAACTTAATAGAAAATGTCCTTTAACACATATGGTACTTGTCAACTGAATTACCAACTGATGCTGTTCCACAATAATCTGAAATAAATTCTTCTGTTTCACTCTGCAGTGGATCAAGAGAAGGGCTGCTGGTACAGTATGTTACTGTATACTCCGGACCTGCCAGTTCTACGGGTTAAGTTTGTTTGAAAGGCAAAAATTTACAAGAAAAGGCACTATAAATCATTTTTGAAAAAACCAAACTGTCCTGCAGTTACTCTTACAATAGAGTAGAATCTGTAAAATAGTTTCATCTATAAAGACACTTCCATTAAAAATGTTTAACGTTACTAAGCTTTAAGGCACTCCAGCTGAAGAACTGACTGATCACAGCTACTGTTGGTGGCTCAGATCTCCTTTTTATCCACATAACTCATCTTCAGTCTTTGTCCTTTGTGAGTTCTGCAATTTCATCGACATCTTCTATATCCTGTGTCATTTTCTCATACTGTCTCTTGAAGAAGCCAAGCTGTGAGAAGTATTAAAATAACACCACATTGCAGTCAGTCACGGATAATTCATTTCTCAGCAAAGCTAAATACTGTGATAGTAGAAATGCACATATGTGCATGCCCACAGTATAGAGTTTGATTTGTAGACAATTCCTGCCTCTAAAATGAGAGGAGGTGGGCCCTAAAGTCTTGCCTGGTGCAACTAAATGCTAGAGCAGCAGTCCTGATTAGCCAGTTTTCTCCCTGCCAAAATAGGACATTTCCATGATGCCTTGGTGTGCCACCAATGCCCTGGCACACAGAAAAACCTTCCACTTTTTCTATGTAACCTTTGTAATTTGCTTTTTCCCCTTGCCCTTTCTCTGTTCTTTTGTGGTTTGTTCAATATATATCCTCTCCCACCTTGTTTGTAATCCCCACCTTTGTCCACTGGGAATATCATGGGTGTTCAGAGCCCAGATAGGGTATTATGGAAGGAGATAGACAGTGTCAGAAGGAGAAGAGTAAATACCACAGCCCCTGTTTTGAATGACTGAGAACTCATCATCTTCATGTTGCCAGTTTCTATGAGGACCCATTTTATAAACCCTTCTGAAATACATCAAGGGTGTAACGCCAAAGCAGTATTATTACCACCAAACTGCAGATGTGGTTTTGTTTCATACTAGAGAAGAGAGATTCCAAAGAAAATAGCCCAAATGCATTTATCTCTTTCTGGTTTTAAGCATATAAATACCTACTTACTTTCCACAAAACAGCAACCAGTACCAACAGCAACAGAAGTCCAGCCAATATACTGCCAATCACAACACCTACTGGTACCTCAGCTTCCTCATCTGGCTTCATTATTGTAACTGGGATCTGAAAGCGGAGAGATTGTGTCTTAGGGGTTAATGTTAACTGCAAATAAGGTAGGATTTATAAACCAAGGATCAAGAACGTGTGGACTGCATACATTCTAGGATCAATGACTGGAAAACACCAAGCAATTACAGCCCTTTCACTGGTGTCCGTGGGTGCCTGGTTGCACCACTGTGGCACACAGCAGTGCCAGCTAAGGACTAGAGGCCCTCATTGCTCTTGGCCATGCATACCAGGCAGAGAACCAATCTCTCATGCCAGCTGCCTCTCCATTAACAGGAGGCCTTTCAGAGGCTCCACACACCATCATTGTGTAGACATGTTTCATGAAGGTGGGGAACAGCCTGGTGTACAACCCCAAAATCAGAATGCTGGAGAAGAACTACTTTCCACCAAGTGTTGTCAGAGCCCATTATCTGTGGTGGGCAGCTGTAGGAGGCAGTACTAGTCACTGAGGCCAGACACCATTGCATCTGCTGAAATTCCAACCCTCCTGCTGGGCAGGTACCTCTGTCTCCTTTGCCTGCTGTTCCTACCTTCTGTAAAACCACTAATGACTTGACAAATCTTCTCATGGTGATCTGTATTTTCTGGGGTCAACTGCATGAATTTGCTGCAAGATGCATGGGTCAAACAAGAGAACTTCTAGCACACCTACATTTCCTGAACCACAAGCAATACCAGAGAGCTCCCAGAAGAGTATACAGTGTCTGGAAGTTAGTTTTCAACTGATACCCTATCTAGCTGGCTTAGGTATAACTAAATATATAATTACATATAACAGGGTTTCTCAGGGAGACATTGCTATAATATTTATGAACTGTCAAATTTTTGGATTTAATCTTGGAATGACATGCAGTTAGCTGAAAGTTTTTTCCCTTCCTGAAACATGATAAAACAAATCACACTGTTTTACTTTCTCAGGGTTGCTTGTTCGGTGCATTTGTCTGGAGTAATTTAATCTTAAACTTTCTGGGAAACTTGCACTGGACTGACATTTCAGTGATTTAAGTCATTTCTGTTGGAAGTCTCCAGTGTTGTGCTAGGTGTGGTTATGTGTATTCATTTCACCAAGGCAGGATGGCTTTGTGTATTTTCTAACTGAATGGCCATAATGATGATTCTAGCAGGTTAACATTCTGTCCTCCAGCTGGCAGTCCTTTCCAACTTGGAAAAAATCTGACAGCTTTTACGTAAAAATACCTAAGCAGCTTCCCCACATAGCATCACAAGGCAATATTCATTCATTTGGCTAAACAACAACCCAGTTCATCCAATGTAAAAAGCCAATTTCATATATATGCAGTTTGCCTAGTAGTGCTTTCTCCATTAGATTAACAATGAAGTGGCACTGTTGGAAAGGACAATTGATGCCTAAGAACAAATTATCTTTCCTGAAGTTAAACTGTGGTCAATAAGACACCATGAGACTGGGATGCACCTCATCTAGTGTTATATCTACAACATGGTTCCTTGACTTCCAAAGGAGAATAGGGTTTTTAAGAGCCTAATTCACCCTAGTTATTTTCAGGATCATCTTTAGGATGAGACGAACTGCATTTCAGAAATACCTGTTCTTTTCAGGGACTAGGGTTTATAGAATGTGGATGACTAATGCAGATATTAAATTGGATGAATCCTATCACATCCATCTAAATTAACAGGGTAAGTAGGGAAATAAGCTCCATTTGCCCCTGCACTGTTCTGTTCCCAAGGAAGTGGGAAGGGCAGACTGGGTATCCCTGTTGGCCTGACAAGAAGTAAGCGCAGTTCTGAGTACGGGCCCCAAGTGTCAAACTGTCTGCTGTAGGGAAAATGTACCTCCACAACCTGGCACATTTACCAAGACTTCTCACGGGGCAGTAGGCCATTGAGTGAAGATCAGGCTGGAAGTCACCAAAAGCCACCGTGTTTCTTAGGAACCCTGTGGAAAACTTTCAGGGTCTGTTCAGCTACTGCCTCAAAGGTGTAAAAGTCCCAGCTCCACATGTGTCCATGGCTGGAGGAGGAATCAACTTTTACTTGTCAACTACCATTTTTCTAGTTCTCCTGAAATTACCATCAGAACTTCTGGTAATGTAGATTGACAGTACCATGCTTCAAAATGGAAGGTGGAAAAATACCTATTAATACATGGCTTATGAGCTACCTAAAAAGCCTGTGCAATTACCTGGAATATTTGCATTGTATAGTAATGAGTTTCAGCTCCTACTAGAAATGATACCATGCCAAACTGAAGCACTCAGAACACTTCAAACACTGGCATGTAATTTTTCTGCAAAAACATTCTTCCTTTGTTCTTCAGGCACTGGAGGTTTTCGTGATTCCAAAATGGTTTATTTAGAGGTTCTTCACAAGAAATAGAGTGATCCATGAGAAACCAATGATTAAAAATGGTATGGTCTTATCACACAGAGAGATAGATCAATCTATAACTGCTTTTGTATATATTTAGTTGAAGTCTCCATTGCCTGTGAATGGGCTATGCTGCACATTCTTACACATATTTTTCTCATTTACTAATTTGCATTTTGGTCTTCAGTGGCCTTGGTTATTTTATGGATAAAACAGGCTATTAAGTCCTGTAAAAATAAATCTGAAGTTAGTCCTGCAAATGGAAGGGCGTTCCTCTCAAGACTGACTAAGAGAGTAAGGTATCCTCTTTTATTACAACAGTACCACAGTGCTACTGTATTCTTCCAGTGCTTTTTATGTTTGTGTATAGCAGATGGAAGGCTTGGGAGAAGAATTCTGTACTAATAAAGCAGTAGTTTGGAGACTTCTCTTTAGATTAGCTGTGTCCACATTGTCCATATGCTAAAATGGCTATTCCAAATGCTAAAAATATTCCACATTCCTTTACAAATAAAATTATTTTCTGGAGACTTTGCCAAACATTTGTGTAGAAATATCAAACTGTATATACTTATAGAAGTAAGTAAGACTATAAATCAGATTTGTGAACATGCTTCTCAGAGCTCATTTATCTATAAGAATTAATTCCATTCCAGAAAGAAGTCCAAATTTTGGTCTTTTCATGAACAAGAAGCTATCTGAATTTCAGAAGTTTCTAGCTGACTTTTTCTCATAGTTCTACAGTTTATTTGAGACCTACAGGTTTTAACTATGTTTGGTTTATATAGCAGTGCGCTGAAATGAAAAAAATTTAATAATTTAAGGGAGCTGTATAATCAGAAGGATATATTAGTTCAACATAATCAAATTGCTATGTACTCCTAAAGGACACAGAAAATTAAATACTATCACTTTGATACAGTCAAAGATGGAGAAGTTGAAAAAATATACTTATCTATCACTTACAGTTAGGGTATTCTCTCCAATTATAAATAACTCAGTGTTATGTGTATCAATTTTTGCTTCTGCAGAGAGTTGTAATGTCTGGAAAGTTACCTGAAAGAGAAGATTAAAACAACTGTAAAGCTCTGTTATAGGGCAACTCAATTAAAAGTAGAATGTCCTAAAATGATTCTCTTGCCTTGAAATGAAGACTTTGCAACCAGAAAAGAAAATCATAGTATTAAGAAAATTTAAATTATTTTTTTATTTTTCCCCAGCTAACATGTTAATCAAAGTAACAATATATCAGTAATCCACTTAGCAATGACACTGGGAAACTGGTTTTTCTTTTTCTTTAATGTATAATTCAAGCAAAACAGAAGGAATTATTTATGTAACCCTTTTCATAGTTATTTCAAAGCCGTCACTGCTGCTAGCAGGGAAGAGATGGGGTAAAACAACAGTGAGAAAAGGAGACACGGCAACAAAAGACAGATGGGAATATATCTCTGGCCTTTGCAAGAAATGGAAACTGGATGTTCTTTTACTTCACCCCGCCTTCACCTCTATCCAATGCTTCTGTTTTTCCCCATTTATTTTTTCCTTTCACTATGTTCCTCTCCACGTCTCAAATTCTGACATGGCTCTCTCAGTTTAAACAGAGAAGATAAAAAAATCTTAAGCCAATTTCTGTTTGAAAAGGGTCCTTGTGCCAGATCCCACTTTCCTCTGTAGATGTACTGGAGGAGAGGTGCATGGCTGTGTAGAAACTGATAGCTCACTACTGCTCTTCTCCTACAGCACTACGAGGAATGGCCTCAGGTTCATGGGAACACAGCACCACTCTCCAGATGAACCAAAGGCAAAGCCTGCTCTGTCATTTTGCCTCCTCAGCCATTTCTCTGTGGCAGGGCCAGGTACTATGGACCTGACATAGGACACAAGGGCAGCCATGGGTCTGTAGCAGCCCACACATACCAAACTGTCTCTGCAGTGTAAGTTACTGCATCCCTGCACTGTGGCCATCTGCCCAAAAAAAGTTTCTAAAAGTTTAGAAACACACCTGAGCACTATTCAAAGCACCTCAATTCCTAAACACATCTTTTCTTTGCTTAGCAGGTACTGGCAAGCCTGCTATCCCCTTCTGGGACAACGGCTGATTGCCACTAAATAAAAAGGCTGATGATGTGCAGATTGAGTGAGTGCTTGCAAAATTATTTGCAATGAATCAAATAGAAAATTACAAAATGGGAGATGTGAGAACTGTGACATGATCTTTCCTTCCCATTGGCCAGGGGTAAACAAACCATTCCCACTCCCTTTTTTGTGAGGGTAGTAACCTTTTTTTCAGGTCTCCACCTTCTGCGTACCTAACAGCACTAACAAATGGTCTTGACCCAGCTGATTAGAAAAATACAAACTCTAAAGACAGACAGATACTTTTTGTCACACATTTCCATAACACATTTTACAATATCAACCTGATTTTTTCCTTTTAAGAGATGAATGCTAAAGCTGACAACAGCCCTGCTGTTAAATGTCAATACCTGCCACAAGACTCGCCAGACACACTAAGGAGACTGCGTCATGTTCCCGACACGTTAGGCAAATCCAGGACTCCAAGACCATTTGGTTGGTTGCCTAGCTAAGAAGCAAACATGGTCTAACTTCAAAAGTCTGGTAACTCATGATAAGTTATATCCTGGAGGACACATGGTGATTTAAAAAAGGCTGAGATATTACTGATGGATATTTTAAACATCCTGTAGGTCTCTAAGCAAGGGCTGCTTCTTTAACACCTACTCTAATAAAGACAAAAAATCAATTAAAGATGTTTTCCACATTCTATATCAAATAAAACTGGCAGCACTAACGGGGTTTTGATATTTTGATGTGATTTAAAATGATCACTATGTAGGCCATGATGTTCAAAAGCTAAAAGCATGATTATTTTACAGGCTATGATGATACTGTGCTCTGCTGTCCTATGATGAGTTTGTGGAAACTGTAGTTCCCCTAGAATGAGTATAACAGATGTAGGAAATGTTTTATTTGGCTGTGAAGGTTGCATTATCACAGTATTTTCTTAGACCCTTTGCTGGACTGAAGTTTTATCATGCAACCTCACTACTTTTAGGTCTCAAGTTTTCTGGAAAAACGAACGTAAAACACACAAACTAATGTAAAGTAAATGAAGGTCTTTCTAGATTGTAAGGTCTCTTTACTGGACTTTGAAAAAACTTGAGTATTGGATCCTCCACAAAGATGCAGCTGATACTCACAGCAGCGAAAGTGCCGTTCCAGATTTGGGTGGACACGTTCACAAAGTATTCTCCCTTCAGCATAATGTCTTCCAGTTTGCATGTGATGGTACTGCACTTCACATTCTTACAGTTCTTCCAGGGGAAACAGCAAGAAGAGACAACAGCATGAATTAAAAATACGCTTTTAAAATGTTCTTTCAACATCTAGACTTTCTGCCCTTGCATATGCTGTTCTGTGCATACAAATTAAGTGCTTGCAGTGCTAAAGCAGATGCAATATCTGTGACAACATCCATAGGCTGAGCTCCGGCTCTGTAAATGGGGAATGCCACCCCATCACACCTTTCCTCACAAGTACAGCAATGGGCTCAGAAGGTCAGCTTTGCTTACCTCAGCTCAGAAGGTCCTGCTTACTGTAGCCCTGAGTTTTACTCACCAGTTCTTTGGAAGCTCTGAAGTTCTCTTTTGTGAAAGATGGAGAGTAAGGTCTTTTCCCTATTTGTAGTGGATTTATCTGAGCATCACAAGTAACACCTCTGGCCTAGGAAAGATGGGGGAAATGAGACTGGATGATATGATACTTGGGAGTTTATAATCATCATAATAATTTATATGTAATTGTAATTAGAAGTAAATAATTCTTACGACACTCTTTTTTTCTCCCGAGATTGACCTGAAGGGTTTTTCCTCACCTAAAAATTTCATTTTTATGATAACTTTCCTAGGAATTTGGAGAAAGACCTAACTGAGGACATTCAGATTGGACTTTGCCAAGTAATAAGCTAGTGTACTATGGACATTGTGGTCCCCCCCTTTATGAGGAAAGGACAAAGAGAAAGGGCATGGATTCTCTTAAACTAAGCCATAATACTGGGGAGATAATTGATGTTTATAGTACTGCTAAACCGCCGAAACACAGTTTAGTTCTATACCTCATCTGTGGTGACTGCAGTTAGGTACATCAATGGGTTGTCTTTGCTGGTCAGTTCTGGAAGGCTGATAGTTACATATGCCATCTTTACTGGAATACTTCCTGTTGTTACCTGCAAAGCAAATAATTCAAGAGTTAATTCAGGTAGCTATGCATAAATTATTTGATATAGCAAGAAAATTAGAAATAATGGATGAGTATGGAAAAACTGGAATCCTTTTACATCAATGTATTTTTTACTAAGACACTGGGGTAGTAATTTTGTGAATAGTAAAGCAGAAAGCATACTATATAGCTCCAGGTTCCTGTCTGTTTTCTTAGCAAAGCTCATATTAACTGCATGAAATATGTTTTGAAAAGCAAATATTCTGCCATGGCCAATATGCCTGTTTAGTCCTTTGGAGTAGCAGTTACAGGAATGGAAATGGAACATAATTTAAGTTTCTTCCACCTGGCATATTTGGATCTAAGTTTTTTCTGTGTTACATAATAAGCACTGTGATTTGGCTGGTTCTTGCATCAGGTTTGATCCCTTAACCCTTGCCAAACTTCAAGTTTTAAAGTCCAAGCCTGCAAAGACTTGTTTTTCTTTATCAAGTTGTTAGGAGACTCTGTGAAAAAACAGTCTAAGTTGGCCTAAGGTTAACCATTAACCATCTTCTAAATATGTAAATGGTGCAGGACCAATCCCTCCCCCATTCTGCTTGTGCAAATGTCATCCATAACCTTATGAAGACTCTAAGCACTTACACTATTTGCAAATTTTTTTCTTACTTGACCTATTCAAAAGCCTCAAAATCAGACAATGAAAGCAGGAGTGGTTTTTTTTAAACTAGCTTTTGGGAGCAGGCTACAGAGGGAGCTAAGGCAACTTCTTGAACCAGAACAAAACACTCTTACTAACCTTAACTGAGAAGTTGAACGTGGGGCCAATATCTTCAAAATTATTCACAGTGGAAGGAATGTTACGACCAGAGTATACTTCATAAAAGTTGATGTTGGCAAGCCTAGTTAACAACCATAAAACAATACATTTCAATTTGGCAGCCGCTTTGAAAACATATGTTACTGGATATGACTTTGTAAAACAGGTCAGAAGTACAGACAGAGAAAAAGTCCATCACTTAGATTGCTGTTTTAATTTTACAAAGGTGGTTAAGAAAATGGTGTACTGAAGCCCAGAGCTGGAACAAACATGTGAAATTAAGACAAGAGAGTTGTACAGGGTACAGGCTCTCTCAGGCTTCTAGACCCTGCATTGTTTCAGGGCCATACTGCAAACTCCTTTCCTGGGCACAAACTACAACATCCAGCCTTGCAGTCATCTTCAGAAAGGGTCTCCTTGGCTGTCTCCCTTGGTACATCTGTAACTGGCTGGGTGGGGAAACACAGGCATCACCCTGCTTATTTACATGGTACATATCACATAGCCCTCAGTCCTCTCTGGGTCATTTTCTTGAGTCATTATGGGGTTTAAAATATGAATTTGCAAAGTAAGGTAAGGGTGGTTTCAGCCCACTGCAGCATGGAATGGCAGGTGTGTGATGAAAGGACATGGTGCAAGGACCTGTGGGTGCTCAAGGAGCTGAGTCAGTCAGACAGAACCATGCTCAAAGGCAAGGAAAATATCCCCGTGCATCACACCCACCGCCTGCTACCTGTGAACAGCCCCTCTGCTAAACCATCCCAGAACGGTGTCTGCTCTTCATCATTAGCTTTCTTCAGAAGGATAATTTGAGCAGTCAAAAAGCAAGCTGGTGACTGAGTGAACAAGAAATAGGGGCTATTACAACTCCTACATCAGCTCTTCCTGTTACACAGGGAATCTATCTTCTTTACCACTCTCCCTGTTTAATCTGGGTAACACCTGTGCATTCAATACCAAATTAACATGTGTGCAGTCTCACAGATGTACTTCCTGATCAGTTGTGGTCCTCCATACTGCACTGTGGATCCTTTTTGACCCTCCATACTTTCTCCCATGGGCCCTTTCCTTGACGGGCTTCCTCACAAAGACTCCAAGGAAAACACACATGACATATTTTCTGCTTCCTTACTGCTGAAGACTCCAGTTCTTCCAAGATGCACAGTATCAGCTTCCGTGTCCTTTCAGAAGTCTCTGGTAAGACATATTGCTACACCTTCTCCTAGAAACTCAGGAAATTATCCCTAGAAAGACTTCACTTCATCAAAACAATACTTTTTTCTCAACTCTTGTATTTTAAGGGATTACTTCTTGGCTGTATTACCTGCCTCAAGAAGGAACTAGTTCCAGGTAAATACTTCCCAAGCCAAGTTATGACACAGCTTAATATGTATTTTCATTTAGTTCTTTAAAATTTATTATCTCCAAGAATAACTAATCATTTTCTGGCAGGAGGTATTCCTTCATTCCTTGACTTGCATATGAAATTTCATTTTCTCATATTCAGGAGATGTAGATGAACTGAAACCCCTGTTTTTCCTTGAATAACTTTTATAGACTCCATTCCTTGCTTCTTCTGAAGCATTTCATTTCAGCTCATATTTCTCAGCTAATTAAACCTGCTGATTCAAGTTTGCACCATCTGAATATCCTAAGAAGCTATCCCTCTATACAGATGCTCTTGCAGTCTCTGCTGCTTCTGACAAAGTCTCATGCAACTTTCTCAGGGAGCTGAAAGAACTTACACCACTGACTCAAATGCTTCTCTGCACTTAAAATAATCTCAGAAATTCTGCATGACTCCAGGACTGGTGCACCTAGTCATGATGCAGGGTCTCCAATGTTCTGAAACTACTTCTGCAAAGAAGGTTATAACACTAAATCTTCTGTACTGTGGTCTTTATTCCAGCTCATCCTACACAGCAGCCAATAGTTCTTGTAGCTATGGTCATCTCTGAATTTTAATTTCCTGGATCCATTGTTGATGTGCATTTTGAAGTTATTCTCTGAATAACTACTGTTTGTTTTTTATCAGTTTATATTTACTAATTTTTGATCACTTTGGGATGCAAAAGCATTTTTTCACCAAGAATTTGTGACCAAGTGCATTAAATGTAATTACATGTTTATCCTTGAAATTCAGTACTTGGGAAAGATAAATAAATCTTTTCTTTGATGAAAATTAAAATATCCTACCTTGATCCGAGAGTGAAACCAGTGTATTTTTGTTTTAGTTGTAATCTAAGTTAAACTGTAACTGAAATCATGTGTGTGTGGAACAGCTACAGACTAATTACTGTTTGAGTGCATCCCAAATCACCAAGGGTTTCCAGGGCTCAAGGTAAGAAGTTTCAAGAGCACTATATAAAGATTGTTCTTAAAAGGCTTTTTGTTGGTCTCTCTCCCCTTGTCTGCTCAGCTGCCTCTCCTTGCAAACCACCCTTCCCAGGGTAAAGGATCCTTCTTGCAATAGCCCTGACTTGCCTTCTACATGGAGAAGAAAGGGCTGGCACCAGGCAGGGAGGGGTACGTTTGAGCCAGAATCTGGATGGGTGCATGGGAAAGCTGGGTGTCTGCTCCCAGTGCCCGTTCAGCTGCAGCAATGGGGAATCTGCCATGTGCACAGCAGGTTTTAGTATAAATCATTATCTCACACTGCTAAAAAGTTTATATTCTTGCTCCAGGTTCATACATCCATAATTTTTTTTCTTTTTTTCTTTTCCTCCTTTGCTGAGAGTTTGAGTGGGACATATTTTTCCTTTTGATGTTCTTTTGTTTAGTTTTGATCACTATAACTCCAGATTTGATCCCGTATCATTACACTTGAGCCAAGAAGCCTAATGTTATTATACAGTATATAAGATTTATGGTATCAAAACCACATGCACTGTTTGGCCTTTATATCGCTTCTGTTCACAGGAGCATCTGTAACAACTGCTCAGAGGTAAACACAGGTCCGCAACTTTAATGATTCTTTACATGTAAGGTTGTTTGAAGGACAGACAAATCTGTAACTACTGGTGAAGAAGGAATTTCTTATGACTTCCAAACCAAAAGCAAAACTTCACTATATTTTTAGTGGCCTTTCAGGACAGTTACTTCAAGCACCTTGGCAAAATGACAGTGTCTGTTTACATTATTCAGCATACCTTGTGAAGTGAATTTCTGCATCATATCGCAAAGGAATTGATAAGGTGACCTGGTTGTCTGAGTCTTGCTGTTCCTTACTCTCACTGTTCATCAAAACACATTTGAGTTAGGTGTTATAATATTGTTTTATACAAGGAAGCTATTAATACCTAACTTGCTTTCATATCAGTGTGTACTTTACCTCCACGCATGAAAACTTAGAACTGCCACGTTCTGAAGGTTTTTAAGATTAAAATCGAAACTAATATCAAAGGATACCTATGGAAAAGACAAGGAACACATAGTAAATGAGTTGGTACAACATCCAAAGGACTTCCCAACAGACATAATTATTCATGTGTGCAACAATCTAGAACTGCCTTCTGTGTCTGAATTTTCTACAGATTTCTGTGTAATACTTCAGTAATTTCTTAATACTCAGAACTGATTTATTCTTGCGTTCCCCTACAAGTTGGCATTCTTACATAAACATGAGTTATATGCATTTTAAAATTGTGTATAAGTAGCTACAAGCTGCAAAAAAAGGTGTTCACAATTTTTTGCCTTTAAACTCCAGCTAAACACAAGCTTTGTATTCACTCTTTACTTCCATTTGTTCCAACTGCACTTTGAGCAATTCCATTAAAATTCAGAACAAACTGACTTTTTTATATACAATTTTTTTTTATTATTCTGCATGTCCCACCACAGAACATCATATTTGTATTCTTTCTATTTTATATTCTATTATTATATCTTTCTATTCTTTCTTGAGGAATAAAAGATTCCATAAAACTGTGGATATCCTGAGGCTTATGGTATATATGAAAAAAAAAAGGTATGTAATTCATCCTAGGCCTGTGTGGACTTCCCATCTCTTCTCAAAACAATACTGCGTTCTTGGAGAGATGAGATTCACAGAGCAGGTGAGGGAGTTACCCCAGGTTCACACTGCAGGAGGGATTTGATGGGAATTGTGCTCAGTTTGTAGGAGCCTGCACATGATGCTGCTCTATGCTTCTCTGGCCCCAGGCTTCACTCTCCAAAAGTTACGTAACTGCAGCAGCATTTGGAAGCTGTGAGTTGTGACAAATGAGCTTTGAGAGTCTTTTTTCCTTTAAACTGGAAGGGAGTAAAAAAATTTAACCCCTAGTTTACTTCTTTTAATGCCTCTGTTGTCAAATCTAAGAAGCCCTTATCAGCAATAAATGCAGAGTTAGGGAAAAACAACAGCAGAAAAGGTTTTGGATGTCATTCAAGGTTATTTAAACATGCTAGCTGTACCTGTTGTCCTGTTCTGAAAACAGGATAGCTTATTTGGCAAATGACTGTACTTTGTGCTGTTCCTGTTTGACATGAGACTTCAGTCCCGTCACTCTGCAGAGAAAACAGACAGAAACACCATCTTAATAATCAGGTTTTGATAAGGTAGAGAGATGTATACCTTTAACAGCATCTGTATTATACTAAGGAGTGGTGAAAATAGGTGCTATGGCAGTAATTTCTAGAGATGCAGCAGGTGGGTGGGGCATAGGCAGGGCCAGGAGGAAGTCACGAGAAAGGTGGGACAAGGACCATTCCCACGCGATTTCTTGTGAGCTGTAATCCTCTTATTAGAGCTTTGTGCTGGGCTTGGAAGAAGGAATACAGGCCAGAGAGTACAGGTCAGCTCCAGCACTAACTTCTACAGTTCTTTTTTACAGAATTTTTGCAGAACTTTTGCAGACATATTTACAGAATCTTGGAGCTGGTGAAGTACTTTCACTATAGAATTTAGTGTGCAAAGGGGAATTCCTACAGAAATCAAACTTCCTGTAGGAAAATCTGCAATACATAATAGTTTGTTTTAGTAGTAAATATTTACTATTCTGCAGAGTATTTGGCTTGTCATCGTCCTTGATTCAAAGACAAATTCACAGACCAGAACCAGTTACCAACCCTTGGAGAAAAATTTCTTAAAAAGTACTGTCTTTTGTAAAAAAAATTTCTAGTAGACATTTACCATTCATGAGCTGTGCTACAAAAATCCCCTCAAAATAAAACTCCCCAAAAGACCCATATATACTCAGCTTATGTTTTTCTTCCTGCTTTGAAGCAGGCACATTTTTGGTCCAAACTTCACTTGCAGGCTGAAGTGCTTCTAAGCAAAAGGGCTTTTAAAGCAAAAGGAAGTTCTAGCTCCAGTGTGGTCTTTTGGCAGGAGTGCAATGAGCAATTTTTCTGCACAACAGGATGGGGAGGTAGAGGGGCACCCCCAGCACTGTGTGCAATACTTTTGCCAATTCATTGTTCAGAATAATACTGGTCTCAGGCAGGAATGAATGCTATCCCTCCTCTCCCTTCAGTATAGGGATTTCTCTGGATTTCACCCCGAGAATTATCACGCACCTCTCCAGTAGCAGCCTGACCATATAAGCCAAGCACTGAAGTCTGCATTTCATCCTTCATGACTTGGGAGCAACAATTTAAATTATAGGTATACTGCATTCCCCAAAATAGTATGCATAACTCCTCTCTTTCCCCTTCTCTAAGACAAAATTTGTTGGAAGAAGAGTTTCTGGTATAGCAATCATGTCAATATGACTAACTGTCTAGCTGGAACACATGACCTTGGCAGTAACACTATTTCTAGATCCCAAGTCTGTGCTTTAAGGATTCATCATCAATGCTGCGTGGTCTGATTTATCAAATACAAATTCCCTGTGGCACAGCAACTGCTTCAGGCACGTTGCTGAGAGTTAAGGAGAAGATGTGGGTGCCAAGGCCTAAAGTGAGGAAAAGATGTCTGAGGTGAGGTCAAACTCGACAAGTTGCCAACTTTTATGCTGAGTTGGAAGTATTTTGCCTTGACCTAAATAAACTGATATGCCGGGGGAATAATTCTGGTATCCAAGAAAACAAATTGGGAGAGATTTTTGTACACACATTCTTTTCTGGAATAGGCACTGCTAGAAAGAAGAAAAAATTTCTCTGAGAACCTCAAAAATCAGGGGCAATAACAGAAACAGTGAGGTTGGGTATCACGCACCGGTAAAGACGATGAAGCAAAAAACAAGTTGTCTGAAAATGTAGCCTGGATTCTGGTGTTATATGCATTTTCCTTTTTATTTCTCAATTTCACATTGAATGTTAGTCTTCTCTTTTTGCTGCTGACAATAAACTGTTGTTTGCTGTTGGAAAATAAAGTCCATTGTTGTAACTAGAGGTACCAGAACAGCTGTGAATCAGGAAAATGCATTGCCTGTAGCCAACAACAAATAACAAGCACAGCAAGACATTTCCTACACTCTACACACTTAAACGCTCTGCTTTCTAAACCCCTTGGCATAAGAAATTCTGTGATGGTGTTCCCTAAAACCACATAGAATTATTTTCTTCTGAAAGTGCAGGACTTTGCTTATGTGTTGTCAAAGTGACTTTGCTGAATTTTCAAGGGGTCTACCCTGGTGGGAAGGTGGGCAGAGTGGACAGCAGACATGGACAGCCCTGTCTGTTTGTGCTGTACATGTAAGTGTGTATCTGACGTGGACTTGGATTATGTGCTGCCCAAATAGCTGACCACAGCTCCCCACTGGCACAGCTACTGCAGGATCCTCGCTGCTCCCTGCAGGAGGGATGGAGACAGCTGCTGCAGCTGCTGCTACTCTCCCAGTGTGCTCCTCTTCCCAACAGCAGCCAGTCAGACACAATTTGTCCAAATACGCCCTATGCCCTCATCTCTAAGATACAAAAACTTGGATTGGTCTAAGCTGACAAGCGTCCTACTTCTATGTTTGTGTTCCTATCTTACCTCTTTTTCCTTGACTAAATTTAGATTAAAATGCCATTGCTTTTTTTATCCATGCTGTTTCGAAGTAGATGTTGAACTAGAAAGGCACTTTCCTCTAGAAATTCATCCAAAGCCCCCAGACAAACCGACTGGTGAAAACACTAGACTCCAACAGTTCCACTGATTCAGCTCTTACCTGTCATCTGCCTTCTGCTGAACATTCAGAACAAGATCACAGATACAAAGTTCATCTTCACCACAGTCTTTAATAAAAGGAATCTGGGGAAAACAAAAACATTTCTTGAATGACAGGGCTCAACCTTTAACATTATCTGCAGACACTAGAGTGCAAACACCTTCGAGCTGAAGCACATTCTTGGTTTGCAGATAAGAAAATCCCTCTGATGGACATTAAAAATTCTTGACATGTGAACGAGTGAAATGAGTAACGTGTTGCTACACGTCAACTGATCCAAGAATGGTACAGACAGGTTACTTTTCACTGACAACAAAGGTGATGTAGTCAAAGTAGTTCAATCTCTCTTTTATGTACCTTTTTATTGTAGAATAAACTGACCTGAAAGAACTCATCTTTGCCATCAACTGGAAATGCACATCAACAGTGACATGGCTGAACTAACATGCCTGTTATGCTACAGTTGCTGATGTGTGTATGTATGAGCAAGCTCATGCAGTACAGGCAAAGATATAAAAGGAACCAGGGGACCGCTCCATATGACTAACACGGAACACCAGTTTTCACGTGCCTGTACCTCTTTGGTGTTTGTGGGGGCCACACATTATGGATGTGCATAACCATGCATTTCTGAATAGTAAATCTGCATACTTACACTGTAGGCCACAGATGCTGGAGAAGATATGTCAAGGACAGGGCTGGAGACAGGATTTGCAAGGCCAATGTCAATGCGCAAACTAAGTGAATTCACTGCGTCTGAAGGCTCCTGTAAAACATGTGGATCAGATAATGGCTGTCAGCAGAGAAAACAGGGTAAAATTGGTAATTTCTATTGTGAATTGAGAATGCGTAGTAAAATCATACTTGCCCTAAACAAGGAGAAACAACAGTTCAAAGCTTCATTTTTTAATGAAAATAATTTTGTGAGATTGACTACTATGTGCTCCTCGAGCTTAATAGTTTTCAATTAAAACTGCCATTTCCATGATAAAACTGATTTTTCTCGGATTCCTGGAGACTGTACACATCACAGTAACTACTAGCACTAAGGAACATGCAGATTATCTGCAGCTGTAGGAGCTGGTCCTCAAAGCCATCACCAGGTAGCTTTCACTCTCATCTAGCTTCAGAAGTCAAATTCCTATTCCACTCTGTCTTACCATCACAAAGAGCAGCTGGGCCTGAGTGACATTAAAACACAATAAACTCCTTGTTTCCTCTTTTTCTCAGTACTGGATGAATCACCTTCTAGCCCTATGGCACACCGCTCCACAGGGCATTAAATGTGATCAATAAGTCATTGCAAATCAAAGAAGGGACTGAAGTCCTCTACCTAACCTAGTGTCATGCAACAGGGCTTAAGGCAACTCTCAGGGCTGTGTTCAGTCTTTGTTTCTGGAGAAAAGTGGAGACCTGGTTATTTTTATTTAATTCCTTGGTGTGTACCAGGAGTTAGAATGCACCTAAAGTCTGCCTGAATGTTAGTGTGAGAGAAAACATTTGTATGTATGTCTTAGTTCCTACAGAAGAATCTACTCAGAGGGAAATTAAAGTCTATTTAAAGTATAGACCATGGGCTTTGTGTTACACCAAAGCTGAATAACATAATTAAGAACTCCCTTTCCTGTCCTAAAAATCTGTACTGAATATGAGAGTTATTAGTTTCTATGATATCATAATCTTATTAAGTATTTTTCAGCTGGGGGGATTTGGGAAACAAATAATTCAGTACACCATGCATGAAACTCACATTACAAACAAAAAATTGATCCATGTCTTCCTCTGATCACTTTTGTTATGCAAGACTACTTGCAATTGCACTTACTTGTACACTGAAGACCTCATGAGCACAATTCTCTTCATGATGCACCACAAGATCCCTCTGCATGTACCTTTCATTATTTTCTTTGAAAAATCCTCTAGAAGTCACTCTGGAGGACTGGAGATCTGCATCCAATGTTGCGTTGTACTTTATAGCTACAAGAAGAATAACAGTACATTTTTCACTGATCATGGTTGCCTGTGATCTCATTACTATGCTCAATATTGTAGTGACCAGGCTTTCCAAACCACACTAAATATTTCATGTTTTTCATAGCTGGCTAAACACAGAGCAGTTTCAAAATGAAAATACTTTCTCTTGTGTTTTGCAAAGCAGTCAAACAGGTTTAGGTATTGATATAAGTTCTGGTCCACTGGGAGCACATTAAATGGCAATCAATCCAGGCTCCACTGCAGATGTCTGAGCCTGCAGCTCAGGCAAGAAGCCAGTCAGCAGGGCCAGGATTACTCTAGGTAAAGGGGCCTTGCAGCAGTATCACTGAACTTAGAGGTGACTTTAAGGAATCTGCATCTTCTGTTCAATCACATAATAATTTCTGCTGCCTTCTCTTTGTGTTATGACTAATATGCTGTGAAAGTTCACTGTTATTTTATAGCTTAAAATCATGAGTTCCTAAAGGCACTTCATGTAGCACTGAAGCAGTCCAACTGGTGTTATCTGTGAGATTGAATTTAAAAACTTAATGGGAGCCCACTGCTGGTCACAGAAATATTCACTGTCCCCTGAAAAGAAGAGCTTCCTCCCACTGACAACTGCACTGCAACCAGTATCTGGAAAATATTTAATTTTCTTTTTCTGAAGAGAGAAGAAAAGTATGCAGTCTGCTGTTGAAACCAGAAGGTTGGAAAAACCCAGCTTCTCACTAACAACATTTTTTTTTGGGATTGTTGAACAAGGATACAGCTCCGCTTTATAATGTTAGTTCCCCACTTTTTAAAGATTATGTAGCCAGTGACGAATTAGGTCTGAAAACCACTTTCTCAAGGACTTAAGGTTTATATTGATTTTGTGATTCTTGACATTCAATCTGTCTTTAGACTTTCCATTACTCATTTGAATAATGGACTTTTGAAGAAATTAATATAAGACAAGTCATTGAAATACTCTTACCCACTTGATTATTTTTCTTAGCCGGTCTAAATGTAGCCTGAAAACATATTTTGACAGTTATGTCCGTATTCTTGTTCAGCAGACTGATTTTCTCAGGTTTAAAGGAGGCAGTTATGGAGACATTTGCAATGCCTCTTGACCTGAAAAATATGTTTTAAAGGTTACATGGGTTTTGAAGAACATCTGTAAATGTTAGCATTGATTTTTATGGTTCCCAATGTAAACTTCTTTTAGTGGCACTGGTAAAATTAGTTTTCCTTACATATGAATGAATTTGTTGATATAGTAGCTTTCAGTAATGACAATAATATTTTCATGTCAAATTAATAGATAATTAATGTATTAGTCCTAATGCTCTAATCAATCCCTCAAGGTATCAGAGAATGAGGCCCTTGGCCTGTTTTCCAAATAAGTAACCTTCTTCTGCTCCTTTAGGGAAGTTACTGAGCTCTTCTAGAAAGGTGATAATGAGCAATTCTTCATTTTATTTAATAATCTAATTTTTAGAAAAAACATCTTTCATGTAATTAATGAAGATTTTGAAGAACAGTTTCAAAGGAGCCCTACATGTTAAAGCAAACACTTTAATCAAAATGAAACACATTAATCAGCCCAAATGTCAGAGTGAAAGAAGAATGAGCATCTTCATTAATCAAATCTAAATAAATGCTGGTATTTCAAGGAGCATAATTCATCTCGAATGAAATTCCCAGCAGCAGCAGCAGTCAAAGGTCCAAACTGACCGTTCATTTTTAATTATCTTGTTTCATTATGAAAGAAGCAGCAATTCAGTGATATTTTTCTTACAATGGGGAGCCTCAGGCAAGAAGACAGGCAGCAGATAGAAAAAGGAAACAGCATTTGAATTTAGCTCTTCAAGCAAGGCGTGAAAGTCACACCCTACTTAGGCAGGCCGAAGATTTGGGTTCTGGGAAACCTTTTTATATTTTGTGAAAGTACTCAGACTTCTGTGGCAAAGGCCATGGACCATTAAAAAGATATTTATTGCCAGAAATAGGTGTCAGCTCTTTATTACTGCTCTCTGGCCTTGCCCTGCAGGACAACACCCCCCCATACCAGCCTACCAGCCAGAAAAAGTCATGCAGGTTGTGTGAGAGGTGGTTTCATCTGTCTCAGGCTCAGCTGTCAAATTTATACTGTGGCTACTGAAGTACACAACTTGCTGTTACAAATACTCTCCATCAAGCCCCGTTCCCTGCTGCTGTCCCTTCCCTCTGGACCATGTGTCTGCACAGCAGTAGCAGGCAGATGTGTCCTGAGCCACCCCAGCAGGCTCTGCCACCTGGCTTCCTCCCACATGCCCTGGCTCTCCCTCTGTGCTGCCTGGGCTTTCAATGGTTTAATGGTAAATGCTTAAAAGAGATTTAGTCTAATGCTCTTTTTTTAGCTAGTTTTGATAGCAGTGATGAGGCACTAAGTGTGTTAGCACTGAATATGTGGAACAAAAGAGCTTTTTAATTTGCTTATTTTCCTCTTCAATTAACTAAATATTCAACTGCTGCATCTGAATCACTAATTGCTTCCTTTCTAAGAAAGAGTATACCAACCATAGCACAACCACATTTCCATCAGCACCAACTGATACATCAGTAATGTCATTGTCATCTAAGTCTCTATGGCCATCTACTGATCTTCCAAAGAACTGGAGTTTTTGTCCAAAAGCAGAATCCGATCCTAAGATTTTCTGGGAAAGAGAGTTTGGTTACTGAGTTTGCCAAAGCATGCTTAAGTCTGTAGATTAATAGATTTTCACTGATACTCCCTGTATATCCAATCTATTGTCTAAACAAAATGCATTTGTGGGTGTTTTCTCAGATGCTTTTTTAGCACTTCTTTCTCCTCTGTTGGAGCAGACAAAGGAGTAGACTTTTCTATCTTGGGAGTAGATCAGCTAACTGACTGCTGTATGCCAGATACAGATGGAAACTTTTCCCATTCACATTGAGCAACTCAAAGAATATGAAGCTTAATAGGAGTTCTAACAAATTACTTTTTCTGCAACCAGAAAATCTGCATGGAAAGTGATATTAGATTACCAATATAGTATATATGAAACCCATTGAAAGACTTTCCCTTTAATACTATGTATAGGTAATTTGCAGAGCTGGGATTTATCTAATCTTCATTGTACATCAACACTAAAAACCTGGAAATAATGGCTGTCAAAAACATTTAGGATATTAGCTGACTTCACACTCAGGCATCAAAAATGGCTCAGAATGAGCACATCCTTTTCCTCCACATGGTTCAGTTATAAGCACCACAACATCAACTTGGGTATGCTGAAGGAAGGAGAGTCACAAAATGTGAAATAAACCATGAGAATAACAGTACTCCTTTAAGAGGATGAAACAGTAGCCAATTAAAACACAGGAAACCTTCAGTTTTCCCCTAGCAGATCTTAGGGCACTGAGTACAGCATTATGCAACAAAGTTATTTACCTGAGAATATTTGGTACGTATAGTCTTTTGAAATCCATTATAAATGTAAATTGCTCCAGAGTTTTGGTTTTCCAGTGGTGCACCTATTACAACATCATTAAAGCCATCCAAATCAATGTCTGCAAGTGCTGCAATTGCTGATCCAAATCGTGCATTTTCTGACCCCTGTGGACCTTTCAAGAGTTCTCGTTGATCCAAGATTCTCTTTAAAAATTGAAAAATAAGAAAAAACCGAAACACAGCTATCATTGCATCAGATTATTCATAGGAGCAGTATCTATGTGCATTGTTTTTGGTTTCTGTCTTCCAGTACATTCCCCTCGGACAGCTCAACATTGAATTCCTTCCCCATTGTATTGCCCATTCAGTTTGCATTATGTCTCAAAGTCTTGGCAAGAATTACACAGCAAAATCAAAGCATGCTATGCAAAGTACTAAAAGCAAATATAACCATATGTATGAAGCTTAAATGCCCTCACTGTCCTCATCTGACTGTTCTGAAAGTTTCACAATACATTGAAAAGTACAGTTTCCAGTTTTGGATTACCAGTTTTTATGCAGAGGGAATGGAAATTATGTAACTGGACGTAATTCTTTGAAACAGAAATGGAATTTCCTTACTAAACTAATGCAAAAAGCATGTGTCCAAATTGTAAACTCCTGACCTCTCCAATGCCAATGAAGAAAGAAAGACTGGAAATCTTCATAGTTAAGTAATCCCATTTACTCTAGATAAAATGCAATTCTGGCAAATAGCTTTCTCACCTTTAACCTCAGTTATCATGCTGTGCTTAAAATTTTAGAAATAACAGCCAACTTATTTATTAAAAATGACTAGAAAAGTATTACTTGTACAACAGGGACAACTTGCACAAATCCAGATTATTTTAAAAAATATTAAAAAATATCTTTCATTATTCTTTGGTGTTTAAAATTTAAATAATTTTAAACCTAATATTTGACAACAACTACAAGTTGTAATATGGTCTTCCAATTTATTTGGTTTTCAAAAGTAAAAAAAAAATCCTTTCATTTTTCTTTTCTTTCATATTTCATGTCTGATGCCACAGGCACAAAGACCAGTGTCAGCTGCCAACTTTCAGCTCCTTCATCTACCTTGAAATTTCTTTAGGGTAGTTTCCTGTTGCTTCAGGATGGTCTGACTGAGGTCCTGCTGAGGAGGGTGATCCTTTCTCTCTATTTATTTGATTGCAATTTACCTAGTAAAGAGACCATTTTCTGTTTTCTCAGATGGATGGCAGATATTAATTTGCTTTGAAGACACCCAGTGAATGAAAGACTGTTCAAAACTGCCAGAGGGCTCCATATGGTTAATACAGATATTCTGGAAACACCTACTACAGGTCTGAATAAAAAGCGCCATCAGTCAAGCATCAGACAAGTAACACAGCTTTACTGGATAGAGGGGACAACAAGAGTTATAGTAACCATCCAGTGTCAGAGTCTACAAAACAATACAGAAAACTGGTAGAAGAGCATTTCTTCGAACTGCTTTGAGAATACTGTCAGGCATTGAATACATTCACCAAGAACAAATGGCAGATTAATTAGCAAAAGCTTTGCACTAAGTTTTTCAGAGATAATGGCCAACCCATGCTATATTACCATGAAGCACATTCCCTGGTACTAGGACCAGGGAGACACCAAGAACACCAGGCCCCTGACCACTGAGAGTGCTTAGCTACTGTCTTGCTCATTTGCTCCATTTTGGTCTGTTCCAGCTGGCTAATTCCCAGATTACATGCACAAGCAATTCTGGGGAAAGTTTGCAGCTGCTGCTGAAAAGCAGAACACATGAGGCAGCACTAGAAAGCCTCCACACACAGCCCTCTAACCAGGTAGGCTTGGCACCATTCATCCGTGCTCTTATGCCACATCCCAGAAAATGCACATGCTCTGTTTCTTGTTAAAAAAAATGTCACTTGAAATATTTCCAACACTTTGAAAATGTTCACTCAATAGTGACTTAGAAGATCTGGAGAGGCCAAAGGCCTTTTAGCCTGCATGTGGCCAGTCTGATTTGAAAGAAACTAGCCTTAAGGAATGCTGGCTTGAGCCATTTTTACCTTTGTGACGGAAAACATGTATACTCTCCCTTCTTCTTTCTTCAGGTCATTCATAAACATTGGTGCACCCACAAGAAGCACATCTGTCACAGAATCCCTGTTGACATCCACTGAACACACCACACTGCCAAAGTAGGAGCCAATCTGAAATCAGTAGTAAATGGGTTGTCACTGCATATGCTTTTTCTGAATCATGTTTTAGCACCTGATTCAGAAAACTTACAGCCAGTAAGATTCCAGTACTACTAAATGTTGCTGAATAAAATTACTTTGTAGCATACTTCAGTGTTGGAAGAATCATATCCTTACCATGTTTCACTGTTTCTGTCCTGTAGCTGCTACCATGGCTTTACCAGTCAGCAATACAAATGCCAATGGAAAGTAAGATATGGGAAGTACATTTTTTTTAGAACTGTGCATGAAACTACCCAACCTCTGATCTACTCTCAGATTTGTCTTACGCATGATACCAAAACCACCTAAAATCATTCCTCTTTTCCAAATAAGAAAAAGAGATTGAGCTCCCAGATCTGTCTTCTGATGTCATCTACTTCACAACTTCTCAGGCAGAACAGAGTTCACTGAGTCTCTCCCAGTTTGAATTGTTGACAGAAGGATACATTAGTTAGGTTTGTATATTATATTTCACCACTAATTGGATGATTTCCTAAAATACTGTTTAAGAGTTACAGCCAACCTCATTGAAATAGTCTAGTGACAGAGAAAATTTCAAGTGGATTCTAAATGCTTGGAGAGAAAGAGGAATTTTCAAAACTAATTGCAATTTACTGCTGGGTCAATAAAAACAGATTCCCGAAAGTCTGTATTCATGACCAAAATATACTTGCCTGCTCGCCTCTCTGTGACTGCACAATTGCAATATTACCATCACTGTCAACATCAAAAACCACCACTCTGCCAGTGTAGTTGGATCTTGGCGCACCAGCAACAAAATAGACAGAGCTCATAGTTGAGAGAACAGCAACAGAATAACCTGGGGATAGAAGCCAATATTTAACATGTGTGGGAGACCATTAATTACAATTCATCAGTTGGTTATCCATAAAGGCATGGAGGATGAGTCAATCTGGTATGTTAATCACAGAGAATGATGGTTCCAGATGGGAAGTTATGCTGTCACGTAAGCATAAAATTTGCAATATTCTCCTGGAGAGAACAATGACACACGCATCAAGTCGAAGCAGGTTTACAGAATCACATGGACAATAGTTTAGCCTATTCAGTAAAATACAGACCACGAAAATGTCATGCTTGTGAAGGAGATAGGAAAAAAAAGTGCGAAGAAAAAAAAGGGGAAAGAAGAAATAAAGAGAAATATGAGATTTACATTTGGACCAGTCTTCAAACTAGGGAGGAGGAACACCTAGCTTCTGTAAAGTTTGCAGCACATTTTCCCACAGCTCACCAAACCACAGACCAGTGGTTTGTCTGAATAGAACAGGCTACATTAACAGCTTGTCAGCTGGGAGGGTTGATTGAACTTCTTTGAGCATTTTAATCCTCATTACCATTATTCTACTTGCTTTCAGGAAACACTGTTTAATACCTGCAAAAATGTAACCATATTTTAGCAGTATAAATCTAGCATTAGTACACACTTTACATTTCGGTGGTTTAGTTCCAGCAAATTTATTTTAAGTGAAGAAAACAAAGTCATCCTTTATAAAGTCTATAGTTAAAGACAATTACAAAATGCCAGTGATGGGACAGAATATGCAGATCTTTAGCAACATGCAGGACAATACAAGGAGCACAGTCTAAAAGGATTATGCCTTGATCTTTATATTATACCAGTCTAATTCAGAGTTTTGTTCAGACACAGTTTTTCTAGGGTGAGGACAACTTTTGTGACTGGAAGTTCAATGAGCAACAAAACAAGATTTTATTCTGCAAATTAAGTACACACCTTCCTAATTAATACAGAATACAGTCATTTGATGTGAGGGGGTGCAGTGCAGAACAGGGGCCAATCAAGCAAGTTGTGATGTTCTAGCAGCTCTTTAACTTGTGTTCCCCCAGGCTGGTGAGGGAGAGCTGGTATGGAGAGCTCCTACTGGAGGACAGAAAGTGGAGGGGAAATGAACGGACAGAAAAGGGACATTGTTTTCTCCAGAAAGATTTAAGCAAATGCACTAAAACTGCCTTGTAGAGAAAGGAAATTACCTGAGCTTTTAAAAATTATTAAGAAAATGAAGTAACAGAAAGTCTGAAGAGGTCATACATGCAAAAGAGCTATGGCTCATTAGGTTTGGTTTAATTTATTCATTTTGTTGGATGCAAGTAATGCTGAGTCATAGGGGAAGAAAGAGTATATTGGTTGCAAAGACAGCATATTATTAAATAACTTCAAGAATAAGAAATTCATAGGTGCTTAATGTAGTAGCATTATTCAGGGATGGAACAGCAGAGCAGGCATGTTGAAAGTTTACAGAAAACATTTAAATGAATTGAGAATAGAGAGTGACTGGCTTTATTGGGTCAAAAAACATGTCAAAAATACATAAGGAGATTATAAGTAAAATCTCTATTAAATGGTAGCAATATTCGAAAACTACAAACTGAAGTGGTAAAGGCTAAGAAAACAGCAAGCACATATGAAACAATAGAAAGCCAATCAGCTTCTCATCCACATCAAACTGGGGAAAAACACACAAATATTGTAACAGAAGAAACACATAATGATCAGTGTGATTCACTAAGCAGCCTTTTCAAATCCCATGATTTATTATGTCTCTGTGACTGTGCTGGCTTTGGCTGGAATACAGTTAATTTTCTTCACAGCAGCTGTTATGGAGCTGTGATTTGGATTTATGCTGGAAACACTGTTGATAACACAAGGATGCTTTAGTTACTGCTGAGCAGTGCTCATGCAGTGTCAAGGCCTTTTCTGCTCCTCATCCCACCCCACCCCACCAGCAAGGAGGCTGGGGGGGCACAAGGAGTTGGGAGGGGACACAGCCAGGACAGCTGCCCACAAATGACTACATGGGTATCCCATTCCATATAGTGGCATGCTCAGCATATAAAGCCAGGGGAAGGAGGAAGGAGGGATGTTTAGAGTGATGGCATTTGTCTTCCCAAGTCACAGCTGTGTGTGTTGAAGCC
The DNA here is from genome assembly GCF_017639235.1 of Corvus kubaryi. Taxonomy (NCBI): domain Eukaryota; kingdom Metazoa; phylum Chordata; class Aves; order Passeriformes; family Corvidae; genus Corvus; species Corvus kubaryi. Next base: position 7,080,922 of record NW_024581096.1, read on the forward strand.
TTGTTGTCCTGGGGATGGCTGAACACCTGCTTGCCCATGGAAAGTGGTCAATCAATCTCTTGTTTTGCTTTGCTTGCATGCATGACTTTTACTTTCCCTGTCTGTATCTCAACCCATGAGTTGACCCACTTCTGCTCTTCTGACTATCCCCCACTCTCACTCCCCTCAAGAGGAGTGACTGAGTGTCTGCTTAGTTGCCAGCTGGGATTAAACCACAGCAGTGACAAAGACTGATTTTTTTTTTTAGCTTACCACTTTGATATTAGTAGAATTTAAAAACACAATAAAGTTTTTATTCAATGAACTGTTGACCAGTAAAAAATAATCTTTTTTTGACCGAAAATTCTTTTCATATTCTCAAATAATTTCTTAACACAAATCTGGCTAGAGGAGAATTTTCCAACTTCTTTAATATCTTAATCAAGGTTTCACACATTTCCAGATTTGCATTTCAGCCCCTTACCTAGGTATGAGCTATGATTTCTGTCCTGAAGAATCTTCTCAAACACCTGGCTCGGAAAGGTGGTGACTCTGTCTGAAGACCCCTGAACTACAGTTCCACTCCAGTCGTAGGCCCCAACAGCACCTAGCAGCAGAACATCCTTTAAAAAATAAAAGTCAACATTTTAGAACTACTTGATTTAGAAAAAGTATGAGCAAAGCTGAAGCTACCATGCCTAATTTCCTACATCACTGTGTTTAAGCCTGTGATGCAGACTAAAGACAGCAGGCAGCTGACTGGAGCTGTTCAGAGTTACCACTTATGTGTAAGACTTTACTGCCCTATTAAGAGGGATTATCACCCGTCTACTGGAAGAGGATAAGTGACTGCTTTAGTTCCCATGGCACTGCAACTCATGATAAAATGGGTTTATTTAAACACTGTGATAATTTCCTAAGTCTGTCCACCATGGGGTTGGGCTTGCTAAGTCCATGCTTTTACGCGCCCATGATCCTCAGAAGACTGAGGATCACACAGACCCAGCTGTATGAAAAAGCTAAAGCCCCTGTTTTGGCCAGCAAAAGTGCCAATGACAGCACACAAGAGCTGGTGCAAATAGATACAGTTTAATTCTTTACATAAGGAGATGTTCTTGAGAGATCTAAAATCCAAATTAGCATGGCTTATTATACAGAATACTTCATACAGAAATCCTTAATCTTGTACACAGAAAGCAAACATAGTTTAGTTTATTCAAGTTATTAAAATTCTTCACTAAACTGAGATACTGTTATAGAAAACTGCAATAAAATTGAATGTGTAATTTTCCTGAATAAACAACCATATGTTTCTCATTTTTTTGCCATTTCTTAGCATCAAGTTCTTCATAATTTAAAACTTTAATTTGTGCAAATACAGAGGACTTTCAAAAAATTATTTCATTCATCTTTAAAGGCTATGAGAAGGAAAAAACCTTCTTGTATTTTCAGTTGAAAGCTTATTGAACCACACTTGGATTTTACAAAGATAATCTTAAAATTGATTAGCATTAAAATATATCTGATATTTTGGTTCTAAGTTTTAAGTGAAATATGCTTTAAACAAATATTATTAACTTTATAATTTATGAAGAAATTATATAATAATTTTCAGACTTGTTTTATTTATATTTTGGTGATTGCCTACCAGCTTTACAATATAGTTAGTCACAAACATAGAGGAATTAATTTTTTCCTGCTACATGAACTCAGAAATCACTGAAATAATTATATTAATACATCTCAAGATGGTTACACGAAACAAACTATTATGCAGCTTTACTTATTAATATGTATTCAAGTTAAAAAAATTAAAAGGATTATTTGACATTCTCCTTGCATGTAAAAAGATCTTAAAATTGGACATTGTGCTTTTATTTCTCTTTTCTTGCACTCAAGTGTACATACTTACTTCTATTTGTATCATTAAATAATTAAACTCACATACCTTTTTTTGTGAATAATATGCACTGAAGCCCACCTGTGACATTTCCATTTGGAAAGTATCACCTTGATCTGTACCTGGTAAAACAGATATGCATATATGGTTATCTCTATGTAGTCACACAAAATCCTGCCTTGCTGCCTCTGAGTTTAGCTGTATAGGGGGGTTGTATATACACACCAATTTGGCTAAAGCATTTACAAGCAATGGAAATCAGAGATGATAAACTGTAGAAAATTTGGAGGATTTAATGGCAAATTGATAAGATGAAACCATGAGCCATGCTATAAGTCTCTTCCAAAAAAAGGGCAGAAGATAATGATGAAGTTGGTTTGAATCAGTTTGCACAGCCTTGTCACTGTGGCTGATCTCTTTCTGTGTTTTCTAGGAAGCATTAATATCCTGAAATTAACAGCTTTAGTAACTGTATATTCACAACTTTCAAATAGAACAGAAATTTTAATTTTCCGATAGGATTTTTAAAAACTGTTGGAATTCTCCTGAAAAATACTGTGATATCCATTTCCTAAGCTGGATAGGAATTCAGTGGGAGTACTCAGGAAAAAGACCTGTTCCCTTGCTTTGAGTAGCAGCATGGGCCTAGTAAAGAATAAGTGAAAGTGAAAGAGAAGATTTCATCCTGAGTGCAGGAAAATGGCAGCCATAAGCTCCTTAAAGAGTGTTGAGGGCAGGTTACACATCTCTGAAGCAAGGTCTGAATTTAACTTAAAAGTTAAAAGCTGGCTTTAGGGAGACAAAGCATCTCTGTGTCACCTCTGCAACACCTTCTGCTGAACAATACACAGGAGTAGGGGTGGTGCGAGGGAGGGGGCCTGGTAGGCACCGCACAAATTGCATTTTCAGCTCTGTAATTAGTTACCTAGTCTTCTGGTTTGCTTTGGTTTGTTTTTTTGTTGTTGTTGTTTGTTTGTTTGTTTGGGTTTTTTTGGTTGGTTTTTTTTTAATAAATTTAATATGGTTTAGGATTCACACAGGTGAAGCTCACAAGCATGAAGATGCCTTTATTCTGCTGGTGATAATAGCTCCAAGTATATTTGGTTGCATATGGAAAAGCTCCCATGCCTGAAGCCCAAGATATGATAGAAATTTACATCAACTGGGGAATGTTTTCCTCAAACTGCAAAAGTTAACTTGAAGCTCGGGCTAATTAGGGGTGGAGTAGCTGGGGGAACACCTGTGAAAACAAGAGCTCTCCTGGTGAGCAGGGAGCAGCCTGCAGCTCCAGCTGCCACTTATTTTCACAATACTGCACTAGGTTGAAGCAAAATAAAATTCTAAGCTTGTCAGCTGGGAGAAACTGATCTAATTTTTCAGGGACATTGAGTATTTTACCTTCTATACTAAAAATGCGCTCTCCAAGCGTTCCTGCTTCTTCCAGTAGCGCAGCCTCAGATGACACATTGAAGAAATACTTTTCTGTTGGATGACTAGCAATTCCCTTGATTTCTTTAATTAAGTTTTTAGTATCAAGTTCATTCCTTATTAAGTATCCCAAAACCTTGTTTAAAGAAACAAACAAACAGCAAAATAAGAAAAGTGAAAGAGATCATGGTGCTACTCCATTTCCTTCCATACTATTTTAGCAAATATTCTGCGTATTAAAAAAAAGTTACCTTTATTTGTATTACTGAATTGCTTATTAGGTTCATTCCTAGGCAAGGGACCATTCATACAGGAAAAATACATAAGGTATGGCAAAGGGGAAAACCACTGAAGTTGCTCAGGCAATTCTAGTCTTGCTTTTTCAGCCAGTGAAAAGACAAATATTTTCACCAGTTCATAGGATTAATTTGACTTAGTTTCAGTCTCACCAGTGTAACAATGTATGCATTATATACCACTTATGTATAGAACATGCACTTTCATACATACACAGCAAAACAATCTTTTGAAAATGCAGTAATGTATAATTTCAGTATTACTTACAGCAATGCCAAATCTGGTTATATTGTCTTCATTGCATTTACCTATCACTGTTTTCAAGTTGGATCCATCATGTGATTCACCATCTGTCACAACAACCATTACTTTTGTGGCTGTCGGGCGTCCTCCCGATTCAGGTGAGAAGGCATACTGTCTGTTATAAAACATTGGTTTATCACACCTCAATCCGTAATGGATGGAATCCAGCACATACACTGTAATGAATACCTTCATCACTGAATTAGAATAAGGTGCTTCTGTAGTGCATAAGTAATGTAACCAAAGAAGCAGAAAAAAAGACTGGAAGGATTGGATGGTGTTTCTGATAAAAATGTAAATTTCAGGAAAAACAGTATATTTTTTGTACTAATATTTCTAAGTGAAAAGGGGGTTTTATCAGAACTCTTAAAGTTTTATGACACCAGGAGCTGGCATCACCAAGCTCAGACAAAAGTGGAAGACAATTAATAAAAACTTCTCAATTCTACTGCATATATGGACTCCATTGAAGGCTGAGTCTGTTCCTAAACCAAATTCTCAAATTCATTTGATTCAGCATGTATTTTGGCCTAGAGTTCTTCAAAAAACTTCAAAACAGCACCTTCCTGTTGAGAAACAGACCTGGTTTGTATATGTGTTCAGTCATAAAACCCTTTAAGTTTAACCTGTTTTTCACACTTACGGTGCTGCAGTGACAAACAGACAACAGACAAGAGGTTTTACTTTCTCTGCTATCAACCAAAGCCTGATCCACAAACACAAATGTTACTGCACCCACTGAATCCCTGGATAAACTTTACTTCTTTCAATGGTTTTGTATGTTTCCTAAAACCTTGTCCACTCTGATGCACTGTCATGTTTAGAGATCTGTGACAGAACAAGCAATTCAGTTGTGTACCAGAATTACTTCAGAGTGGAGCTCAACCCAATGGTTAACAACATGCTTTTCAGCAATTCTAGTTTATACATTCCTGTACCAATCTGCATGGGACACTGCAAATGCACCTGATGGATTCTGCCTAGTGCTGGGAATCCACTCCAGAGGTCCTAGGCACACGGTCTTCCAAAGGGAATGAAATTCACAATTTTCTCATTGCCACGTAGAGTAAGTCAAACAGTTGCACCGTAAATCATCAAAATCTCACCTTGCATTGTCAATGGCTTTGAAGGTATTAGTGAGATCTCCTCCCTTCTGAGATGTTTTCTCCATTGCTTTAACAACCTCATCCTTTGTTTGATACGTATTCAAGTTGAAGACTACACGGGGATCATTAGCATACTGAATTAAACCCACCTATGCAATAAAAAATTACATTAGATTATGATGCTTTACAATTAATTACATAGAATCATGATGCTTACTTATGTGTCAGGTTGGTGTAAAAGGTCTGCAGATGCATGGTTTTCTTTCAACATATGTAAAACCAGTTAAAAATAACATTTGAAAAGCAAAGAAAGCTAAAATGCTGTTGCACTTCATATCATTTGTTACGGACTACAATACGTTACTGCAAACAATCTGAAACAGCAGACATTAAATGTTTGCTTGGTTACTTCTGGAAGAGCTGATGGATAGCAATAATACAAGGAGCTCTGGGTAAAATAAGAAAATAGCAATAGTTCTACAAGCTCAGAGCACCTCAGTCTGATCTCTTCTAAGGAAGTCCTAAAGGTTAGTTACTTTACAGCACTGCAAACCCTACTTATTTTTAATATAAGTGAAGCTAAAGCTGTATGATAAGATGTAAATTTAAAAAGAAAGAAAAAAAGAGAAGATGCTGAAGGTGAGGTTCAGAAAGAGCTGAGCAGGAAGCCTAGCTTTTAAGCACCTCACTTCCAAAGTAGCCCAAGGAAGAAGGCAGCCTTTGGGAGAGAGATTTCCAGTGCCCCAGTCTTTGTTCTCAGAACTGTTTAGGGAAAATGGACAACTGTAAAGACAGAAGATGTTTAAAACAAAAAAAGGCAATAAAATTTTCCTTACCATCATCAAATCAAAAGGAAAAACCTCAAAGATCAGTGAGTAAACCAGCAGGAAAAGCTCCTGTTTTAAAGATGCAGCAGTTGGAAAGTGAGAGCTGTATGAAAAGCCCATTAAAAATCTGTTCTACTTTTATCATATCCCCAAAGGCTGTATTTTCAACTACTTTTACACCTAATGCATGAAAGAGATCTGACTCCCCTAGATACAACCTAGACTTCTATTTCAGTTGTATTTTGGATCAAATTACTAATCCCTTTCAAAATAGGATAACCGTAAGGTAAAATCCCCAGCACTGAATAGGATAACTGTGTAATCTGTGGCTTTGAGGGAGGTACTGTAGTTACACAAAATCACACTTGGTTGCCTTTAAAATTGGTTATTTTAGGTTTTGTTCTGTTTGGGTTTTTTTTGGTCTTTCTTGAATATGTCTTTGACTTACCTGAGTCTTGTTAACGCCTATGTCTAAGCCTTGTACAAATTTTTTCAAAAATGCTCTCACTGCATCCCAGGGATAAATGCTGTTTGACTCATCACAAACCACCACAACATCTATAACAGAGGAACACTCTAAAACAAAAATAAGAAGTGGACATTAAATGCACTTGCAGTCTCAGTATACTCTTCAGCTAAATCCAGAGGTGCGTATTTAGGTCTCACACAGGCAACGCTTCGGATCAGAAGGCTTTGCCAGAATGAGGACTCAATAGGAGCATATGTGGGTTTTGAGCCTGCACTGGTGCGATGCCCCTGAATACAGAGGACTGAGACCATATTCACATCAGCATTGGATCACAATTTGTCAGCCTTTACATATCAATCACAGGGCTTTGCTTTTGGCACATACACTTTTTTAAGAAATCAAAATTAACAGTCCCCAACACAATATATGTTGCTATTGTTTGATATGTTTGGTTTTTTTTTTTTAATTTAACTTAAAATTTAATTTTAAAATTTGCACATGTCACCTTACTTTGAACAGCAGGAGAAAAGCTTCTTAGGATCTTGAAACTTGGACTGATTTCAGAACAAACTCCTGTTGCATAGTATTGTCTTCCACACTGCTGTGCCCACAAGGGACCACAAGTCTTAAAAAATAACAACAAAAAGAAACTATAAAAATAACCAATACTTGTCTCACCATATCTGTATACAAAACCACCACAAGCAGGACGACAGGGATATAGGATCAGCAAAGCTCTCTTGGGTTACCAGGCCAAATCCCTTCAGTGAGCGTAACCCCTCTCACAGACTCTCACGGGGAGGATTTGCCGCCGGTGCGGATCCCGGTGCTATCCCGGTGCTATCCCGGCGCTATCCCGGTGCTATCCCGGTGCTATCCCGGCGCTATCCCGGTGCTATCCCGGCGCCCATCCCGCGGGCCGGGCGCGCACCCCGCGCTGCAGCGCCGCTCGTGGCCGGCAGGTGGCGGCAGCGCCCCGGGCACGCGGTGCGGGGAACGCGCGGCGGCGCCGAGCGCGGGGTCCGTGACCGGAGCGCGGGGACCCCTCGGACCCCTCCGAAAGCCTCGTCCCAACGGGAATTCACCCCGCGTTTGCAGCTTAAACTGCCTCATCTCCCTCCTCACGGTGAGCACGGTCCCATTCTCACCAACGGGAGACGTCTGCCCCTGGCCGCGCACCGCCCCCCCACCAACCCCCCCCACCAACCACCCATGTTCATTGACTTTGGGGGAAAACAACCCTGCTTCGGTGCTGAAAACAATCTCTGTAAAAAAAAAAAAAAAAAAATATTTTCACTTGGATCGACCAGCTGTTTTTTTCTTCTTTTTGCATCTTTATGTTTGGTTTTATCAACCACATATAGAGACAGCATTTTGCCGTGAGAATATAGGGGGAGTTGTGTGCGTGGGGGCGGGGGGGGGAAGGCTGAGGTGGAGAATCGGTGGGTGTATTTCCTTCTTAAAAGAAAATATTAGAAACTCAAGAAATAAATATAACCTCTACATAACCTCTCTCCAACTGTTCTGTGAGAAATTATAGCTTCCTTATATATACACTCCGGTTGCATCACCTCTATTTAGGAAAAGAGGGACTATTACACTTTTCTCAAGGATACTGGGGGGCAAAAAAAAGGTAATTAAATTCAAAAGTAAATAGAAAATGAGCTAAATCACTCACTGGTTTACCAGTGAGACAACATCAAACTACTCTAAGATATTTGACCAGATGGTGGATTTTCTAGATGAGAAAGGAAGTATATCCACATTATGTGATCTTGAGGTAAGTGCTTTTTTAGCTGCTACATGGGGCATGGTTAGTTCTTAATGGAAAAGACAGCTTTTTAGAGAGATGAAAGGTGCAAAATAAATCATCTATAATAGTAACTATGAAGCTGGAGGAGAGTTACTGGCCTTTAGAGTTAATTTAAAGTTCCTTTTAGATCAGTCTTGTTTGGCCATTTTCTTTTTTTTTTCCTGAATTGGTGGGAGTTCAAAATTGTGATGTTAATCTTGGAGCAAAAAGCAAAGATTTTCTAATAATCTTTGTTGATCTTCAGAAAGAAAAAGGGAAAAACTCTAATGTTTAAGTCAGAAATTCAAGATGCATCATTAATGAAGGGGAGATCACATATCAAAAACTGATGAACTTGAAAGACAGAATATTATAAAGGGGTGTAGGCTTGCCCTTCAGGACTAACATTAAGAAATGTGGACTTAAACTGGAAGGTCACTGGATGGAAGGGAGAGAAGCAAAAGGATCGGGCCCTGGATGACTGCAGGGTGACAGCAAGCACGCAGCCAGCATGCAAAGCAAATATGGCTTAAAGATATGTGACGAGAAGCTGTTGAGTTGGGGAAATACCAAATACACTGTATAGTGCCTGGGAAAGACTCACATGGAATACAGCACAGACGTGGTCACTGATATTTGAGAGAGGTGTATTTCAAAAAGCACGTTTCAGCCAAAAACTCTGTATTTGTTTAGCAAGGCAAAGGAGAAAGGTGAGTGGTTGTGGGGTGTCAAATACAAAAAGAAGATTTTACATGCAGGGAGATGAGAGCTACTTCTTTCAACTAAAGGCAAAGCACTGCCCAGAAAACGAACTGATAAAAATTTAGTCAGGAAATCCAGAAAAATCTTGTTAACCATCAGTGAAGTTCTTCAGCACCTCTCCAACAGGACTAAGCATGCCTCAGAAAAATGTAATGAGCGTGTGGGAATAGACTGCCCTGTACTTAGAATACCTGTGGGAACCAATCCCATGGCATCAAGCAGCTGAACCAGCAGGGCTTGGGAGCTGCAGCACAGACACGCCAGCCTGGGTCGCATTCCAAGCCAAGCAGCCCAGGGACTGAGCACGCAGCACAGACTAGGACAGGCAGGTGGAGGGGCCACAGGAGGAAGGAGAACAGTGAGCTGGGAGGGGGAAACCCTGAAAGAACCCAAAGAACCCATCACAGAGGCCAGCTGCCACAGGCAGAGTCTCAGAGCAAAGTCCTGGCTGGCAGCAGCTTGCAATTATGAGCGGGCAGTCCATGCATGTGATCCAATACCTGCCACAACTAAGTCATGGGGCTTTTGGTATTTGTTGAGGCTGAGTCACAGATAAGCACCTGTCTCCAGTACTCCATTCTCCTCATGTTAAAAAGAAGCCCTTTTTGACAACGACGTGGCTGTTTATGTCTTAGAATTCAACCTTTTCTAATTCATGCAATTTAAGGAGAGTCAATCAGTAACATATGGAGCAGGAAATTCTTTTTAATTGAGAGAAGTTTAAATATTATTAGAAAATACAAATTTTCTTGCATGAGATATTTTAAAACACTGCAGTTACTCACACTGATTAAAAGTGGGTATGCATAGGACATTACCTGTAATTGAAAGTATTATTTAAGAGACAGAGTAAGATATTTTTAATCAGTGCCTTTTCAAGCCACAAGTTAAGAAAAGCCCTGTTGCTGCATTTTGAAGTTATGAGTAACTTTACTAATTCCAAGAGAGCTGCTGAAGAAGCTGGAATTAGGCATACTTCTAAGTACTTCAGTAAACTGAGCTATGTATTAATGAATACAATAAATATTTGAATATTTTTGTGATTACTAGGAAGATGCAACAAAAATTACAAAGCTTAAGGACACCCTAGAGGTCTTCTGTCTGTAATTTATTGTTTCACTTATTTACTGCACATGGCTACATCAAAGTGGAGTACACCTACACAGCAACAGTTTTCATGCGTATGACTAGGATCATAAAAAAGCATATGAAACAGGCATTCGCTTCCTTTTGAGTAAGATTCTGTTTTGCAGGCTCCAAGGACAGTGGTTTGTGGAATATACACAGAGAAAATGCATCCTCCTTCAGCTTGCTAACCAAATAAAACACATCACAAATCCATGGGACTAGAAATCCTACTATCTCAGGAGAACAGGTGCCTGTGCTAGTGCAAATGATGGAGGAGAGATTATATAAAGTCTTTTGAAAGCACAATCAGAACTATACAAGACTTGTATAATATTCTTGTGTATATTGTCTGACTTAAATTACTGAGTCATTAATTCGGATAGGATGCTTAGGTAAACGATGAAGGAGAGCCTTCTCAATATTCCTGCAGTAATGATACATTTCACAATTGCTTTTGGACCCTAGGTAATTGCAGTGGGATGCAATATTTTAAAATATGGAAAAGATACACTAATACACGCTGCATAATAAAATACATTTAGCTTGGACTTATGAAAAAATGTGGAGAATTCTAGTTTCTACAGTCTCCTCAGGAGTGTCTGTCTGTACTGAATATGATCTTGATACATACCAAAAATCCTCCCGTTTTTGAGTTCTGTATCAGAGTCAAGCCAAGGTTCATGTTCTCTTTAATTTCAGTCACATTTGGAATATTTATTAAAGCTGAAATAAAATTAGATTAAGTAATGACAGATAAATAAATAAGATGTAGAAGCAATTTACTAAGTTAGAATTCTTTTCAAAAACTTGACTTTTCAGAATCTAAGGCACCTTTTCCAAATCGCCGTGTACAATTCTGAGACAAAAGAAACAAAAGCCAATCTTTGGGAAAAAAATTGCTAACCATTAACTGTAGACATGAATTAAGTATGGCCATTTAGATTATCTGCTCTCAAGACACCTGAAGGCGAAATAGAGGAAAAAAGGATCTACCTATGGCATATTTTTGGCTGGCTGAGTAGCTACTGTTACATTCCTCAGGACACCAGACTCCTCTGATCCAGTATCAGGCTTTAGACAGAAAACTGAAGGGGCAGTGGAGGGCAGATATGGTCTGCACCACAAATAAACATAAAGGAGGCAACTCAGGACACTCTGCTGCCCTGTATTTTCACTGTATCCAGACTTGAACTCCATTTTATACTTAGTTGGCAAACACAGATGCCCACCCCTACTTGGTTTAGGGAAAGTAGAGACACTTGCCCTGCCAGCCACCCACCCCTGGATGCCAGCATGGAGCCCTTCAATGACACAGAGCCCTGCATCTACCAGACATTGGCTTTGGGACCCACACTGTTCCTGCCCCATGGCTGCAGGGTAAAGACCCCAGTTGCTCCAGTGGGTGACACTGAGACCCCAGTGCCTCCAGCAGCTGGCACCACCTGGCCTGACTCCAGTGCCAGGCACCAATTTTTGCTCAGAGAGACACAAGTTTCATCAGCAGCTGGCACTGAGGCCTTGCAGCACACACACCCCACAGAATCTGAGATTATGAAGACAGCTAGTTAGAAAAAGTTTTAATAAAATCGATTGGCCTCATACATACACAAGGAAAAACTGGACAATTGCAGCAAGACATTGCCAGTTAGAACTTACCTTGTAAATTCAGTTTTTTACATGTGTTTTTGGACACACCAACAGGACATGCATATATATCTCCGGTTCTGTTAGCAGGATAGCCACTCCAGGGTGATCCAACCAACAACCTAGAGGAAAAGGAATGTCATTAGATCCTCAATGATACTGGAAAAGTTCAGCATGCATGGCTCACTATGGATAACAGGTAAAAGATGCTTTCCAGAGATATAGCACCCAAGGCATTCAGGTGTAGGAGTCTTCTCCAGAACTGTTCAGAAGCTTTATTTGCATGTCAATACCTTACACTGGATTCACCAGGGGCAGCTTTGGTGGAGAAGAAGAATGGGAGAGCCTTTGGGGTTCAGCTGCCTCAAACACATGTACTGTTTTTAATGTGACATTGTGTCGCAGGTCAGACGAAACACAGTGAAGATACTAATATATACAGGTACACAAAAACTTAGAAATATATATGTTGAGGATCTAGAGACATATTATTTATTGTTCTGTCTGTTAATGGTTAACTGGTTCCTTTTAGGTTATTCTTTTAACTGATAAGAAACGTTTTCTACAGGATCTGCTCAGCAGCAGTCAAACACTTACATCTGAGCTTGAACACTACCACACCTTGATAACACTGAGTCAGAAAGAAAATACTGCTGGTGGTAACAATCTGCTGCATAAAGTCTCTGATCTTGAACACGAAAGTTAATACTTGTGATCATTTTGCCTGCAATACAAAGTGATTAATATTCTCTGACTCATTTCTTCATTTGCCATAAGGTTTCCCCTCCAGTATCTGCTCTTCAAGACTCCTTTAATCTTTATTTGAAAGCCCTCACAAAATTGTTTAGTTCACCTTCTGGGAATACTGCTTAAGAACACCTATATTTCATCACAACTCTCTAAAAGATGATCTCAAGGGTTATTAAAAATAAAACAGATTATTGAAAAGCAGGGATCATGGGTACTTGCTCCAGCAGCACTATGACTTTATTTTCAAACAGAACAATCCATGGTAGCAATTAATGCATTTTGGGGACAGTAAGAGGACAAGTAATAGGGGCCCAATATAGAATATTGAGTTCCATTAGAAACCATTGTTTTTAGTGTGTCAATAGGTTGTTTGAAGCAAAATTTTTATTCTCTAAAATTTTATAGGTAGCTAACACAAATATACCTTACACTACTAAAAAAACTGTGAAATTATTATATTTCAAAGCAATTGCTATATATAGTATTAACTTCCTATGGATCATCTGATTTTCCTGCTGCAATGTTATTACTACTTTGAATAAAATGGTTGTGACAAAAAAGAGTTTTAGATGCAAAAGAAAGAGTTTTAGATGCACAAGAAAGAGTTTTAGACCTTTCTAGTTTGCTCAGAAAAAATACTGCTATCTGCGTACTCATTTTTTAGTTTATTTCACCTCAATTAAACACAAGTAACATTATTTTACCAATTCAGCTGGGGGTTTGGTTTCAGATTATCTTTCTCGTGTGTCTGGATATTTTAAGAATGCCTAACTCCTTCTCAATTACCTTGTTGGAAAACACTGATTATGCAGGCAGCAGGAACAGGACTTTGTGTACTTCCAGCATCTCTAAATATGCAGCTTAGGTTCATATAAACACCTCTCTCTATCATAACACTGTACATTACAGAAGCCATGAGGAGGCCTCTGATTTTCTTATTTTATGTGCGTTTCTGAGTCTTTTAGGCACAGTAGAAACCAGAACTGCTGCAGCTCAGTATCAAATAAACAGAGCTCATAAGCAACTACTGCACTGGTCATGTGCCAACAGATAACATAATCTGCAAATACTTGCAGTGACACAGAGGGCTGGAGCTGGTCAACAGTCGGAGGAAGAAGGAGGAGGAACAGGAAGAAGACGTGGTGTTACACTCTCCCACCTTGCTAGGTACTACCAATTTTGGTACGGCTTTAAAATGCTAACTGGGCTCATGGGAGAGAAGGGGTAAGAGTTTTCGTGGAAACAGGAAATAGTTTTAAAATGGATGGCAACACTGCATGTGCAATATCTGAAACTGGAACAGCTTTCCAGCATTAACTGTCAAGCTGAACATTGCACTGTGTACATTTATAAACACTTATATGTTTTTTCTAAGTTTCCCAGAAGGCAAACATTTCAGAGTTCTTGCAGGATGACAGCTAGAGTTCAGGGAATGACCTTGTATCTTGGAAATAACCCCTGCAACCACTCCCATTTGGCCATGAAATCTGTGAATCTCTGTGTTGTGCTGGCACTGCTGTGCGGCCACAGGTTTTCCTGAGAGCCCAGTGCACACAGTTTCACTCACAAGCAGAATGAGAACCAGAGAAGAAGAGAAACAGAAGCATAGTCCAGCACTAGCTTACCCAAATCCAAGCCTAACTCCAAGCTATCTCCAAGTTTCACCCCTGCTAATGGCATAAACTAGAGACAAATATCATCCCCAGTATTTGCTAAAAGCTGCTCTCTCCCTTTCAGCACGCATAGTTTTGCTCATTCCATGGACATTATTTGGCTCCCATTTTCCCTGCCTTCAACATTAACTGCAAGCCAAACATCTGCTTATACCAAGGAACCATCACTTCTTAAACTTGATACTCACAAGATAATTTTACTTTTGCTACCCCTGAAACTAACCTTGAAGCTGTTGCATGGTACAAAGAGGAAAATATAAGACAAAACAAGATTAACTTTTATTGTTTTAGATACAATTTTTAATCTATGCCAAGTGTGCACAAAGCTACTTTATTTTGTCTTTCATTTATCTTGCACCCCTCATAGCTTACTGGGAGTTATTTTATTAACTTATTTTTCTATATCCCCTGTAGATTTGCAGAGTCTGTGAATCTCAATGTCATACCTATGATGAAGGCCAAAAAATGCCACTCCATACACAGAAATTAACACTTAGAACTGACTGTTACTGACTGTGATTTTCAGAAATGAACATAGCTGTTAAACCCATTCCATTATTTGATTTAACTAACCTGTCATCAATACATGCCTGAGAAAAAATTATTAACTGGCATAAGCCAAGCTTAGCCCTCTACTTTTAATTGCCAACCTTAAATGCTTTAGGAAATAACATAATTTCTATTTCTCTTGTATTCTTTGCCTTATTTATATTTAATACTAACCTTAATCTACATTAAAAATCAGGAAGTCCTACTTGCCTTTCAAAGTTAACATAAACCATTACAGTAGGGAGTTACACAATGCTGCTTTGAGAAAATGCATGTGTATCTTTCTGAAACATCAGAAGTGAAGACAGCAAGGGAGTATCTGGCTAGCATCCTGCTAACTACAAATTTTTTTTTACTGTGATTAGACAGGATGCATGAGGCAAAGTGAAACAGAATATATCAGGAAAGAATGCAAGAAAGTAGTACTAAAATACTTGAGAATGCTTGTTTCCAAATAAACTGTATCATGGATAATGTATTAATTAAGGGTAATTTTCAGCCATGAGTTAAATATTTATTTTTACAAAATTTCCTTATGTGTCCTTGCAGACTGTCTTTACACAATACGATAGTGACTATAACGTAATATTTCTACTGATTTTATTATTCATCTCCCTAATCATTCTCCAACACTGTACACGAAGCACTAGGAAGTCAAATGAAGTTCAGCAGAAATGCCTTACCACACAAGCTGAGGACTGGCAGATCAAAGTGCAACAGGGATTATTTCTGGGAAATTACACCATGACAAAGCTAGTAACCAGCAAACTGCAATGTAGCAGAAAGCAAAATCAGAATTCATAGTGAAGGGCTGAATTCCCAGCTGTTGTCAGAGCATGTTTTATATTTTCTGGTTTCTTTTTTTTTTTTTTTTTTCTTTTCATGTATTTGCTCTTCATTGTGTTGTGTTTTGTTTTGTTTTCTAAACATGAAGATGGCTAATAGGAAAATAAAAGTAGAAAGGACCTCTTAGATCATCTGGCCTTTTTTCCTACAGGAAATTACAGGAAGTGATGACTAGATATGAAGACCAGAAAACTCTTCACTCTCATAGATGCCTCTCTGTGCACACTAAAACACTTCTCACTATCTAAAATTTTGATCCTTTCAACAAGAATCAAAGTTCAGAAACTACAGTGAGCTGTGGCAAGAGAGTTTGAGTGACAAACTCAGAAGTCCTACAAAAAAGCAGCTAGAGCTTCTCCAAGCAGGAAAAGGGCAAACTGTGGTGCATGCAGTCAGGGAAAACAAAAGCTGGGTAAAGAACTCCGCATTAGCAATGGTGCTGGCACTGAAACAACAGAGCTGCAACAATGGCAGCTTCTGTTAGGAAAAAAAAATTAAAAAAATTGCCCTCCTCAAAAGAAATGGCCATCCTCATTAAAATCAGAAAGCTTTGAAAATGTACTTATTTCAATAGAAATTCATACAGAAATGTGTCTTTTTGGAAAAACATCTTATTGGTCTGAAGGGGCAGAACAGACCCTCAGGAGAAAGGCCACTGTATTTGGTAACCACTGAGCAGTAGGCAATGATTTTTTAAACTATTTTTGGTAATGCAATAACTATGTGATATATCAGTAAGTGCACTGTATATTAAGGTGTCATTATCGATATGTGAAGTGAAACAAAATACTTTAAGACAGAAAAATCCCACAATATAAATTCAAAACCAAATTAATTTTAAAAATTGGAAAATCATAAGCACACAGGCACAGCTCAGCATGTGTCAGAAGACACATATGTGTAGGAGGAAGCATTTTAAGAGTTATCTACAACTATTTCAATCTTCCTCACCTGTGACAGATCTAAAACCAATGGTCAGCATTCTTCATCTCTGAAGAATGTACTGTCAGCTGCTGTTCAGGGAATGCACATTCAAGATGAATTTGGCAGGGTACAATCTGGCTTTATAAAAGACTATGTTTATAAAATAACAGAAATTTTAGTCTCAATTTAGGATTCAAATGCAGATGGCCTCTTGACAGGGAGAAACACAGCATAAACTGAATGGTTTCTGTGGTGTCTAATTACTTGTGTGGTGACCTGCTTAAACTTTTCTAATTGATGGGTTTTATTGGTATTCACAATTTTCCTTGAGTTCATTAAAGAGCTCCTGTTTTTAAATTCCCACCAGACACTGCGAAAGGCTTGAGCTGTGCTTGACTTGCAAGTTTGTCCTTATTTATGAGCATCACATGCCATCAAGGCTCATCAATGCACAGCAGACCAGTGCCCAATTATCCTGGATCATTTGTCTCTACACAAAAAGTCTTCCTCAGTGGTTTGTGTTACAGCATCCTAACTTGTACTAAACTCTTCAATAGTCCTGCATTCCCATTTGGACTGCCTTCCCTCTTCTCTCTGAACTCATCTCCAAGAAAAGTGAAAACCAGTACCAATTCAGCAAAAATTTTTCTCTCTCTCTCATTTCTATAGTTCTTACTGGCTCAGGAGATGCACCTCCCAGAAATACAGCTGAATAATATAACTGCATCTGCTGTGTTTCTCTATCTCTCCTTTCTACTCTTCGAGAGTGTACAGGAGGATTTTTAAAGCTGTGTTTTATATAGCACCCTGTTAATTTATTAAGGAAAATCTAGGAAATGATAAAATTTCTGGTGGACCTCAGATTCTGGATAACCTCTCTTGGGGAGAGAGGGCAGCCCAGCAGCACATTGTGTGGTGAGCAGCCCCACTCTGTGCCTGGACAGTTTTCTAATACAACACATTCTTGCTGCACAGTGAGGATCTCTTCACAAAAGCGTATGATGATGAATGCTCGCCTTGGACAGAAATAATCACCCTGATCTTATCTCAGACTGTTTATCTTGTTCCCAGTTCAGCCATGTCAACAAGAACTCTCTGCATGGACTGCAGCCTCTGCGTTGCTCATAGGAGAAAACAACTCCTACTGAACAACTTGAATCAGATTGACTGTTCTGTTTGGGTTTTTTTGTCTGCTTGGTTGGGCTTTTTTGTTTTGGGGTTTTTTTTTTTTTTTTTTTTTAAATAATGCATGCAGGAAAAAGCTCTGTTGTCCCAAGAAAAAGAAAATAGCCTAGAAATCAAGAGAACGAGACAGTAGAACATGACTCACCTTTTTCTTAAGCTTGCCTAATAATTTTTTGAGCGGGAGACTAAAAACGGCTTTTCTTCACTGAAGAGCCTCTAACAAGTCCTAGTTACTTGAAAATGAGCTGATAAAATTTCCCTGACTTTTGGAGCTAGGTCAGACATCATGCAGTTAAAGAACTAATGGTGAAGTGCCTATATACAGAAAAGTTTACCAGATTAAAAATATTCATATACTTAGGAGAAGATTGATTGAATTCCACGGCCATAAAGATCTTTTCCAACCTAAATGATTCTATGATTCTGTAAGACAGGAAAAGTTAAAAAGTTACTTTTTTTTTCCCTGCAATCCAGCACACATTATGCAAGAAAGTGATAGTGGAGGAGTTTTTATATCAAAAGCAAAAATAGAAGAGGGAAATATAAAACATAAATAGCTTGGGTGAGTTAGGCACCTATTGCTTCTGCTGCAAGCTTACAGAAAAACTGAGAAGTAAAAAACACAAGGCAATTTCTCCATATATGAGGCAAAAGCATTCAATTCACTACAGGCACATGGCGCACATTCTTGTTCTCCTTCAGTGGCTTTACACAGAAGTTGTTTTTTTTAAAAAAAAGAGATCTCTGATCTATGGGTGACTAAACACAATTAAAGCAGGCAAAAATGCTGTGAGAAGCCACCACAGCATCAGATGAGGGGTGGGGGTAGGCTGGAAGCCTACCGAGCTGAGGGAGAGGAAATGCCAAGGTTTTAATTCCGAGGATACAGCTTTGCTCTCCTCTGTCTCCTGGTCCCTGGAGGTAAACACTGCTGAGATCTCAGGGGTCGTGCATTTGCATGTGTAGCCAATTGCAGCCACGCGGTGCCTCTGAGCAGTGCGGTCACAAACGTCTCTGCTGTCTCAGTAATTTTGTACCTGTTTTTGCAAATTTTAACTGCAAAATGCATTTTCACATGCATTTCCATGAATTTCAGATTTTGACCTCTCGCTTTCTTTTTACTGAGAGAAGTGCAGTTACTGAGTATCAGTCTGTTGTCACTTAAGCAAAACCACCAGTTTGTGGCTATTTGGGTTCTGACACATTTCAGTCTATGGAGGATGTCACATCTGAAGTGCCTCAGCATACCATAATTTATATTATCTGGTGTGGCTTCCTGCTGTAGACTTAAAGCCATGTACACGCAAACAGACATTTAAGAGTTCAGTAGTTCTCAATTACTTTCACAGACTTACAGTCCTTACATGTAAGGACACTTTAAGCTTTGTGACTGCGGAGGCTGCAGAAGAGGAAACAATGTGTCTTCCACTAAATGTGCTTAGTCCCTGTAATTCGTTAAAACAACATTTCTAGAAAAAAAATTTTAACTAATTGCTCATCAAGCCCGATGTTGTGGTAACAACATTGGATTTCAGGTCAAATTTTATGGCTGAAGAGATGTAGCAGACACAGGACTTTGTTATGATTGTGTTACTAAAGACAGCCAAATACACCATCCCTTGAAAAGCAAGCAGTTAATACTGTATCAGACACAAAATTATATAGATGTAATTTAATTTAATTTAATATTAATAATTAGAACTCCCCGGCTCTAATAATTTGTTTTTGACCTTAACAATGTTAAAATGGAAAAATATCCCACATATATGTAAAGTGTAACAAAGATGCTGTGGGTACATGAAGGAATGAAATGTGAGTTAAAATTCTAGAGAAGTTGTAAGCCTAAGGAAATTGGTGTACTGGAGATGAAAGTAAAAGATTACTGAAAGAAAGACCTCAGGTCACATGGTGTTAAGGAAAAGAGTCTGAACCATCACATGCATATGTCTTTAGAATATCTCAACTTTTGGTCTGATAACCCCAAGCATTTATTTGTAAAATATAGGTCTAATATAAAAAGGAGTTAGCCAGAACGCATTTAAAAGAAATGTGGAATTATAAAAGAAATATTAAGAGTTGCAACATTTTTTACTTAAGCTTTTGGCTGGACATAAACCAAGCCATTCAAATTGCTTACCATTTGCCTTGTTCATTTACAAACTGTTGAACTGCATATCCAAACTGCTCTCTTGGTGGACCAGAAAATATTTTTGCTTCCAGGAGCCCAACATTGTAGGCTTCACAGCAGTTATGAAGAATGCCTGTTAAGACAAAGATTATGATTACCACAGAAGCAATTAAAGAAGAATTTTGATCCCAGTGAAAAAGGCTCTTCATCTGAGACAGCTCCCACAACAGAAGAAAATAAATACAGCCTTTGACACATGCTTGAAAAAACAGTGTTTTTGCTACAGTACCCTGCCTCTGTGAAATGCCTCTCTAGCACTCTTTACATGTGTTGTGATACCGTGGGCAGAGATCAATGACTCATTCACTGTTGGCCTTAACAAAAGTCACAGCGTTACTAATGTTTTAGCTGAATGGAGGCAAAATGTATGATTCAGAGGTCTGTTATCCTCCTTTACCTTTAGGCATAAATTAATCTTATGGCAGAGCAAACACATCAACAGCCTGCTGAGGTACATTAGAATCACAGAATCTTTTAGGCTGAAAAAGCCTTGCTCAACCACTGCCAAATCCACCAATAAACCATGTCCTCAAGTGCCACATCTACACATCTTTTAAATACTTGCAGGGGTAGTGATTCCATCACTTCCCTGGGCAGAGTGTTCTAATACTTGACAACCTTTTCCAGGAAGAATTTTTTCCTAATGTCCAGTTTAAACCTTCCTTGGTGCAACTTGAGGTCATTTCTGCTTGTGCTGTCGCTTGTCACCTGGGAGAAGATACTGACTCCCACCTGGCCATGACCTCCTTTCAGGCAGGTGTAGAGAATGGTAAGAGCTCCCCTGAGCCTCCTTTTCTCCAGGCTAAACACTCCCAGCTCCTTCAGCTGCTCCTCACAGGACTTGTGCTCCAGACCCTTCCCCAGCTCCGCCGCCCTTCTCTGGACTCCCTCCAGTACCTCAATGTCTTTCTTGCAAAGAGGGGCCCAGAACTGGACACAGCACTCGAGGTGTGGCCTCACCAGTGCCCAGTACAGGGGGCAATCCCTGCCCTGGTCCTGCTGGCCACACTATTGCTGATCCAGGCCAGGATGCCCTTGGCCTTCTTGGCCACCTGGGCACACCCTGGCTCATGTTCAGCTGCTGTCACCAGCATCCCCAGGCCCTTTCCAGCCCCTCTGTCCCAGCCTGTGCCGCTGCCTGGGGTTGTTGTGACCCAAGGGCAGGACCCAGCACTTGGTCTTGTTGAGCCTCACACCATTGGCCTCAGCCCATGGATCCAGCCTGTCCAGATCCCTCTGCATATGATCTGCAGCAGATCAACACTCCCACCACCCAACTTGGTGCCACCTGAAAACTGACTGAGCGTGCACTCAATCCCCTCATCCAGGTCAATGGAGATATCAAGCAAAACTGTGCCCTGGAGAACACTGCTTGTAACTGTCCACCAGCTGGGTGCAGTTCCATTCACCTCAACTTTCCATGCTCAGACAAAATGCCCTGACTGTATCTGCTAATACTGTTTATATTTTAATTTGTGGCACCGGAATAAAAATGAGATTATCTGCTGCATCAGAAAACCTAAGTTTTTGAGTCATTTCATTATCACACCAGAAGTCTTTGTTTTCAGTCCAAACAGTCTGAACAGTTGTCCAAACAGAAAAACTTAGAAATACAAACATGCAAGGTAGAACAGCATTAATAAATCGTGACACTTAATACTGCAACTCTACTTAGATGTGGTTTTGTTACTAACTGCTTTTCCCTGGGCACTAGGAATAATGGTGTGCCATTCCATGCCATTCTGGGGTGAACCAGCAATGTGGACTGGGGACAAAGTTGATTTTGTAGGACATGGGGGCCCACTCCTCATTCACAAAGGGCTTGATTTCTGTCTGATCAAGAAATAGGTGGATATCTAGGAGAATACCCACTGGGGCAGCTGCAGGAAAAAGGCCAGACTCCCCTGAGAGACTCTGTTGTAAGTAGGCAACTCCTTCCCCAGCATGGAGGTGGAAGGATTGAGACAACGGTGGGATCCCAGGAACAAGCTACAGCCCAGCTGAGAAACACCTTAAAGCTCCTGAAAACCCTCCAAAAATGACAATGATGGAAGAAATCGTGGCCTGTGGTTGCACTGCGAAGCTGGTCCCTTAGGTTCCCAGGTGAGGCAGGTTCACAGAGTTGCTCATGGGTTAAACAACATCACTCATGTTTCCCCCTCCCTTCCTGTGTGCCCAGACAGAATGAGTTTTATCTGCTTTACACACAAATAGGCCTCACCACGGTTATTTAGTATGAGTCATTGTGTTGTAAAGAAGCAGCCTCTTCCATACTCCCTCATAACAAGGACCTTTTAAGGAGAGATGGCATCTTAAAAATATAAGCTCAAATTCTAAACACTTCTCTAGTTCTAATGGGCAGAGAGCTTACTGTTGGTATCACTTTCTCCCAGGTCCCAGAAGCAGTTTTGGAAGAGAGGTTAGCAGGGTTTATGTCAGCATAAAACAGCCCTTCACAGTAGCTGAACTGTAAGAGTAATAATGACAGTAACATCATAGAGAAAATATTAAAATCACAACCACAGGTTTGCAGGCAAAGTTCATGACCTGTAAAAATTGTCAATGCATTTTGTACCGTCGCCCACAGAATTCAAAACACAAAGATCACTAGCAGATGACTAAATACAACTCTAAAAGAGTTACTACTTTTTTACCACAAATTCAAAACAGGAAATCATATATTAGTTATCTCAAACAACCATTATCTACAGTCAGCCTCTGGAAGGCAAGGAGTCACCCACTGCTAAAAGTATAGTTCCTTGAGAAACATCCTTAGAGACAAATATATTTCCTGAGTCATGCCATTTAAGACTGGAGAAGAGAATATGTACAGACTCATTACTCTGTGTTTTGCAATCCTTTTGACACTAAACACAACCTCATATAATCACAGTTTATGTCTGGGTTTTGAGGAGAGAGAAGAGGTGTATTGAGATAGAAATTGAAAATTGCTGGTAATTCTTTTGTGATTTAATACACTTTTATTTTATAAAAACATTTTTTTCCATGTCATATCCTGTGTTTTTTTCTGTCTGTTGTTAAATTGCATTTTCCTCAGTCAGAAATCAAGCACAATTTAGCAATGTCCCATTCTCAAGAGGCCACAGGAAACTATAACACAGTGCTCTCCTGCATGTAAATACACAAGAACCCTCCACATTATATGTTGTACAGGAAAATAAACCCTGGCTTTCGAACAAAGAGACAGAAGCAATCTAGAATGATAAACAGTTCCAGTCTGACCCAAAATATAATGACATTTAGAGAAAAACTCTTGACTCTCTGGACTGTTACACACTTATTATCAAATCACATCACAAGCCAAATGGTAACACTGTTGAACATCTGAGTGGATTGGACAATTTTGGTGCAAATACATGGAAGATGTTTCTAATCTATGTCCAAGATGAGAGTTTTGTTAAATTCTAAAGGCAGGGCAAAAAATTCCTCCAGAACTGGGTAAAACTACAGGTAAGCAGGTATGACAGCCAACAGCCTGAAGTAAAGTCCCCATGCTGGTTCAAATTCTCCTGGGGTGCTGTGACAAGTCAGATGGGGTCAGCACAGTGTGTGCTGGGTTATGTGTTGCCTGTTCATCTCCTTGCTTGACCTCCCACCGCTGTGCAGCATCCATCCCTGGACCTCCCAGGGCCACTCCTTGTGGTCCTGCTTTCTCCAAGATGGGAGCTTATCCCAAGGAGCAAGGGCATTACCTGTCCCTGCACTGGGAAACTTCAACTCCTTGTAATTACTCTGGGCTTCACCACAGCTTACAGAAGCGATGCCCTTTTACTCTTCCCAGTAACCCACCCCTTCTACTCACTGAACCATTTTACCCATCCTTCCCATTTACCACTGGGGCATGATTTTATTCTTTTTAAACAATTGCACTACTGCAGCATCAGAGCACTGCTCTTTGAGAGCAAAAATGTCCAACTGGAATAATGGAGAAGTGTCTGCCAGATCACAGGTCTCTTCAAAGCTGCCTCTATCATGTTTGCTTTCTGGACAGGCAGACAGTTGAGGACAGTGACAAGAGAAGAGCAAAAAAAGCAATCATAAAACCCAGCCTCTGAAGATATACTGTTGTCTGCAATATTCTTACAGATCAGCTTTGCCTCTCACTCACAACTGCTTTGCAAAAATCAAAGTAGAAAGGCTGGCAAACACAATCTGACTCAGCACAATCATTATCAAGTGAGCCTAGTTTCAGCATATTTCAGTCACATTTTAAATTCCACATTTTTATAATAATTAGCAGGTTTTTTTACATCTACTCCACACAAATCTTAGTTGGTTTGGGCTTAGCAAGTTTATACTGGCAATAATGTACTGGGCATTTTTCCTGCCATTTTCCTCCATCTTATATGGTGCTTACACTGTAAGAACATCTTTTATCCATTTTGTACATCTGTCTTAATATAGTATCCAGAAAAAGAAACTCGAGCATTTGCAGCCAAAAAAGAGAAAATTCTAAGTTTCTTTTAAACCTATTTTAAGCCTGTGCAAAATAAGAGAGTCTCTCATGCATTAAAAGGGTGCCAATCATTGAAATATCTAGGTTCAAAGTACTGTATATTCTAGGCTGGAACGATTCAGTATCTGTTGCTGCCTTCAGGCAATGAACTTTGATAATTTAAGAATCTTGAAATAAAGAAAACTAATTCACTATCTGGATTTTAATAGCTTTTGGTGACAGACTTCTACTTTGTGACCTAGTGATCATGATGAAAGATTAGTCAGGCAAGTAAAAATCCACTTCCTAACTTCTGTCTGTAAATGGCACTTTATTTACAGTCAAGTAAACAGACTGTGTGGAACAAAGGAAGCCAGATACAAGCCTAAAGCTTCTGAAAGCCCCTCTGCAGACTTCAAAAGCAGCAGTTCCTCTCTGCTGGGAAGGGCATTTGGGCAGTTCGGTTTAAAGACAACGCAACACCTTCACTAAGCAGAGTACTCCCAGCATCAAGATTCAGACAGGAAATGCAAGAAAAAAAATCATAATGGGATAAAAGAAACTATAATCTTTCTAATAAATTCCAGTATCTCTTCACATGGTATTTTTTTTCCTGGGAATTACCATATTTCAGCAACTGCATTATTGCAGTGTGAGCCATGGGAGCTGCAGTGTAGGTGTATAGCTGGTTTTATGCTTTAACAACAACATTTTTTTTTTTCTCCTAGCAGGACAAAAAATAATACGTGTCATGACTGGGCACCTTTAAGCCTCAACGTGTGGGAATTCTTCTGTAACTATAAATGTCATGCCTAATGATAGCTCTAATGCCTTCTGTTTGCTTCATTCTGCTTGCAGTACAAGCTGAAGCAAGTTTTAATGAAGTAAAACTCATATTAGGTACACCCAATTCATAATTGTTTTGATTTTGTGAGCAAAGCTTACAGCTTAAAGGGATCAAGCAGAAAATATCTGTTTGGTAATCAATCATTTAATGTTATGATTATCATAGTTGTTTGATTGAAACCCCTTACTCAGATTAACCAGCATTAAAAAAAATTCAACTGGATGAAAAAGAATGAAGTCAGATTTTTATGTATTTGATTATTTTGTTTGCTGAAATACATTTATAAAATTCTAATAGAATATACTGAACATATTATTAGTCTGTATTTTGTATCATAAGTATCGTAATAAATGTGTCATTTTTTAAACTCTAAATAGTAAAGATTGAATTTTCAACCACATTTTACTACATTGCAAAAGTGATGTTCCAATTTAAAATGGCAATATATTAAAAAATACCATAATTACACAGACTTGGTTATGCCAAATGTCACCTCTCATTGAAATATCCAGTCGAAAAGAGGCTTTCTCTGCTGTTGTTATTTATAGCTTTCCATCAAACAGGTCTAGCAAAGACAGTATCAAGAAAAAAGAAGCGACAATGGAGTTTGACCACTGAGTCTGTAAGGATCCACCACACACTAAGTACTAGTTTTAAATATATCTAATATTAACCTTGCCAGTAGGGAATGTCACCTTTTTTCCTTACTGTTATGGTGTTCACTTCTTTGAACAACTACTAACTACAAACCAGAGAAAGTTTGTTACATAACCCAGCTGAGTAACCCTTTGTCTTTGTGAGTGAGCATTTGTGTCAGTCACAATGCCCGGAGTGCATCCTTGGCAGCTCCCCTCCACTTGGTAGCACAGCCACAGCTAAAACCACTGCCCCTTGTGCCAGCTCCAGAAGGGCAGCTGACCCTGAGAAACCTAAACTCAAAATCAGCAGCATGCTGAGGGATTTGAGGGTGGAAGGGATACGCATGTAGTCACCAAAGTAAAGCAAGGCCATGACCTGCATTATACTAAAACCATGCACTATGGTTTTTCGTCTACAAATTGCTATTGGGGGAAAAAATGAATCAAGAAAACCCCACTGGATTATTTGTCTGCTTCCTGAAGCAGTTTCTTAGATTGGCAGTCACTAAGATGTGTACTGCTGGCATTGCCTTAATTGCTCAGTCTAGCATTTTTAAAAATATCTATTCATTCCAGAAGAGGGCTTTGCTCTGCCCTTTATGTTATACTGCTCCAAGAGAGCCACTACAAATTCCATGAGGAAAGTTTTTCCCTTGGTCTCAAAGACTTCTATCTCCAAAGAACACCCATCAGCAGTGCCCTAATGCCTGTCAGACCCTGCTGGGGACAGAGAAAAGAAAGGGGTGGGAGGGATGAGAGAACTTGTAGCTGTTGTTTTCCACTGACTTCATCTCACAGTGGATGCACACTCTGGTTCAAGCTTTCTTCATGACTGAAAGATTTCTAAGTGCTCTCTTTGGGGTAGATTTTCAGCTATTTTCTGTTGTTCAAGGTCTCACTGGATCTCCTTAGTTATCAGGGAACTTGTAAAAGCACTTTTGTCTCAGTCTCATGCCCAGCTGGTTATTTTTTCATCCCTGTACAAGTTTGCTGCAGTTGGCTCACAGATTCCAAAGTTAGAGAGGGAGTACAGGCACCTACAGATACCCCTCACACTATAATCACCTACTGTCCTTGAAATATTAGAAGGTGGAATGAAGGCAGGAAGGGGAAGCAATAAAGTTATGAAAAAGGGCAGTGAAGTAGTATTTGCTTTATATTAAATATATTTAGTCTTACTTTACTGTTTTTTATTAAATGGAACAACGTTTTGGTGTAAGAGTAACATTACTCCCTTATTATTCAGAATGTATATTATCAGAACAATAATCCAACTGGAATTAATCAAGTATTCTTACAGAAAAACTACCCAACTTTCATAATACATTATGTTTTGAATGCTTTATTGACAAGACTGTGAAAACATGAAGAAACAAACAACCAGCATGCAGTTAATTTAGTCTTTTGAATTGCAATAGGGATGTTCTTCATCATGGCTTTCAGAAGCCACTGAGCAATTCTCACTGCAATGAGCTAAATCTTCACAAAAAAGTGAAGATTTTTTTCCTTTTGTAATGTACTAGTCTCCACTGTTATCCATTTTACTGTATTGGCATGTGCATTGTGTGCAGGCACAGGTAAGGGCATCAAATCAAGTTCTCATGTTAGAAGAGCAATTCTACATTGGTTTCACTGTTTGGGACTTTCCTTCAAAGGAACATAAATACAAAATATCTTTTTTATCCATCTTTAGAATACTCACAGATGGCACAGGGAATCCAACCCAACAAGCAAGGAAAATAAAGGACAACTTATAACTCCATCTGGAAAGGTATATTAACATTTACCCAGTACAGTCAACATAACTGAAAAAAAAAGTCTCATTAGTTTTCTCCTTTATATTCACTTTTCTATTTTCTGTAATAATTTTTTCTTCAATACGCACACCCACGTGGATAGATACTCACAATGGCATCTAGATAGCTTGTATACTAAACCAGCTGTTTTATAATCACGTTTAATCTGAAATTTAAAACTGAACAGATTTCTTATTGAGAACAACCTCCTAAATAGACACAATGTGAACCTCTGACAGGAATTGAAAGGAGCAAACAAAGTCATTGGCAAGACACTGCCTTTTGTACTGGAAGTAGAAACATCGTATAATCCTCACATCAGTTTCTTTGTTGCTGTTTCATTATGTTTACAGAAGCTTGAAAAAGGCATCTTCATTTTACTACTTCATCTACTTGTTTAACTTTCTGTTATCTTGAGACCAAGTTTTTCTTCACAACAGCTACAGTATCTCAAACTACTTAATAATTAACAGAAATTATAGCATTTAGAGTAGAAATAAATTATAGGCAAAAAAGCCTCCACCAAATCCACCACTCAGAACAAAAGAGAAACAATGCCTCATTTAGTAACAATCCTCCCACCCTTCTTCCTCCCCTCCTTTCCAGCGAGTTTTCTTGGCTTATTTGGCTGACTGCTTCTTCTTGGAAATAGGTCAGCTTCCAGCCTGAGAGCCTCTGCGTGTGTGAAAGCCTGAGTCACTGCCTTTCACTTGCAATGGTTTGGAATGCAAGGAGCTGCACTGAGAAGTTATCAATAACCTGCTATAAAGGCAGCACGAACATGATAGGACATGCATTGTGACTGAAATGTTGGACAGACTGTGGTAACACAACTAGGAGCTGTCTACTTTATTGTTCTAACACCACAGCAGAGCAAGAGATCTAATTAAACTTGCCCACTACTTCATTAGTTACTCTACAAGACTTGTCTTTCTCCTGGTAACTCCCTACTTGTGGCCCAGATACTGCCCTCCTTGGCTGCCAGAGCAGACAAATAAACTGCTCTTCATCTGCAGTTAAGAAATCCAGACAACCTACAGTACACGCAAGGACTGATTCCAAAAAAATGCATAGGAGCAGTTCCTGCAGGACTGAGAACTTCCTATGAGGTTTTAATAAAGACAGCAAGTATTCAAGCCATCTCAAATGTATTATCCTGGCATGTTTCCATCCACGCTTTCAGTGGGGAAAAGCTTTATTTTACAGAAAATTCACCTAAGTTCCATCTTTTTATTATGCCATGCGTTTTTTTTTAATCTTGGTAGAAACAGGATTGTTCAACTTTGTCCTTAGAGTATCACAATTTTTTCTCAAGACCACAAAGAGATTAAAAGTATGTGAGGCTAACAGGCTGTACACACATATATGTTGTTTATGCAGTTGTCACTGGCCTTCACAAGTAATGATGGTAAATACACAAAAAAAAAATATGCATGCCTCCCTATGATAAAAACTGACTTTCCAAGTGGCATTTCACTCCAGCAGTTTCTCTTTCCTTGTGTCCATGCTATCAGTGGTTGCATTTTGTCTTTTTTAAGCCAGGAATATTTCCAAATATAGCCAGAGAAGCCTGAGCCACATTACAACTGTAAGAGAGGAAATGTATGTCATCCCACTGAAAGCAATGTTACTGCTATCTGTATACCCCATTTGCCACATTTGCTCCTCTCAGCTGCTATGAAAACATGATTGTACAAAGAAAAAAATGCATATTTTCACACAAATATCAAGAAGAAGGGAAAGTAACCACATGTGTCTGTACTTCCCTATCCATATCACACTCTAGGCTATTACAGGGTATTATAACATATTGTATTATGTGTTATATCATATAATATCACTGTTAAATGTGACCTGAAAGGCTAAACTAGAAAAAAGCTGAGGGATCATCCATCCATCTGCCACTGCAGTGTCACAGCCTGAAGCATGAGGACTGCAGTGGCTACAGCGACCATGTCATCATGCCATTTTTAGGACACCATGTCTAAGACCCTGTTCCTCCCTCACAGCTTTTGAAGCTAGCTGGGAGTTTAGCTCTCTGCACTGCTCATGGACAGCCGCAGAAATAACAGTAGCCTCAGCTGTAAAAAGTTTGCTACATCAGTTTCCTGCAACAAGAAAACCTCCAAGGCACCACAGGATATATAATACAATACTTGGAAGAGCTATAATTATCAGAACATTTGTTCTCCTATGCCAGAAGTAATGACTCCTTCTCTCCTTTGATTTTAATGGGAGCTCATGGCTGGCCATCCTGAATGGTAGGCAGGTGGTCCCAATCACTCACCTGAAATTGCACTTTAATGCACCTTGAAATGATCAATTCTGGCACCAGATAGTGCCTAGGCAGAATTTGGGCACATTAAAATCAGGAAAACAATCCAGGAAGCCCAGAATTCAGCAGCTGCCTAACCCAAAATGAACCTAAAATTACCTGTCACTTAGGTTTCATTACACGAAGTTGCACAAAAGTTTAGAATATGAATCAGGTGTAGAAACAGCCCTAAGAGCAAAGTATTCTACTGTTAACCTATCCTACTGTTAACCCACTCTGATACAATAGTAAGAGGCAATGAAGGATTTTTAACTTAATTATTTCTACTTGAAATAATTAAATTATTTAACTAAATAGCTAAGTAATTTCTTTTTATGCACAACAAAATTACCGAATGTAATCGCATGGGTAGTTGGTCCAAAAGAGCCAACTCGGAACTCCTCCCACGTGAGTGCCCAGACATTAGGCCACAGACAAGATGTACCTTTGCCTGTCTGTCTGGAAACATGAGTATATGTCCCGGGATGAACTGAGACCTTGTCTCAATATACAGAGTAGAGGCTGCTTGTCTGACTGCTTTATTGCCTGGTAGCAAAGAGGCTCCTGGAAAACACTGAGAGGTGAATCTACATCACTGCGAGACTCAAGGGAGAACTAAACCATGTTTGCCAGGTGACTATTACCATTACTTATGAAGCAGCAACCTCTTGAAAAAAAGCTGAACTGGATGCCTGTCTCCCAAAATTCCTCCCCCTCCTTGACCTCAACAGAAGGAGGCACCTCATGCAGGTGCCTGAGAAGGATGGAGTTCAAACACCCTTGATCCACCTCTTAGCTGCAGGAGTCTTCCTGCTTTGTAAGAAGTTGGGGTTTTGTGCGTTTTAAAGTGCTTAGTCCAAGGCACCTGACCTGCACTCTGGGGCAGGGGGACCCTGTTTTAGGTGAAGTGGGGCTGCAGCAGGCACTCTCCCAGCCCTCAGCCCGCACACCACACTGCGTCTACCCAGATGCCAGCGGTCAGGTTGGTGACATGCTATCTGTAGTCAGAGCTCAGAAGGAAGTTATCTTCTTTATTTGTAAAATGCAGCCATTGTACATTTCAGGGTCAGAAAGAAGGGTCCACGTACATTTAAGAAGAGTTTTCTGGAGATAATACTTGCTTCCACAAAAGCAGAACAGCCGCTTTTTTGTCTTCACAGAACCAAGGTCTATTGTAGCTCTCAGCTTCTCAGAAGTACAAATCCAGAGACTCAAGTATGTCTTTTACTGTTCAATATGATGAACTGGCTTTTGGCAGCTTGGAAGGGAAAACAAAAAATAATAAAAAACCCCAACCAACCCCTCCAAAAGAAAGAAAATAATAAAAAAAAAAGAGTAGAGACAGTGAAATGAAAGAATATTTGGCTAGAGTTAAATGGATAACTATTATTAGCAGAGCTACTGAAGGACTACTATGTGAGTAGTGCTGCTGGATTTTTCTCTGTTTATAGTTTTGCCCATCCTAGTAAGAGCCCATTCTCAGTCATTTCTCCTATTTTATATTTGACCTATATGTATTTCAGGCATGTTTAAATGGGAATTTTATTTGGTGAGCATAGTTAAAGGAAATGTCATCTCACTTAAATTTTTTCTACTCAGGAAAAGGTTAGATAAATTATCATTAGAGGAATTTCAGCTAAATCTGAGTTTAATGTCTATAAATTCAATCAGTTCTATGTGCATCTATAGTACTGGATATAAAGAATACTAAATTTTATACTACACAGTAGGAATATTGGATTAGTTTTCAAATTCATTATTATTAGACTGCTATCATTGTCTTATTAGAGTTTACTGTTAAGAAAACAGAATCACTGAAAAACTATTTATTAAAATTTTAGTTTTTTAGTTAACAATTAACGTTCTCTTCAAATAGAAATTCAAATAAGAATACAGGCACAGAGACATTTGAGTCACACACCCTCCTCTGCAGTGATATTTGGTATCTAGGATGTGCTAGTTGCCTCAGGACAGAATATTCCACTTGCTGCTGCTTTGGACAGGTGCCTCAAGGGGATTATTTTGTATTTTACTCTTATTGCAGCACGTTGGTATTAAGATACCAGGACACAAACTCTTGACATAGGTTGCCCTGATTTGGCACCTACACAGACATTTACTCAACTAAGAGAACGGGACCAGACAAGAATAAATGCAGGCCTGAAATGTAGTAATTTACGGTTTTGTTGGTTTATCAAAATATGCAATGAAGTAGAATTTCTTACCCAGTGTGTTTTCACAGCTGAAGGAAAACACGAATACAACAGTCTCAGAAACTGAGGAATTATGAGAAGTGACTGCCGTGCATGTGGAAATTTAGACACACTGATAGCTCATTCCGCTGGTTTACCGGCATGCAGCTGCCTTACTTCAGGCAGCACAGAGTATGGCACAGCAATAACACCCAGAAAGTCCTGGGTTAACAACTTCTAGTGACAGTATCCTTAGCTCCACTAAACATGCAGGCCTAGCGCAAGTCAGCTGCTCCTCTGTCAGGTAAGAAGATTTATCTTGCAGCTGGCTGAGGTAGTAATTTACCAGGTAATCCAATGGGTGAAGCAGCCTGGTTGTCTGCAGTCTTGTCATTACACACAGCTTTGTATTGCAGTCTTAACACAGCATCAACCACTGCGAGCTTTCTTGCTTAAGGTCACTCACGTTTGAGACATATAGCTAGACAGGAAGATGGGTCAGCTGTCATATACATAAAAGGTAAGAATCTAATTCAATCCTTCACAGCCATCCACCCCCCACTCACCTCCCCATCCTCAAACTCCAGTATTTCCTTAGGTATTTCTGCTGTGCAATATGCTCCCTCCCTGAAGTGTACTGCTGACAGTAATTTTTCTCAGTATTTCCTCATTGTCTGTTATTCTCTAGAAATAACCAACTACATTATCCAAGGAGATCTGTGTGATTAAGAAAAAAAAAGGCATAAAACTGAATGAAACAAGAGAAGAATTATAAACTTGGAAGCAGGTTGTAAAGGGCAAAATAAATCAGGAATAAAGCAAGATTTCTACCAGGGCTGTGCATAACTTCCAAGCCCTTCACCCTAACAGCAATTTGAAAGGGACAAAAGAATCCGTGACATTCATCATGTGTGACATTCAACCATGCAGATGCCATTCAGTTGCACACAAAATGTCTTTGCTCATCCTCCATTCAAAGAGGCTGTGTTGATCCTACTTCTTTGCCTGCTCTTTTAAGTTCTGAATGGTATGCAAGCCTTATTCTATTTTTACAGCATATGCATCTCCAGGAGAAAATAAAATTTTCTCCTCTAAAGATCCCAAAATGCTACTCGGGGAATAATTCAAAATAACAATTACCAGCACTCAGAATATTAAGATTATTTGTCAAGTCAGAAATCACAGCCTGATTTGGAAGTGAGGGAAATGCCTATGTTGAGTCCACTAGATGCCTTTAGTATTCTCCACCTCCAGAAAATTAGGGCAGTATGAGCAGCAAGAAGATTATTGCATGTTGCTTCACAAAGATACATGCTCACACTCAACCAATATAGACAGAGGTATCACTTATCTTAATTCACACTCACCTATTTTTATTACCCTTTTATAAGTGCCTTCAGAAGGGGTATGTCCCTATAACTATTTAGCACAGATATATGTCAGTCTTTCACCTAGGGGTTTATAAATAAAAATCCTTCTGTGTTATCATTTTTAATAGAAAAAAAAAGCACCTAAGGCTCAGAAAGTTCTCTGATGTCCTTGACTAATTTAAATTGGAACAGTAGAGCCAAATTATTTACACAAAAAATAAGCTTATCAACTTGTTCTGTCTTGCTGCACAGGGTCTGAAATCCCAACACTGTGTAGTATTGCAAGGCCAAAGATCTCTATGAGAAAAGCTCTAAACATTAAAACTGCTAATGGAAATGTCCTAAGCCAAGCAGATAACATGTGTTGGTATGCAAGTGCATGGCTATGCCGATGAGAATCCAGCCTGTGTCCTGTCTGCATTTCAGCATGGTCACCATGGAAATGGGAACCAGCCTGCACAGAGTCTAACAAAGGAAACCTTTAAATGGAAATAACAACACTAGATAGAGGCTACACAAGATTTCTGCTGGGGAAAACTACTTGCTTTACTCATCTGAAGATGCAGAAACTCCCTCTTACCTGCATTAATCCTAAAGGAAAGTACTTTCTTCACACTTAGCTTTACAGACATTGAGGCATTACACTTACTAACTCCAGTTATTAGCCCTCAAGAAAATACATTACATGAAGTACACGCAAACCCCACTTTCATTCATTCAAAATTACAATAGTGAAGAAAGACCACAATGAATAATATTTGTATAGTGGCTAGGAAGCACAATGAAAACAAGGAGTAGCTGTACTTTTACTTAACTTCTTAAATTAAAGTTCTGTGACACTGAATCAAAAAAGCAAGGAACAATTCACAGGTTGTTCCAGAGAGAGGCAGCATACAGCTAAAACTTTTTGGTAGGATCTCGTGTTGACTTTGACCAAATTATGCACAAATAAATATTAACCGTTAATGTGTTTAGGTGTCAGATGGTAATACCCTGTATGCTTTCTAAAATAAACATAATACAAAATACAAGTCCTGTAATGCAGTATGAATGAAGCCTTACTTCAGTCTGCAATGCTGTGAAAGGCAAAACTCCAAAAATAATACGTAGTAGTGCTCCCACTACTTGCTACCTCAGAAAAAAGGAAAAGCTAGAGACAGCTTTACTTTAAGAAGAATCCATGTTTGAGTCCTGCTTTCAATCCATCTCCAGATTATAGAGTGATTTTTAACATTAACATTACTCACAAATATGATAATAAGACAGCAAGGTATCAAAAGGTGATCACAAAGAAGGAGAAAGGCAGAAATCAAAATAGTCTGTACAGACTTAAGTTAGTGTGCATGTGCATGTGTTAAAATCATGTCTTGCATTTTCACCCCCACTTTTAGCTTCATTTATTGCACCAAATGTTCAATTTTCATTTGCTTTTCAGTTATCAGTTTAGTACTTCCTGCTCTGTACATTGCCATATACTTTTTATGTATGATTTTAACTTTATCATCTTCCTTGTGGATTGTTGCCTACATATCTTGACCACAAACATTTAAGTATTTGCAAGTGACAGAGGATTTATTTTTCAACCCTCAAGTGAAATGAGAGATCATCCTTAGCTCCATTAAAAAACCAACAACAACAACAATAAAAAACAACAAACCAAATGTACTTACCACTTTTGGATATCTAGTGATACAGCTAGAACCCCTTTTTTTCCCCATTCAAATTGAAATTCACATTTCCATTGACTTCAGAAACAGCTGTGAATACAGAGCAGTTTGCGTGTCAAGATGTACTTGCACAAAAAGCTCAAGCCAGTGGAAGTGACAGCTACCAGTGAAAGGGACTTTTCCAGCTTTCCTCCCTCCTCTGGCCATGAGTTCTGACTGTCCCCTATGCCAGCACTAACAAATAAATTGCTCCAGTGAGCAGGATCAGTTTAGCTCATCTCCAAAACTAACCTGGCTCAAAAGGGGGAAAAAATTAATCAAGCAAATGGGTCCCTGACCTGTTCCCCAGCCTAAGCCATAACGATAGCACAGAGTAACTGGTGGAAACATGCAACCAGGAGTGGACAAAATGTCCTTATAGCGTCAGCTCCACATTCAGGTCAGCTTAACCAGATCGTGAAAACGCAGCTTCAGTTTTGAGAACCCCTGGCTGAACAAAGAGAAAGAGAAGAACACAAAAGCTCCAACCACATGTCAAAGATTTGAATTAAATGACTCATCTGAAATTGTACTCAGCTTTTGTGGAAAAAAAAATAAAAGAAAGAGAGAGAGAGAAAGAATCCACTTTTGTAAGAAAAAAAAATATTTCTCTCAATCCTATGTTTCATCTTCATTCATTAGACCACTTTCTAATTTCAAAACTAAGCAAGGCAGAGGTTCCAGCTCGTTCTCTGGTCACACTATCTTTCTCTGTTTTTAGGCGGTGACAGCAAGATGCACTGATGTGCAAAAGAGACAAATCCAGGTGGCTAACTTTGGGCACTTTCCAACTTCTGCATGTTAAATGCCATTATCACAGCTTCCATCCCAGTTTAAACAAAAGCGTACTGAAGAAAAAGAGTTTGTAAGTAGGGTTTCCTCTTCCTCTATAGAGGCTTACTGCTCATTGTTTACAAGGTCCCCATCACTGGAAATCCTCTACTCTACTGAACTTTTTAGAGAAATACACTCACACCACCCAATTTCAGATAGACCTGTTTTCTCCTTCAGTCTGCCTGGGTCCCACCGGGAGATTTGAGAATCCATGGCACTTGTGGTACACCTGTAGTTCAAAAGGCAAAACCCTTATGTCGCTGCAATTTTTCATTCCAGAGTTAAAGAGTTCAAGGGATGTGTACTTCACAGAGTGGAGATTTTACAGATGTGCTAAGAGTTGTACCATTCACAGCCTGGGTTGCTGGAGGAAGGTGCATAGTAGGCTTCAACATGAAGGCCTGCTGAGATAGTATAGATGAGGCCAGCCCAAATTTTACTTCCTCCCCTAGGTATGGCCCTCCAACACTATCAGTTGATAATTCACTCTGAAGTGAATGACTCTCATAAAAAGGAGAACAAGCTGATTCATCTGAAGCCCAGGAAGCAGTTAAGAGCGTGCAGTACAGTCAGCAGACTACCATCCAGAAGCAAACTGGAAAGCAGAGTGACTTAAACAACAATGAATATTACTGTAAAAATAACATGAGAAGTTAAGAGAGAATGTTTTTGTGTTTGCAGGTGTAGACCTAAGACCTCACACAGAAACATCTGACTAAGGTGCACAACAAGGTGGAGATAAATTAAGTTAGAATCTAGCTGATAAAAATACATTTCTTTCCAGAGGAATACAGTTTTGCAAAGACTTGTTACTTGGCCAAATTTAGGTAGACAATGCAAATAGCACCTTCCTGCCAAATTTCAAATATCTCCTCTGAAGTATGAGGGCACTAGAGCTTTCCAAAGAAAATGTTAACAGAATTGAGCCCAGGAAAGCTACTGTATTTTCCACTGGCCTCACTCTCAGAGAGAGCTGGGCGGTTTTGGCTTCGACTTTTAAGAACAGGATAAGGAAAAAAAAATAGATACTTAAAATGTAAATTTAAAGAACTGGACATGGCAAACCTATCAGCAGCATTTAACAACAGAAATGTTCGTGCTCTGTTGCATGGGTTGCCCTGTTAATGCACCATTTATTCCTTTTAATATAATCTACTTCTCTATGCTGTATACTTTTTGGTCAACAATTAACAAGGTTGGTAGCAAAGTCATATTATCAAAGTGGTAGTTCTGTTTCAAATCTTTTCTTCTTGTAGCATCTACGAAGTCTTAGTGACTTTCCAGACACAAAAGTACACATCAACCAAGAGTAACCCACTACTTCACTGTTGCACTAATTTTAGTTGAATTTGGAGACACAACAAAGCTCCCCCATGTGATCCATTTAATATAGATGATATTTGGGAAGTTAATATAGTGACATAAAATCAAGTCTGGAATAACTTGGAATATTTTCTTGAAGTAATGACTAACTCAGCTAAGATATCCCAATTAAATTCAAGAATATCGCCTTTGAATGTAAACCAGTTCACTAAAATTCAAGCAATTTGAAAATTGTTGTGGAGGAGCTACAAGAGTACCACCATAGAAGAACTCCAAAAACACTTAGGGAAAACCCTCCTGTGCTGAAACTTTATTTTCCTTGCCAATTCTAAAAGATCAAAAAGGCCTGAGCAAGTATTAACTTGGTAATTACATCTGCTGACATCAAATGTCGTGACACATCTGAAATCAAAATTATGACAGCTTTCAGGTGTATGAATTAAGATAAATCATGGATAATGCCTGAACAAAGTAGACCTATCCCACTTCTGTCATGTGCAATGCCAGGGGAATCCTCCTCTCACAATCAGTCCTTATCTTCTGCTTTCAGCACTGCTCTACAAACCTTTGCAAGTCTTAAGACCCCATGAATTACAGGGAATGTTGATGGTCCTGGTTTGCAGTAGCTGTAACCAGGAGAATAAAGGATAGATTAAGCAAAAGTACAGGGTGGAATGTTTTGCCCACTGGTACTTTTCAGAATTTTTCTTTTTTTTAAAAATGCCAGGTTGTTTGTGTACTGTATATCACATCACAGGTTAATATTTTTGTATTTTATTTCATACCCTGCAGCCACACATTCCACTGCAGTGTTCACTATAGTTACTGAAAGAACAAGTTGGAACAGCTCATCAGTGAAAACTCATTTTCATGCTGCCTCTTCGGTGACTTGCTAATTAAGGGTTTGTGAGAGTATACAGTAATATTAAAACTCTGAAACTGCCTGGGAATTTGCTCATGGCAAGTGACTATGATTGCTTATAGTTCCCAGGAAAATATATGTAATGGTAATTAAGTTAGCCAAGAGAAGAAGGAGATTTCAAGTTTCCCTATCCTTTTCCAAGGAGCGACATCTGCCCAACAGGGTAGTTACAGACCTAGAGGACTCTTGGAAATTAGGAACACCATTCACAAAGAGAATAACATCTTCGTGTTTAAAAAGATATAATCATCGTGTAACCCTAAATTCACACATCGGACTGCTCCCGTTCCCGCCACACCGCCAGCGCACACACACTCCATTTACGGGACAGTGAAATCCGTGCCACTCCAGGAGTTTAACCTGCTTTAAAATCGCCGCCGATGCACCGCACTCGCAGCAGCCACAGCCCCTCGGCTCGCAGCCGCGCACTCACCACGCGTCTTTGCCCGGCCTCGGCACCTCGCACCCGCGGGTGGACCTTCCCTCCCTCCTTCCTCCCTTCCTTCCTCCCTCCCGGAGCGGAGGGACAGACAGACGTACCCATGGCGAGGAGCAGGGCGGGCAGCGCCGCGCCCGCGGAGCCCATGTCCGGCGCGGTGCGAGGTCGGGCCGGTGCCGCTCCCGAGCTGGCCGCCTCGCAGCGCGACACTGAGCGCCACCTGCTCCGAGCCGCCCCCAAATACTCCTTCTCCTCCTCCTTCTTTCCCTCCTCCTCCTCCTCCTCCTCCTCCTCCTCCTCCTCCTCCACGCCCCCTGCGGTCCACGGCCGTGGAGGGGCCGGAGGCAGCTCCTCCCGTCCCCTGCCCCTCGCCCCACACCCGCGGCGCTGCTGGCGGTGCTGTCCCCTGCAGGCTTTGCAACCGGGCTGCTCCCAGCGGCTCTCCCTTAGTTTCATTCCCTGGAGGAGAACTCCTCGCGCTCGCCCCGCCTGGCGCTGCCCAAGGCTGCGTACCCTTTGCTCATCGCTGCAGTGGAAGGAGGGCTCCGGGATCGGGACACCCACCACCCCCGCCTGAAGAGCGGACAGAACTCCACTACTAAAGAAGTAGTAAAGTAGGTATGTTTATTTCCAGCTGGGACGCACGGGGGATCGCTCCTCCAAAGCCATGCGTGCCGACAGCTGCATTCAGCTCGGTATTTACCGGGTTACAAGTTCCATATTCATTAAGTTTCGCAGCACGCCTATACATATTCATCACCTAGCCCCGCTTCGTATTATAATGAACCCAAAAGTCATTTACATCCGCGTTGCGCTTGCGCAGTGTGGTTTGGTGTTTTCTTGGTAGGGGTCTTCGGGGATCTTTTGGAGGAAGGCTGACGGTCTTCCTCGTCCTCAACTTTTAACCTTTCTTCCCCGCGCATGCTCTTTTGTATCCCTGGCCTTCGAGACTGGTTTGAGCTAGTTTGCAGGGTATCTGTCTGAGACCCCCCTGGTTTTATCAGAGTTCTCTTATCTTTTCTTCCTGCCCTGGTATGCTGACCAAGCTGGATATATTGTTCCTGACAAACTAATTCTCCTGCTTCCCATCCCCCTGATTCACGCCCGGGGCACCCTGGACAACAGCGCTGTGGAGGGGTGGGAATGCCTCTTTTTCTCTGGTGGCAGAAACTTGCAGAATAGTCTTTAAACCTGTATTTATTAAACAATATAGAGGGGCTGTTTAATACTTGCTCAAGTATTAAATTGCATGTTTAATGACGCTGAATCTATATCTTCTTCTTCAAATGAAATTCCTGCAGAATATGCCCCCAGCTATGCAGTAGTGCAACAGGATCCAGAAACCTTGCCACAAAACTGTCTCGAAGTTGGCAATGATGGTGAGGATGTATTGCCTAGGCAAAATAACTGCCTACATTGTCTTAAGTCCCAGGCCAATATCCAGGAAGACAAAGAGAATCGAAGCCAGTAAAAATAGGGAGGTGAGAAGTTTGACTTCCTAAGAAATCAGAAAGAATTCTTATGCAAAGTGCTGTGTAGCTTTCATCCTACCTAGCCTTGTCAGCACTGTTTGAGTACTGCATGTGCAGAGTATTTGAGAAACATGCATTTTCTCCATCCCACAGTTCCAGTAAATATCAAAATTTATGGAACTACCTTTTCATATGGAATGTATTTCATTTTGTACAATGAATTCTGCTGAATAATTTGAACTTCTTGGCATAACATCGTGTAATGAAAAAGACAGTTTGCCTGGCAAATTGAAATAGAAATTCTTCCTTCCTTCACCCGTCTCAGCCTCTAGGTCACGGCCCTTTAGGTGTGACACATCGTAGCTATTATTTAAGGTGTACATGTATTCTCTCAGCTTCTTAGTTGTTTTTAACAATCGGAAGATGAGTTGTAAGTTAAAATGAAGAAACTTGTCAACAGGTGGAATTATTCAGCAGGTATTTTATGTAGACATCATGTGGTTAAAGAAATTTCCATCAGGATGTTAAAATCTACTTGATGGAAGTGCAGCAGAGACCTGCCTTTGCTTAACTTACATTGAATTCTTCCATGTATTTACTTTACAGGACACACAGGCATGTTACCCATTCCAGTGCAAGATCTTGTACATGAACTGTGAGCACTTCCCAAGATACTGTTGCTGCTGAACTCCAAATCCCTCTCCAAAGCCCAGTCCAAAGCCTTCTCCAAAACCCTTGGTCAGTCATCACCAGTGATGACTTGCAAGCCTCTGGGAGCACTGTAGCACTGTGTTTCCTTTGCACGGTGTCACAGAAGCCCTGCAGACACTTCAAGGTGCAGCTATTGAAGTAGTAACACCAGCTTCAGCACACAGACTGATCCAGCGACCAGCAGGCAAATTGTGAGGGGAAGAGCAGCCATGGCAGCTTTTCTTTCTATCTGCACTGAGTGTATACATGTGTGTGCCACTCCGGGACAAGAAGGAAAAACTATACTTCCACAAGGATGAAGAAGAACACAAATTAATAAATACTAATGAAAGGACAATAAAAAACAACAAACAAAAATCCACAGCATAGAGAAAAATGGTTTCTTAATAATGGAATAAACCTAGAATCACCCTCTTCCCCACCCTAAAATAACCTCTGCAGACTAATGTCTCAGTTTCCTAAGGAACAATGTCTTTGATTCAGTTACATCATTCTCATTATAAATTTACCCTTAGGATATGAAACTTTCTTTCTCATCCAGACACAATGTTGAAGAATAATTTCTCACACACTAAGGGTGTCTCCCAGGGTGTTGCTTCTTAGAGCAACATTCTTCTGTGTTTACAAAGAATAGGTTGTAGGAGAATAAACACTGTGACAATTACTGTATTCTTTAACAATACTCCCTTAGATGAATGCTTTTGTTTTAAATTATTATAAGCCATTTGATAACAATGTTCTCATATAATCCTGAGCTGTACTTTGCATACCATGGGAAACAAAAGTTTTTAGGTTGTGCAATATTTCACCTTTTCTGACTCACTTCAGAAATTTTATACATATATTGCACATATTCAGAGAAATTATTATTTATTGCTGTTCACCTACACTGATAATCAAATTACTCAGAGAACAGTTTGGTTAGTGTTCCTTATCTCTGCGCTATAAAATGGGGTTGGATACACCCTTTGCTGTACACGTGCTTGTTGTTTAATGATGTTTTATAGCACCTTGTCATGTCTGCTTGTCATCGATTACAGGGACTCTTGCCAAAACCACCATGTCTGCCTGAGCTGATTTGCAAGGTTTCAGACTTGGTTCTGTGCAAATATGGTTTACTTGCACATTAGAATAATCTATTTTGTTATCACGGCCCAAACAAACTTCCCTTTTCACAGTAAGGACTGTGTGAAGTAGGTCGCTTTATCACCACGAAAAGTTCAATATAGTTTTTGCATTTTCAAGAAAAAATAAACATTGTGAAGTGAAGATAATGAACAAATATTTGCTTTTAAAAGTTATTCTGGTGAAGATATATTTAACAATCAATTTTACAGTTTATGCATGTTATTCTAGCTTTTTAATGTGATGAAAAAATGTACAAATTAATGCCAACCTGCTCAGAGAAATATGCAGGTATTTCCATTTTTGTCATTTGCAAGGGCTGACCAGAGAATCAGAGCTTCTGTGGTATGCAAAACTTAGGAGTTCTCTGTTTATGTATTTCTGGGGGGAAATCTTGGAAAAGTGACTAATTTACCCACAGGAGGCCAAGATGCATCGCTCCAGGTCACTCTGATTTGTCTGAAGATGCTAGAGGGAAAGCCTCCAAATATCAGTAATTGTTTTTAACAGAAACATGGTGTCTGTAAGAAAAATGTTACATTAAGGGCTGCTCGGAAAGGAAAAAGAACAAGCTACTTAAAAGACTCAAATCTGTAAAGGAAATGTTAAAATTAGCTGTGAGGATGTAGATTAGACAGTAAAAGTTCAGTTTTGAAATAAAACTGGAAAAGGTCAAAAATATGCAAAAGGCATTTTAGGTATCCATAGGCAACAAGTAGAGGACAAAACAGAACTTTGCTATGCTACTATCCAAACCCCACCTTTTTAACACTCTTTTGCAACTTTGGTTCGATCATCTCAAAGTGCTATACAGGAATTCTCCGGTCTTGCTCTTGATGCACAGCACCATTTCCTACTCTGGATGTACCGACACACATTTACCTGTTTCTTGCTGTTTTGACTGAACTGTTCTACCTAGCACAGAATATGTACACATATTTTCACCAATTATTTTTTCAGGTTAGGAAACCTTATACCTGTCATGAGGAAATTATATAAATGGGACTTAATGAAGCCCGTGAAGAAGTGTTCCATTCACCTGTGATCCCAAAAGTGAGGTCCTATAGGGGAACCTAACCCAACATATGTAATTTCAGGGTCTCTAGAGCAGCTGATATACTCCTTCAGGAAGTTCAGCCCAATTACCAAAGTATTAACCTTGATACAGCTCCAATAATCACACAAACTCTTTAAAATAGTGGATATCTTTAAAATATTTATCAGAGAGGATTTAAAAGTACCCGATGAGAAGACAGGAACCTCTATTTCCTTAGAATATGCCCTTGTTTACATTTTTGACCATTTCTATTTTGAAAACATCGTAATTGTTTTCCGTTTTTTGGAATTAAGATCTATAAATTCTTCATTTTTATTTTCCTGCCATTAAAAGTTGCTCAAGTATTTGGTAGGCATTTTTAGCAAACCTGACTCCCTTAACAAATTCTACTGAATCCCACTGAATTTTTAACTAATTATGTGAGAAATATTTTAGTCTTAATGCATTACTTTGTGAGGGATTTATTTTCTTATTTTTTCCTTAGATTGTTTGCAACTTAAGTGTGTGACTCTAATAAAAAATAACACTGAATATAAAATAAACCCCACTTTTGGTATATCTATAACTGCTTAACTTGACCTATTCTCTCCTGGTCATTTGCTACATTATCTAGAATTAACTACAAACCTTGAGTAAAAGATGAAGTACCAAAAGGTGGCAGATAAAATGTGGTAACGTGATCAGGTGTTGTCTAGTTGATTGTAAAAAAGTGTTCACAGAATCACAGAATCACAGAATCAATTGGGTTGGAAAAGACTTTTGAAATCATCAAGCCCATTCCAATGTCTAATCACCCTTTCTGTGAAGAAATTCCTCCCAATGTCAAATCTAAACTTCCTCTGGTGCAGCTTAAACTTATGTCCACTCATCCTGTCACTGATTACCTGGGAGAAGAGGCCAACCCCCACCTGGCTACAGCCTCCTTTCAGGCAGGTGTAGAAAGTGATAAGGTCACCCCTGAGCCTCCTTTTCTCCAGGCTAAACACCCCCAGCTCCCTCAGCTGCTCCTCACAGGACTTGTGCTCCTGACCCTTCTCCAGCTCCGCCGCCCTTCTCTGGACTCCCTCCAGTACCTCAATGTCTTTCTTGCAATGAGGGGCCCAGAACTGGACACAGCACTCGAGGTGTGGCCTCACCAGTGCCCAGTACAGGGGGACAATCCCTGCCCTGGTCCTGCTGGCCACACTATTGCTGATCCAGGCCAGGATGCCCTTGGCCTTCTTGGCCACCTGGGCACACCCTGGCTCATGTCCAGCTGCTGTCACCAGCACCCCCAGGTCCTTTCCGGCCCCTCTGTCCCAGCCTGTGCCACTGCCTGGAGTTGTGACCCAAGGGCAGGACCCAGCACTTGGTCTTGTTGAGCCTCACACCATTGGCCTCAGCCCATGGATCCAGCCTGTCCAGATCCCCCTGCAGAGCCTTCCTGCCCTCCAGCAGATCAACACTCCTGCCCAACTTGTGTCATCTGTGAA
Source organism: Corvus kubaryi (assembly GCF_017639235.1). Taxonomy (NCBI): domain Eukaryota; kingdom Metazoa; phylum Chordata; class Aves; order Passeriformes; family Corvidae; genus Corvus; species Corvus kubaryi. The sequence continues at coordinate 7,125,346 of NW_024581096.1, forward strand.
GGGACTGAGGGTGCACTCAATCCCTTGTCGAGGTCATTGATGAGATACCAAGCAGAACTGGCCCCAGTACTGAGAGCTGGAGAAACAGCACCAGAGACCAAATAAAATCTTTGAAAAGTGCAACATGCCCACCTTTGCACATGGCCTAATGGCACAGTTTCAGTCACATGTCACAAACCCAGAGAGGGGGCATGACCTCTCTCATCACATGGCATGACCTCCTCCTCCATGGCCATCCTGCCAGCCCTTCATGCAAAGACCTTTCAGATTTTACTCCAGTTTTTGTGGGCTGGCATGTTGGTTCTCCCCAGACATATTTTCTTAGAAGGTGAATAAGATTTTTGCAATCTGGTAAGGAATGTGTTATAAATACATTAATAACAACAGGAAGATGAAGGAAAACCTCCATTCTTTATTGAACACAGTAGGGGAAATATAGTTACCAAAATGAGAAAAAGGCTGAGGTTCCTCACACCTTCTTTGCCTCAGTCTTCAACTGTTAAGACCAGTGATCATCAGGGCAACCAGCCCCCTGAGCTGTCTGACAGGGACAGGGAGCAGAGTAGACCCCCTGCAATCCAGGAGGAAGTAGTCAGTGACCTGATGTGCCACTCCGACAGCCACAAGCCTGTGGCACCAGATGGGATTCACCCACGGGTACTGAGGGAACCAGCAGAAGAGTTTGCTAAGCCGTGCTCCATCATTAATCATCAGTCATGGCTAACTGGGGAGGTCCCAGATGACTGGAGGTTGGTCGGTGTGGCTCCCATGCACAGGAAGGTCTGGGAGGAAGATACGTGAGACTACAGGCCTGTCAGCCTGACCGCGGTGCCAGGGAAGGTTATGGAACAGATCATTTTGAGCCTGTGGGGATCAGAGGCATCAGACCCAGCCACTACAGGTTTAGGAAAGGCAGGTCCTGCCTGACCAACCTGATCTTCTATGACCAGGTGACCTGCCTGGTGGATGAGGGAAAGGCTGTGGGTGCTGTCTACCCGGACTTCAGTAAAGCCTTTGACACTACCCCAGCATTCTGGAACAGCTGGAAGCCCAGGGCTTGGACAGGTGCACTCTTTGCTGGGTTAAAAACTGTCTGGATGGCCAGGCTCAAAAAGTGGTGGCCACATCGAGTTCATGTCCGGTCACTGATAGGCTTCCACAAGGCTCAATATTGGGCCCAGTCCTGTTCAATATCTTTATTATCCTGTTCAATATCAAGATCTGAATTAAATGGACCCTTACTAAACTCACAGGAGACACTAGGTTGGGTGTGAATGCTGATCTGCTGGAGGGCAGGAAGGCCCTGCAGAGGGATCTGGACAGGCTGGATCCATGGGCTGAGGCCAATGGTGTGAGGTTCAACAAGGCCAAGTGCTGGGCCCTGCCCTTGGGTCACAACAACCACAGGCAGCACCACAGGCTGGGACAGAGGGGCTGGAAAGGACCTGGGGGTGCTGGTGACAGCAGCTGGACATGAGCCAGGGTGTGCCCAGGTGGCCAAGAAGGCCAATGGCATCCTGGCCTGGATCAGCAATAGTGTGGCCAGCAGGACCAGGGCAGGGATTGTCCTCCTGTACTGGGCACTGGTGAGGCCACACCTCGAGTGCTGTGTCCAGTTCTGGGCCCCTGATTGCAAGAAAGACATTGAGGTACTGGAGGGAGTCCAGAGAAGGTCAGGGGAGCTGGGGAAGGGTCTGGAGCACAAGTCCTGGTCCTGTGAGGAGCAGCTGAGGGAGCTGGGGGTGTTTAGTCTGGAGAAAAGGAGGCTCAGGGGTGACCTTATCACTTTCTACAACTGCCTGAAAGGAGGCTGTAGCCAGGTGGGGGTTGGCCTCTTCTCCCAGGTTACAAGCAACAGAAGAGGAAATAGCTTCAAGCTCTGCCAGGGGAGATTTAGGTTGGAAATTAGGGAGAATTTCTTCAGTGAATGTATGGTCAAGCACTGAAGTGGGTAACCCAGGGAGATGGTAGAATCAGCATCCCCAGAGGATGAACAGAGGTTTTCAAGAAATGACTTGGATGTGGTACCTTATGCTGTGGTTTGTTTGATATGATGTTCAGTCAAAGGTTGGACTTGATGATTTTGGAGGTCTTTTCCAACCTTAATGATTCTATGAACTATGTCATAGCAGCACGTTATAAGGCAAATATTACTCTCTAATAATTGTCTGTTCAATGAGAACTGTAGGCAATTTTCCAAATACTGGGAATTCATGACATACAGGAGCCAGGACTCTGAGTTAATTTTGGCAGATCCTCAAATTGAACCTCAAATTAAAAAAAAAAACCAAAAAGCAATTTAGTAGTTTGTGGAGTTCCTGAGAGTCTCAAAACCCTCATCACTGGTGCCACCAGAACAGGTTTTTTTTCCTGGCTATCAGGGTAAATGGAAATTTTAGCTGAGCCCTAAAATTTTTGAGATGTAATAGCATCTATCCTGGCACAGTGTAAAATGGCTGAGGCCAGAGTAAGGCTTTTGTCAGTGAGATTTTATGAGCTGGCACACAAGAAAGTGAGCTATGAATGGCTATTAATTTGGACCATGAGAAAATACTGAGCAAAATTTCTCTGTGTGTTCTCCAAAATGATACAAAGTAATCTACTTTTCTCAGATTACTGTCACAGAATTGCTAAACTTCAACCGCTTTTCAGGGAAAACTGAGGACATCCTCTGTTTTTCATCTTACCCACTCTGATAGAGTGAAAATGTGTTGTAACGGAAAACAATATAAAAAAATTTTCACTAGAGAAAGAAATCCTATTTCTTTACCCCGGGAAGAATAACAGTACCCTGAACATGAATAAACCTTAAGGACCATATGTATATGAAACAGATATGTGAAGCTTTGTGATAAGTAGTAACTTCCAGTACCAAATCAAGCTGAACTATAACCAAGAAGAGTGATTTCACCAGCACTGAAAGTGAACAAGTGGGCAAAGGGGGTGGATGAAGTCCATCAAGACAACTGGCTCACTAGATCTACTCCAATCTACTTTGAATACTTCTGCTCCCTCTCCCATTTCTTTGAAAATCCCCGGGAGACACAACATTCAGTGAGCCCTTGAGGAATCTCTGTCCTTTCCGAGAATGCTCAGAAAGTGGGAAAAGAAGGGCAGAAGGGTGAGTGCATGAGCAGGGAAAAACGGTAAAGTAGCTCTATGCCCCACTGTGCTAGAGTCAGAATCAAAATCTATCTTGAGTCTTTCAGTCAATTTTTTAAACTGAATGAACAAAATCCATTATCTCTGAGGTGTCAGCCCTCAGTCTTTGTAACTAAAACATGATTTCATTGATGATAGCTCATTTTATCATCCACTTTTTTAAACATAATCCTGCTGTGCTGTCTAAACTGTGGTATCAGCCAGTTGTTACTAAAACTTCATCAGCAATTTAATCTTTATGACTCTTTATTGTTACAGGGCTCAAACCTCAAACCACACCCACTGCATGAAGTGGTATTATCTCTGAACTGTGAAGTGCTGAGGGCTGTTTCTGATAAATGCAATGAATTCTAATCCAGTTCTGTGCAAATCACACATCATATTACACTTCTTGCTGTGAGAAAGTGATTCTAGTTATTCATTAATTCAATTGAAAAGCAATTTAAAACAAACAAACAAAAATAGAAATGGATTTTTTCTCCCTGATCTTCATTGAAATGCTCCCATGGACAATGTCCAGCAAACTCTTAATGATCAGATACTTTCAGAGCAGTTACTATGGTAAGCACTCCCCCATGACTAGACAGGATGTTGCTATTAGAGAATTGTGATTCATCATCAAAGTAGTCTCTGATGAGAGAACAGTTATTACATATTTTGTAAACTTTTCTAAAAGTTAACTCTGATATAAAAGGTATAATCTTTATCTTCTAGGAAGTTTTGATACAAATGTTTACTAGGTTTAAGGAAGTTAATGTGAATCATTCACAATTATGCAAGACTGTGGACTATTTGGGTTACAGGAATAAGTTGTACAGAAGAATCTCTGGACAGGAAGAATGATTAGATGAATGAATGAATATGTCTTCCAACTTCATTTAGTGTTATGGAAACAACTCTGTGCCAGGAAGTCATATGATCTTCTAAAAAGCTTTCAAACATGGGTGTAAGCACAAAGTCCATAAATCTAATGACAATGCATTTATGACAGCTTGACCACATCAAGCTCTCCTGGATGTTATGCTGTGCAAGAATACTTGTTTCTACAATGCCCTTCTATTGACAGCTAGATGAATTTGTTTTTAGGTACTGAGATGATTTTATATTATTCTTATATCAATAACAAGCAAACAAACTACACAGGAGATTTGTTAGACTCAATTTCCTTTTTAATCAATAAAGCACATAGAATACTTTTACAGGAAAAAGAAAATGCTGTGCAGAATGCTGTGGTTCTATTTAAAAGTACATAAATCCCCTTTTATTCCTGTTAAGTGGTATAGTTAAGAGCAGTACATTCTGATTATCTTATTTGCTTTTATTTTTGAATGGGTGACCATCTATACAATAGGCAATTAAAGAAATTAACCAATTAGATTATGTGGAACTCATTAGATGAGTATGACCCTAACTCCAGCCTCTTGGTGCCACGTGAGATGAAAACCCTTGGCTTCAGTTTAAGGTGGATTCCCCTGACTCAAGCTCTGAGGAAGAGGAACACCATGCTCAAAATGACTCAGGACAGGATATGTACTAGAGGGTTCAGGTAAGGGGTCAGGGTAGGTGGGTTGTGTCCGTAGTAATGGCTCATAATAATGACTTAGAGGGAAACCAGACAAGCAAGGAACTGCCCAGGGAGCCCAAGCAGCTGCTCAGGGAGATTGGTCTAATTCAGATGCTGTTTCCTAAGTCTTCTAAAATCATGTATGGGATCAGCAAACTCTAGAACAACCTGATATTGAAGCAGGAGTGTGCAGAGAATTCCTGCCCTATAGAAAAGTAGCTTGTCCATTCCCACTAAGCTACCTACTTCAGTGCTGAAGTTAGGAACTGAGCTGTGAGGGCCAGAATCCTTTTGTTACTTAATCTCAGGCTACACACCCAATTTATGAATTTTTACATGCTTTTGTTGAAATAAAAATTATTTATCTTATTAGTTATTAGAACCACATTACAATGCTAATGTGTCTATTTTTAGGAATAAAATTGATTACATGTTGTAAAATTAGATTCTGGTACCTTTAGCGCCTGCCAAATTTAAGTGAGATGTTCCTGATATTTGCAATGTTGCTTTCAGTAGGTTTTTCTGTTGTATATCATGAAAAGCAGTAAAGTACAGCTCTTCCAGTGCTGTGTGGAAAGGCTAGTAAGGATAAAAACAGATAGTTTACTAATCACTAAGAATCGTGTAAGAATAATGTGCTATAGTGCTATCCCCTTGACATACTTGTAAGTATGTATGTATACTTATCTTTTAAATAGATACTATAATTGAAAATGTGATAATAGGAAAAATGTGAAAAGAGAGAAAGCATCATGAATGAGGAAAGCAGTGTAGTTATACTAAGCTTATTACTGTTTTTACAGTGCAAAGGTCTAAAATGAAACACTGATCTTAAACATACTCTACTTTGATAAATACTACTGATTTATTTTTGCATAGTTTATCTAGGGAAATAGACTGCTCTTTTGACCTAGACATTTTGCAGTTAGGCTGATGCTTTAAAATAAGATATGAAATGTCACGAGAAAAATGAAAAGCTCCGGTTAACAGCTTATCATAACTAAATAGTGAAACACTTAGAAGTATGCTGCATAAGAATTATGTGTGTCTTACACAACTTGTGAGTAATTTTATGAAGCCAGGAAAAGTGACCTCACTGTTAACAAACTGAATGAATAATAACAAATACAAGTATTTCCTCTGCCACCATAGACTTTCTACATGTGCACAGGTGAGTCAAAATTCCTTCATAATTCTGTTCCTTGACAAAACCATAAGAGGTTAACAACACTGCTATGCCTTTTCAGAGATACTGTGAGAAAAAAAATTACAGTTCCAACATGTTCAAATGCTACGGACACAAGTGCCATTTAAACCTTTCAATCAAATATATTCAAGCAAAATAATAAATTTTCTTCAAGTAAAACCTGTGTCTGGCTTGGGAGTGAAAACACCACTATATTAATTTATCTTCACAGCTCAACAAATACATTTTTGGCTTCCTTCACAATGAATGATGCAGGGATTCTATCCACAATTCCTCTACGACACTTTTTTGCTTCCATTCATGTATTCTGTGCCCAGATCCCATTCAGGCGGGGTGCACTTCCAGCTGTCCAGACGAGCACAGCAACCATGTCTACTGTCTCAGCGTCTCTCCCAGGCTCTGTGAAGCACAGCCACCCACAGTGTTCCCATGGAGGGCTCTGCCCTCTCCTGTGAGTCATACTGCTACCTTCAGCAGACTGCTGCTGTGAAATAACCACCTTTCCCACAGACACAAGAAGAAATTGCAAACACTTTCAAACTCAATCCTACTTGGTGCATTCACAAATGTCAGCCTTTTCCAGTAACTCCTTTCTCCAATTTAGGAACTAAATAGATGGGACTGAAGAGTGACAGCATCTTTCAAGCAATGAAGTACCTTCTGGCACACTTTCAGAGTTTTACCTGTCAGCATGCTCAACCCAATCTATAGTCTCTTCTTGAAAAGTAAGTCTTTATAAAATTTATTACTCTTTTTTTAAGCTATTACTATAAAGACAATGATAAGCAAAAACATTTTGGAAAATTGATTTGATATTTGTTTTTTTCAGTATTTCAGTGACGTTTGTTCCAAGAGGAGGAACAAGTTTTCCTGGCTTCCTTGGAAAGGTAAAGCTTTTCTGCCAACAAGTATGTCTTGCAGAACTTAGAACACCTCCTCAGCATTTTCTGATCTACTGGCAATCAATACTGACTCATGCTGAGGCAGCACCACACTTGGTGAGCATGCATCCTTTTTCTCCTGTTAATTTCGTGTGGCTCCAAGTAACACAGGAAGCTCTCAAGGTCACAGCACAGCCATGAGCCCTCGGGAGAGATCTTCATGGGAGGAAGACAAGTGCATGAAAGAAAGGAAGAAACTAAATGAACTAAATAGAAAGAAAAAAATTTCTTAAAGAAACTTTTTGCTATCTACATTTCAGTGTATTCTCATATAAACTTTTAATCTTTGACACAAAATAAACATCGTTTGTTAAGTGCTTATTTAGTATGCAAATTCTTCATCACTTCTTAAACTCGTAAGTAATAAAGATGAGCTGTGATTTATAATACTAGAAGAAGCTTGCCAGTGCTGCATTTCCTATCTGTGCTCTTCTGATAATTATTATTTTGTACACGTTATACTCATTGGATTAAATAGCTACACAAGAAATTTACAGTGACAGTTTATGAAGCACCCTGCTGGCTACTCCAAGATATACAGCAAGAGTCAAACTTTCAGGGTGACTCTAAACATTTTCTGCATAAATATGGACATTTCAATTTGCAGGTAAAAATTATGCCCCTGCTTATTTGAGCACAGTGTGCAATCAGATGGGCTTGAATGATTTGCGCATTTTTAGGCCTGCCAAAAATATATTTTAAGTTCAAACAGTTATGTGATTTCATGGATCAACCCTTTATGGTCCACTTGACCATAAAAATCTCTTTCTTGGAGTATCCTTGGTTCAGCTCGACATGCTAAAATGAGTTGAAAGAGAAATCCATGGTATTTCAGTAATTTTCACCCAGTATTCTGGACGTGCTTCTATCTTCTGAGTTGCCATTGCATCAGCTATCACACGGTATTTGGTGCATTCTCAAAGTTTACATGTTCTGCCTTGTGAATTGAGAATCTGCTTCCAGGGAACTGACATTAGGAGGGAATATTGAAAATGATGCATTTTCCTTTTGAAAATCATAAAGTGATAAAAAAGACTGGGATTGCTACATACAAGCTGACTTGTTGTGTAATTTGGAATGAAAAATTATTCCACAGACACAGGTATATAAAAATATAACTACAAATTTTCCGTATTAAAAGCCATTAGAATCTTTGAACTCAGTTACTCTCCAAAAATGAGTAACGCTTAAAGGTAAATACTAGAAGATCACAAAATGCCACAAGGTTGTTCATTCTTTTTTTGCATCATTCTTTTTCATGTGTGCTTGATTTTCTTCTTGTTTTTCTGTTTCTTGGGGTTTTTAAACGCACCTGCATTTAGAAAGCATTGTAACCACTGCATCTAAGTTTATAATTTTACAGTAACATTTTGGAGGCAGACCTGAGCAAAAATTTCTGCTTTTTTTTTTTTTTTTCATTTCTCCATTTTCTTCTTTAGTGGTCTTTTGAAAAATCCAGCCTAAAGAAAAGAAAAAAAAGTGACTAAGAACTGCTCAAAGCATACAAACCATACTGGCTACATTCATGAGCTGGTTCTTACTACTATTTTAATACTTACACTACTGTACAAAGTTAGTTAATATTCTATCACTGAACTATGACAGTGTTTTTCCTGGAATGGAAAAACTAAGTATGTTTAATATATAGCAGAGTGATTGGTGAACCACTGTTTTGCTCACATATTGTCAAAGGTTAAAGCGCTTAATAGTAATATTTTTACTCAATTGAATAAATGATATTTAATTTTATAATGTCAACATTTTCAAGAGATCATGCATGTTTAAATTTATAAGCTGTAACTGTCTAATGCAATCAGGAACAAAATATTTAGCCTGGAGAAGAGTGCCCACTTGTGGCAAAACTTACACCACAGGCCTAGCATCTCTTGCACAGAGAAAACATACGTGGCAAAGGTCACAGCCAAAGTTGATAGAAAAATCCCTTAATAAACCCTTACTCATACTAAAATATCTTATTTTTCTTTCCCTAACATAATGGCATTACAGGTTTCAATCGGATAGCACCGCTTGTTACACATCAGAAAAATGCAGTGTAATTAATTATTTTGTAATTTCTACAAGATTTCACACTACTTATTAGATAATATTACTGTCTCTGAGGTTCTATGAGAAAGAAATGACAGAGAATTTAAGCATGTTTTTTTATATTCATGAAGACAAGGATGTGCAGCTTACCTTCCACAGAGCAAATATAAGCAGAGCAAGAATCAAGAGTCCAGCGAAGATGCTCAGGAGGATAACCCATAAGGGCACTGTACCTGGTGGATGTTCTTTGGAAATCTTAATCATGGTCTGCAAAGTGTTAGGAATGTAAGCAATAAATAATTTGTCATTCTAAAATATCAAAACAGCAGCAGTGATTGATCACTATGCAGTGATTTTCCAGGGTATCACTTCATTTTAACTACAGGAATTTGTAGGAAGGAATTAAGAAAATAATCTCCAGCAGGAAAGCCTGTGTTTACACAATACTTTGCGCTTTCTAAGTGCATTCATTCACGAGGGTGTCCCTGCTACAAGTCAGTAGTCATTGTTATAAAGGACACAGGACCAAAATCATGAGTAGTGGAAGAATAAGCTAAGGAGTTTCTTCAGTACACTCTTCCTCACTCAGTGCTTGCCTCCCTGAAAGATGGAGGTAAGCAAAAGTGTAAAAGGCTGTGTAGATACTAATTTGACTTTAAACAAGGCATATGTGGTGTAAACTATACAGGAATAAGTAATATTCACATTTAAATAAATGTGACCGTGTAGGAGTTTGAATTAACTGAAGAATTTGTTAGAGACTAACTTTATAGTTCAAAAGAGCATTGAAGAGCTGAACATTAACCATGAAATTTTGTGCCTGAAAAAGGTAAATCTGAAAGTCCTTGTCTCATTATCTGCAAGCCTCTCAGCTGTGTTTTAACTCCTGGACTGAATTTTAATCTATCACTTAAAAGAAATTTCTAAATAGCAGTGGACCTCTGATTTTTGAATTTTCAAAAATATTTTGTGCAAGATGTAATTCACACTGAATATTACTTTTCTAAATTTTGTGGTATTATCAATAAGAACTCATAATAAGATTTTTCCTTAAAAAATTGACATTGTAGTAAATAAGCTCGTGCATGTACAAGTTATCACAAAAGACCAATGTTCAAACACTATAAATGCTTGGAATTAAGAGTACTAAAAGGATAAATAATACCTCTAACAAAATTTAAGACATTTCTCTTTATATCTGACACCACTAGTATCATGTTATATACTTCCTTATCTAAGAAAATGATAGTGAACTTCTGAAAAATAAAAGATCCTGTTTCAAATATGTATCCTGAGTAACGAAGTGGAAAGAATAAATAAGGCAATAATAAAGAAATACAAAGTAAGATCAATTTTAATTGACCCAGCACAATTTTCAAATCCTATTGATTCTTTAAAGGAATTTTAATTGTATTTTTAATTTACACAGCTGCAGGAATTATTTATATTGCAGCAAGCAGAAAAAATTCAGACAGTATCCTTAACCAGGTACATTGTTGGGTATTGGGCTTTTGGTGTTATTTTCTGACTAATTCTGAGACTTCTACTATAATATAAAATCACTTCTTTTTAGAGTAGGATAATGCATCACTAAAGGTAACAATCAGTTCATTAGTAATGAATGAAAATGAATGATTCCATAGCACAATAAATTCTATGAAGAACAAATCCGTCAATTATCGTGTCCTTACCTCTAGTTTTTGATGGTCATTTCTCAAAATCAGTGATGAGTTCTCACTCCTAAGTAATGCTTTCACAACAAGGGTTAAGCTGTGAATACTGGCCTAAAAGAAGAGAGTAGGTACTATGGTTTACAGTTAGGTATTTTGAAGTAGAAAACTTTGTAGCAATGAGGAGGGTGAAAGAAAAAATGTTTTGGGAGATGCTGAAAAATGTGCAAGTCAGTGAAACTGCTTATGTATGTCACCTTCAGCACACACATCACACACATTATTGTTTTCAAGACAGAAATACTGCCTTAAAAGGGTAGATTGCAGAGATATCAAAGAAATATTAATTAATCCTTGAATGCTACTGTCTCTCTTCTGCTCTTTGTGATCCAAAAAATCCTTTCTAGAGTTGAGAAATCTTTCCAGATTAAGACTTAGTTAAAAAAACATATGCATCCTTGTACTCCTCCTTATATCTGCTGGTCTAGACTTTGTGGATGGATAAGTAGCTATTAAAAAAGGACCATCAATACAGAATAAGTAAGGGTTGTCTTCTTACCATGGTTTTAAATTCCTGCTAAGTTTTAAGTACTTACTTTAAGGATAAGAAAGTGCGTGTGACAACAGTTTTAAGGAAATTTTTAAAATAGCAAAAGAAAAAATTTCAAATATTAGAGGGGCCACTTAAGAAAATGAAAGACACAATTTTAATAGACATTAGAAACACTGGATTAAGTTTCTCAACTCCGAAATATTCTGAACAAAAATAGAATTTACTTACTTTTATGATGGTAGGTTTCCATACTCTTAATGAAACATTCACTTGATATATGTCAGATGGGATCAGGGCACAGTTAATAGCGGCACAGTTGTATGTATCACAGTCCTGTTTAAAAGGGACCAGCATGAGGTAATAGGAAGAGACTTTTCACATCATTAAAATAAAAACATGTAAAATGTATTACAGATCACTTGATATGACACCAATAATAAACTGGTATTAATTACTGCAGCTTTTTATGTAAAAATGACACTGCAGTATATAAAACAGCTTGAGATATTCATGCCGTGGTAGGACTCAGTTTTTGCAGGCTGGCAAGCCCTGAGAAAAACCTGTTGCTGCAGTTATGGAGCAAAAGTCATCACAGATCTCCTAAAGGAGGCACAGCTTGTAAAAGCAAGTGCTTTTCTACCAACACAGCTATGGCTTTTCTGCAGTGTTTTTCAAATCTTGGGACACCTGAATCTCTCAAGCAGGGCAATATGTGTGTGTGAAAATTCAAGTATCTTTACCTCCTAGTATCACTTCCTAGCTGGGAGTACAGCAGGATCATGTTGTAAAAAGCCAGAAATAGTCACTTAGCCTAGACCTTTGTCACATCTGTGAAGGACAATGATAAGCATGGCAAAATGCTCTTCCCATGACATGGTTTCATTTGCACCAGAAGCTCCACTTGCACTTGTACACTTTCCCCCTGACATGCTAACTTAACTACAGCAGTGGAATTACTTTGTAACTCTTTCATCTAAATGTGAAGGGCTAGTCCTTTTCAAATGGGATCATCAATTACAGTCGCATGGAAAATCTGTCAGGTCACAGTTCTAGCATTTGAATGTATTTTCTATTGGATATCTAAAAAAGTTGAAAAGGAGATAAGAAACATTTAAAATATGACTATTTATTAATCACAGTGGGAACATAGATGGTAATGATTTATTCAGCTGTCAGATGTGCTACTGCTATTTACATATTTTTTAAATTAAAGAAACCTCAAACTATCTAAATTCAGTTCCATATAGAGTTTTGCAGCCAAATAAAATCAATAGTCTAGTCTACATAAAAAAGGTTTTCTAAGCTATTAAAACGAGTTTCTAAATAATACAGTTTGAGAGCAGCTTTTATATATCTTTTTCAGAAGTACTCAGCTCCAAGATCTGGATTAATATCTGGGGGGAATATATATACTATGAGTAGGCTTACCATAATTGTATCCCTTGTAGGTTCTTTTATTTTTGACAACACAAATGGTTTCCCAGTGCCAATCTTGAAGGGATCTACAGGGTAACTAGTTTGGCAGATGGCATTCTGTAAGCAGAAATACAAATAATATTGTCTAGATATGCAATCTATTACATAAATGATCTGGAAACAAGCCAACATTAATAATATTTAATATTTAATAACAATTATAATGTTTACTAACCGCTAAATGCAATAAAATAGCATATTGCAAGAGTGCAGAATAGGAAATTCAGATGGTCTATGTATTGAAGTATTACTATTCGAACAGCAAATGAAATATTTATGAGATAATTTAACCTAAAATGTATGCAGCTACTTAATCATCTGCAGAAGCAAACAAAAGCTTCCTGCAAGATGACCAATATGTGAACCAGCAAGAGTTGGCTATTAAATGAACTAAACAGCTTCTGCAGGGGAATCCACAGAGGTTCTGCCCAAGCAAGCAGACAGGCAGGTTAAGTGCAGGATGCAGAATCCTCAGTTCCAATGTCCAGGGAGGGGGAGCAGATGCTGGAGCACTGCTGGAACTCTGTGACTCCTCCACAGGCAGCTAGGAAATCCTTTGGTGTCTTCAGTGTGGGGGAATTGATTCTTTTCAGTCAGGTCGTTGACTTTCACATTGGCAGCATGAAAAGAATTACAAATCCCCATAGTGCACTTTGGCACACTACTATCACTAGGGTGTAGTTAGCAGGACATGAAACCTGCCTTAGAAAAAACACGATTTATTGAGTTTATGTGCAAACTTCTGTCAAATAGGGTGATTGACTAGGAATGAAAATAATGGGGAAAGGAAATCAAGAACAGACACAACTGTTTTTGCATTCTAAATAGGATTTTTTTGTTCGTTTGATATTTGTTTTGTTTCAAAGTAAACCTTGAACTTTCATTCACATATTTTGGTTTCTTTTTCAGTTGGATAACACCACAAAACTAGGTGAAATTATTTGCAGGGAGGTGCACATACATGTCTCTGAGTGAAAGAAAAAAAAACAAAACAGGTTTAGGTCACCATTTAGTGATAGCTGGGTTTTTCAGCCATGTAGTTATCGATACAGCTGTAGCTGTAGTATCTACAGATAGAGGACAATGGAATTTGTTGGAATTGTGATCTCTGCCAGTTGCACTGGAAGCGTGAAATGGAAAACTCAAATGAGGGCTGCAGTGAAGAGCATTTGAAACATATGACCTACCATCCCCTTCAAGATGTCTCAGTGCCCCAGAGAAGGAAGAAGCCAGAGGACTGCTAGTGCTGGAGAGCAGACATGCAGGAAAGTTAATTTCAGTACCCCAAAGAAGAGAACTGACAGGAGGTTGGGCTCTAGATGCACACAGCAGGATTCCAGCATTTGCAATAAGCACTGCTGACAATGAAGAGAATATGAGGCTCATAGCTGAGTCTGGCCATCCCAGCACTTGCAACATAACAAACCAGCCTTGTTATAGTGCAATTATTGTTCAACACCATTTTAAATCTGCTTGTTTCCTTTCATGAAAATTTTTCCCTCTGTCTTCTTTTGCACATCTGTACATGCTCTTAAAACAATAACATCTTGCTATTTAGACTAAAAGCAATGCATAATCCCAAATGTTCCTTACAACATAAATTTCAGATTTAAATTTATCATAAAAATACAAATTTCTATTTTACCTGGGAATGTGACAATGCAGTAAGGTAGAGAAGAGTGTTCTTGGCAGCTGTTACATTGGGAAATAAGATCTGCAGTGTGAGGTTTGGCATTGGAAACTGTTCACCTTTTTCAATCTATAAAAAAAGAAAAATGTTTTGACTAGTACTTTCCTCATTTTGTAAATATTTGATTGTGAGCCTTTCCTTTTCCTTTTCCTTTTCCTTTTCCTTTTCCTTTTCCTTTTCCTTTTCCTTTTCCTTTCCTTCTTTTAATTTTTACATTTCCACACTTAGTTATGCAAAAAGTGCTTTATATGGGAGAGAAGCCACTCTATTAGTGGCTCCTGCTGGTTCCTCCTCAGCTGTGCTTAGGTAACTGCTCTCCTGCTCACCTGTTCCTCTCTCCTGTTCTCCCTGAGAAGACAACAGGACATATCTGTAATCAGCAGCTCTTCCCGGAAAGGCCTGCTGTGGCTGAGGATTGGGTAAACACCTAGCTGGAATTGCCGGCAGGGGAATTGGTGATATTGTCTCTGAAGTGGACAAACTTAATAAATGCTCAAGAACCTTTTAAACTTTTTCTTCCTGGCTACTTATTTGTGATTAGCTGCTTGCAGAGATGAGCTTTACTTTACAAGATCATAAATGGTATGCTCTGCAATCCAGCAGCTTTTTGACTCAGAAAGCAAAGATTTGCAAATTAGATGGGTAATGCCTTAAACACTCACAGTAGACAAAAAAAAGGTAGCTGAGTAAAACACTGTATGGCCTATAAAAATAGGAAAAAAAACCCTTTGTCATTGTTATTTAGTGAGAGCAAGAATTTTACAATATCCCATTTTTTACAGATAGAAGTTGATTCAGAGACTTTTATGCTTTTTATACGGGACCCTTGTTCAGTTTTGGAATTGACACTGGGAGACAGGATGCTCTCAAGATAACTTGTCAGAAGTGCCTCTCCTGCCCTCTTGTAGCCTCCCATTAGGAACTGGAAGGCCCCGACGAGGTTTTCACAGACTCTTCTCTTCTCCAGGTTGAATAGCCCTCACTGTCCCAGACTGTCCTCACAGGAGTGGTGTTCCAGCCCTGTGATCATCTTTAAGGCCCTCCTCTGGACCCACTTGAGCAGTCCCAGGTCCTTATTTTGGGAGTTCTAGAGCTGGATGTAGTAGTGCAGCAAGGATCTCACAAGAGCAGAGTCCATTAAATATCTTTCCAACGTGATTTTACTTCGCAGTATTCATTCAACTAGGAAGACCAAATTCTTGGAACATGGCATTTGCCTATCATAAATTGGTCTGGATTTTGGAAATGGCTGTTCTAACCAGCCAGGATAGTCCAAGTTCTTACTTAACAGGGCATGGTCTCTTTCCCCAGCTGAGGACAAAAGGTCTAAAACCCACCAGAACTACTCTGCAGGAGATGGGCCATCTGAGACCCTCTGACTCCCTGCATTCCAAAAAAAGGAAGGAAGAAAAAGATTTTAAGCACAAAATGCATGGAGAGGGTTTAACATGTTGTATAGCTGCTATTTAAGTAATGTAAACCTAAAGAAAAAAAAAAAGACAGTACCTATGTAATACATTTTTAGTTGTTTCTTACCCTATAATGTAGAGTCACTTCATCCCCGATCTGCTCTGTTGTGTTAATAGCAGTAGGGACAGTATCATTTGCAGCAATTATAACATGGTGCTCTTTGAAAACACTGTGGGTTAAAGAAAACCACCAAAAAATAAGCACACAAAATTCATAAAACCCCCTAGGAGTTAATAATATAGTTATTTTCATTATTTCATGAAATTCATGACTAGTTTTGCCATTAAGAGTGCATTGCTGCATCCACTGAAGTTGAACTGTTCTGTTCTCTGAATAGGCTCCACTTTTTATTATGTACATTTAGAATGTTTTGTTCAGATATAACTACAAAAAAAGGCAAATATTATTCCCAAAATTAACACATTAGGGTCTGATTTTGTGGTCCTTATTCTAATTGTGCAGTCCCTTATCCTGGGCATTGCCATGTGAAACAGGCAGGATACTGTAAAACACAGAATCAGGAAAAACAGAACAAAGCCAGCATGTTGCAAATTCAGCCTTACTCCCTTATGGGATAAACAAAGGCTGGATTTGAAACATGAAATGCATCCAAAATAACTTTGGCTTAATTATTTACACCTGTACACCATGAAATGTTGTTTATCAATATTATACAGAATGCTTTTCAGGGATGGAATCTAACTGAATTCTGGCTATTTCTGAAAACAAAGTGTACTACAAGACCAGCATTAAAGTGTAAGTCCGAACTTAAAAAGACCCAAATGCCCAAGAACTTAAAATTAAGGCTAATTTTTGAAGATGGAAATCAAACACCACACCATGCAATATTATAGTGATACAAACCCATGGCCATCAGGAAGCTGGAAGTATTTGTTTTCTTATGTATCTGAAATGCCTTTGATTGAATATATCAAAGTACAGGAACCAACAAAAGCTGCTGTTGTATTTGCAAACTGCAGATCAAATTTATATAGATAAAATGAAATTTCAGCAAGTTAGGGACAGTAACTGCTCCATTATTTCATGACTTTCCTTTTCACTGAAGCCTGTGCTTCTGCTTTATGAGCTTTGAAGCTGTTTTCTGTAGATACTGAGCACGTTTCAACAACAAAACAATACTATATTCTCCTTGAACACCTGAAATTTACTGTGCTAGCAAATAAAGTACAGAGAAGTGTCAGTACCTTACAAATATTAATCCTACTTCATATTTTACTGGAATTGTAACATGTCCTCTGTTGTCATTCAAGGTCTCAGGTGGTTCTTCACTGTCACTAAAACAAAACAACATATGTCACTCAGATCAGATTGATGCAGATACAACACAACTACTGGGTGGAAAGGGACCTTAGAAACTGAACTACCTATAGCTCTGGGTATAAAAGGACACTACTCATTTCCAGTTAAGTACTGTCTTCTAAAAATAAATTCAAAATACTTCTTCCAGTAACTAATGATTTAAGTCCTGCACCAGTCACAGCTCATAAATGCATCTTTGTTAAAATTACAGATTGCAGGTGACTGAATGAAAACGGATCAGTTAAAAGCCACACTATCCCTGGATTTTGCCGGGACAGAAACACTGAGGGCAAGTGCATTCTTTTACCCTATCAGGGACAACTTTGGCAATGCTCTTACTCTTTGAAGGCCAGAGCTTTTTGTTAACCGTGATTCATGCTAAAGTATACAGTAATTCTCTAGGAGAATAAACCTTTGCTGAAGGTAAAACAACCGGAAATTATGACTCACTTGTAACTCTCAGGCTGTAGAGAGTAACAGCTATTCATTTAGTCCACTCAATCCACTGCTGGACTGAATACATCTGTAAGGGTGCCAGCTCTACAGAAGATTTAAGGGCTTGTGAGTTCAGAAGCCACTTGTGTTTTACTATGAAACAAAACTGTAGAGCTTTCAAAGAAAAAAAATCAGAAGGCAAAGACTGCAACTAACCTTGTTGCATACACATGAATAGTAGCATTTTCCAGGAGATACGATGCATTGAATTGGAATGATATTTTGAAGGAAATCTGTGTAGAAAAATACATTACACATTTTAAAAGGAAAATTAAAAAGCACACACTAATAGGGATTGATATAATGAAAAATGTACAAATTTTTTCTTTTATCTAGGGAATCCTTATTCATATTTTACCAATTTTCCACAAATCTGAATGAATCCACTATTTTGAATTTGTCCCAACTATTCCCAAATTGAATAGTTATCACTTATTAAACAGAAGTCTCAAATTTTCACAAACCTCAAGCAAAAATTTATATAGTATATTAGAAACACATGGCTAAATAGTTCTTAATTGAAAGCAATTGGTCTTACAAGCAATTTATCAAAACCTCTTTTTTCCCTCCAATGAGGAGGAAACAAAGCTTCAAAGCCTAGCTATTACAGGGGAGATGAGCTGCCTGTAGAAGGCTGCTGGAATATCACTCAATATATAGTAGAACACCTAGAGTACCAAAAAGAAATGTTTACAATGCAAATAAAGAAGAGACTGCTAGGTCTCAAAAAAATTTCATAGGTATTATAACCAGGGCAAATCTAACATCACTTGGAATTACTCAAAATTTAGGAACACTGTCCCCAATGTTCTTCTTCATATCCTGACACTTAAGGGTAATTTTATATGAAGCAAAAGTTTTCCTATTCATTACTGGATGGAATTTTCAGCTCAGACTTTTATCTTTCCTTTTATGTGTACAAATCTTTACTACAAAGTGGTCCACAGAAAGTTGTCCTAGATATTCCTATTTAAATATTATATATTTTAAAAAATATTCATATTTTAAAAGGAATTTATTAGGGATGCTTATCAGTGAATCAGAGATTGATTTCTGAATGCAAAGAAAAGCGTGAAATTTCTAAATTTAGGGCTTTACAGCTACAGACAAACTAACAAGCAAAGCATGAAAGGAAAATGTGAAAAATTCAGTAAAGCTGGAAATGGAACATGGTGGGCAGAGGCATTGGACAATACACTTATTTGGCTTCAAGAAGGTAACAGCTGAATTAATCCCTACAAGTCCAAGACACAAGCTGGAAAGTTTGTGTGGGAGGCAATGTAAGAAGACATCTCTCATGATCCTCCTGGTGCAAGATAGAGGGGCAAACAAGAAACTGCCAGGAAAGACTGCCTTATTTTCATGCAAATTGATATTTCCCAGTTCAAGATCAAGATCTAAGTACGTTTTTTCAAAGGCCTAGTTTAGTTAAAGCTCTCTCTCCATTCCAACAGGAGATACAGACATCACTGGAACTATTCAAGATGGAGTTTAAGTGGACTACTTGCTGGAAAGGCTTCTCATTCCCCACTGAGCAGAGGTGAAGTCTTGATACCTGACTTTGGCAGATCTGAGTTAGCACTTCCACATACCATCTTATTCTGTCTTCAACCAATGGACTACGTTTTATATACAAAATAAATTTATAGGCTGGGGAAAGCCCAGAGACAGACACCTCTGGCCAGGTGTCCCACTTGTGTGTCACTTGCCGTCTTTCAGTGTCAAGGACGGCAATATGCATCTATTATTTCCTCACATACCACGACTGACTGCCCAGGTACTAAATATCTGATGGTTTCCCATCTGGCTCTGTGCAGCTGACATCAAGGATAGCTTGGGAAACATGCATGGACAGTTTTTGGGATGAACACAAGAGAAAAGAATTTCAGAGATGATAGGGACTGCCCTGCCTTTAGAACAACAAGGGGCAAGGAGAACTTGCATGCAGGGGGACTTTTTACCTCTTCTGCAGGTTTTAGAAATGGATATCCCACTTTACAGGTGATGTTGTGATTAGATTCACAGCTATCTTTCTGTATATCCTAAAGGGAAAAAGAAAATGAAAGCATGGCCTTGTGCAAACTCTTTTTAAATTTTGACTGGGCATCATAGACCTGTTGAACACATATACCATTGCCACTTTTCACTGTCAATACCTTGTAAGAGTCAAAGCCTTAACTGAACTAGAACAAAAATAGGAAGCCACAAATTCTGCAAGACGATTTTCACCTATGGACATTTATAGCAATTACTTGCCATTGTGCCTTTCCAATTACAGTATTTGGAACATTCACAATTATATGCCTACTTGGCATCATGCAAATTAGTCATGGGATCTAGCAATCAACATATCTATAATTACACAGTTTTCAAATTTTGTAAATGTGTTGCTAACGTAGCAATAAAAATGACATTCATACTCCATCAATTCTTGCCATAGGATCAGCAACGGTGCGATGGATCCCTGACTTCTCCTAATGTGCAGTATCAGGACTGTTGACAGAAAAAAAACTGCTCTAAGTGCTTCTCATCTGAACTGAGGTGTATTTGTAGCATATCTGCTGAGGCAGGAAGGAAAAGAGCCACTTTTGGAAATGATGTCTGAGGTAAGAAAGATGCATGCGCTGATATATCCTGTCCTACCACAACAGTGCTTTTTCTATACATGTGCAAAAGGAGAATTCTAGGGGCTCAGGAGTTCTACTGTTAAATAACAAGGCATTTCTTGCTCTACAGGTGTACAGGTGATTCATAGTGCTGACACTTGTCTAAGAGGCAGTCACTTTTTCTGAGTGCCATTGTGAAATTTGCATCTGTATTTTATGAATGGGGCTAGGCAAGAGTCCACTCATGTCAAAATTAATACACTCCTTTAGAGGCATAAGCAAGGAGAGCAGCCCTGGGGAATCTCTTTCAATCAACTGAGATGATGCCCCAGGAGTCAAATTCAGGTTTAGTAAAAAGGCTTCCTTGATCTCTCTAGCAATATAGGTTATGATAAAATTGATAAGGTGAAAAAAATCCTACCTCAATGCCAGCAAATATAATATTTGGAGAATATTGAACCAAAACTCTGGTATTATAGGCACTGTCTTTTTTGTTCTTCACAGAGAGCTGGATGGTGAACTTATCATTGCGTGACTTTACAATGAATGGAGACAAGCTGTAAAATAGAGTAAGAGTGTTGGACATCTTAACTGTTGAATTTGTCTTTAACATGAAGAGAAACTTCTTTCAGTCTCCAGACTATCTGGTTTCTGAATTGGAAAGGAAGCCCCAGTGTTATCCTATTAGACTACAGAATTTATAATTCACATAGACACTTTGTACAGATATCAAGCAATACATTAAATCCAGTGTAGTTACCTGTCTCCAGCTATGCTTGCTTTTACAATCAGAACAAGATCTGAAATGCATTTATTTTTGGCTCCACAATCTTTTGTGAAAGGAATCTGCAAAAATAGTATATTTATTCTTAATTTTGTTACATTTATTGTCAAACACTTGCATTTTAATACACTATGTAACTTTATGCAATGTCTTCTGTTTAAAAATCAAAGAAATCTTCCCTAATATTAAACTGTTAAACATGCCAATATCCTGTAAGATGTATCGTTGAAACATAAGCTTTCTCATAATTCCATTCTAAATGATTCACCTGCATTCTGAAAAGAGGCATTACTAGAAGTATGAATGATGGCAAGCACCACCAAAGTAAATGGATAACACTCCTCTGCTCCATCTACGTAAAGCCTGACAATAAAATTGTTGGTAACTCTCTTCTATCTTCAGTCAGCTACAGAGAGCTTTGAAACCCCAGCTTCACAAGCACATTGAATCAAGCTTATTACTCCTGAACACTCATTTGGAGGGAACATCTCCAGGAAAGGCTCAAGACCCCTCCTCTCTAGCCAATTTGTGGGCAATCGTTTCAGCTCTTGTGTGAGCTATGATTTTTACCTGGAATGCATTGGTTAGTGATACAGAATCTTTCTGACTTACATATTCTGCTATTGAACTTGGCAAGTTGCTATCAAGAACAGGTCCGCTTTCTGGATCAGAAAAATTGAATTCCAGCAAAACCTTTACAGAGTCCTGAAAATCAGGCTTATCCTAGAACACAAGGAAAACAAAACTGTGGTTACACAAATTCACTTTCATATCTAAGGAGGTTAAAAAGACCCAAAAAATGCTAAGGTAAAATACCTTTCTGTCACACTGTTGCCATTCTTGCCAGAGAAGTATCTGAATGCTTGCAGTTGATGATGAAATATTTAATGTGCCATGCATTCCTTATAAACATCTACCAAGGTTTTTGTGCATCTTATCACAAAACTTCACACAGTCTGAGCATGTCTCACATAGTTTCATTTAAGAATATCTCAACTGACAACTCACAGACTTTTCTCTTCTAGTTGTGCTCAGAGGATGAGTAAGATAAGCATCAGCAGCACCACCTTTTGTGAAGTCAAACTTAGGCCTGCTGTTCGGTGAAGAAAATTCTGGGTATCATTTACCATTAGTTTTGCATTATGATACAACTGTGAAGTCACTAAGCATTTCAAGTGTGGGTGGCTTACAGGATGCAAGTCCTTTCACTCCACACATTAGGTGCAATCTGAGCAAATGCATACTCACAGTTGCTAATTATGCTTCTGTTTTGCAGTGAATAAATATTCTCTGTTCCAAACCTGAAAGTTTTTTTTACTGTATTTTATCAGGAGGAATAGCACCAATATGCAAACTAAAATTCTATCTCACATGCTCCTGCTGAGTTTTGAGTGCACCTGAACTGCTAACCATGACAACTTCTTGGTTCCAACAAGTGAGGCATGCTTTTCTTAAGACAGACACAGAGACATAGCTAAAGAGACTGTACATATAAGTAAATACTTTGTATGTGTATAAATAAATAAATCTAAGTTTTAAACAAATTTCATGTACACTTCTTAAGATTAATTCTGAACACAGATTTTGTTGTCCAATGTGCAATTAATGAAATACATATTTGGGTTACACTAGCATCAACATGAGAAAAATACTTTAAATGATTTACTTGCCAACATGTAGAAGTTATGTTTTGTACATTCTGACCCTTTGATAGTTATATTTTTTTGCATTTTCCTCTCATGGCTTTCTGTGAACAAGCTCCGAGATATCTGTCTTTGTGCATCAAGAGTAATCCAATACTGCAGACCTGCAAAGGAGGTTGAGATCAATATTATGAAGCACTTTGCCTCTACACATTATTTTTTCCCAAAATATCTTAGATGCACTTGGAATACTGAATTTAGAAAAGCTGAATTCCATTTTTTATTTAATAAATGCATGAGAGCATAGGAATTTTATAGCTTAAAGCTTCCATAACTTAGTGCTTATCTACTTACTGGATTCAAATATATCTTCTTTTGACTTTAGTCTGGTCTTAAAACAAATTGTGGCATCTATGCATATTGTTTTTCTTATATTTATTTGACAATTTTGTTGTTGAATATTGATGCTTTTAGGTGTAAATTGCATGGAAACGTTTACTTCAGCCACATCGCGAGACCTTAAAGAAACCACAGAGAAAGTGCTTGGAAATAAGAGCAGCAATTTTTTTAAACTTAAGAATGAACTTACAAAATATGCAGCACTCAACATTTGGATACAGACACAGGTTGGAAAAGACTTTTAAGATCATTGAGTACAACTGTCAAAAGGCTTATAGCTAAAAAGCAAAAATCCCTTAATGTCCTTTGGGAAATAACAGAAGCATGAAATCCACAATGGAAATGAGATTCCTGTGGCACATGTTGATGGTACCATGCTGCAGTACAGTAGCAGACACAGCGTTGGCCATGTTATGCCAATTAAGAGGCCGTCTATTATTTCATGTCTTCTGTCTTGGCTGTCCGATACTATGAAAACAACTGGCAGTTGCAATGCACTTCTCTGGCACATTTTCAGTCTGCATTTGCCTTTCTCCATTTCAGCTGATTACTGCATGCCTGTTAAGTGCCATCACAGAGAGAACTCATCCTACTGAAAACATAAAAGTGAGCAAGAAAAAAGGAGGGAAACAATGTCCTCAGCAGCAAAAACCTATAAAGCACTAGAGCATTTTTTAAAGCTCAACTATCATTCAGGAGGGAAAGCCCCTGAAGAACTGGGGACAAGAGCAACATGATAGTCTAGCAGAGTAATTAACTACATATCCTATACATAGGACCAGTAAAAGAGAAATTACAGAGGAAACAGTCAAAGGATTTCTCCACAGTTCTGTACTGGTTTCAGAAAAGACACCAGGTGAAATACTTCAAAAAGCATTTAGGCAACTCTACAGAGCCAGATCCATTTTAAAAGAGACTGAAGGCCCTGGCCCATCATTGAGAGTATCACAGATGAACATAATATTATACATAAGCTGCAGGGTAGCATGCCATCTCTCAGGTTGTGGGTAGAGAAACAGGCTAATATTTGTCCCCAGTTTGTTTCACTTTAAATCTCCTTTGCCACTGAAATGCATTCCTGTCTCATCCCTCTCCCTGATCCAGTTCCATTTTGGCCATGATATGCAAGCACGTCAGTGTACTAAACCAGCAAAAAATTTAGCTGGCAAAGCAACTTTCGTCAGAATTGTGGTCTCAGCAATGCAGTGAAGGGCACCACATTATGTTCAAGCATGGAACCTTTAGATAGAAACTACTAGGTCAAGTTCAGAAGAAGCTGGGAGCTTGAGGATGGTAGCAAGCCTTGACAAACTTGATCACCTACTAGGTGAGTTAGGTGAAACAGGAGGACAGGGAAAGCAAGGATCTGGGTTAGCAATTTCCTTACCAGAGACGGAAATAATTTTAGTTGTGCTTTAGAAATGAGGAAATTAATGTCACATTGTTTATTTCTCTTTTCCCTTAGCAATTATATTGCTCACTATTACATCTGAATAGTATTCTTATATAAAGAAAAAGAAGTCAATGTTAAGCAGAAAGCTTAGTTTAATTTTGCAAATTTTCTGTAGGGAGTCAAACTGCAGTTTTGCTATTAAGAAATAAAATCAGTTTTCTTCGTGAGGCCTTTAGATTTGAATCTGTTCTTGATACTGTTAATAAAATAATATGCAATAGACCATGAAAAAGAGAGAAATTCTGGTTTTTTTCCTGTTTTACTTAGTGCCACAAATGGAATCAGCTCCTATTTTGAAGAAGGTCTACGAGGACAAGTTCTTCATTCTAGGCCAGCAAGAGTTCTATAATATTCCTGTATTTAAAACGGTATATTTTAACTTCTATGCTCATTCCTCTAGAGAGATGTAAAAAGAAGAATATTTGCAGTCGGTGTCAAAACATAAGATGAAACCAGTAACCTTACAAAGTCCAAACAGTCATGCATGCAAGTTACACTGGTAGCCCAAGTAAAAGGTTTTTTTGTGTCCTGACAGCTGCTGTGAGTCTCCGTACCAGAAGAGGGCAGCCCCACCAAGGCCTCCGATAGTAACATCAATCAGCCCGTCGTCGTTTAAATCCATTTCTCCATGCACAGACTGGCCAAAAAATTTCACTTTTTCCCCGTCTCCACCTGATGCAATACGCTGTGAAATGCATGAAGAGGTTAATGCGGTGCACTTTGAAGGGTTTTGTAACAGTCAAGATGCATTTGACTGCAGTGAGATGGGGTTTAGGCTCTTTAACTACATTAAATTTTCATTACAATACTCCTAAAACAGTTACCATGGTGATGAACACACTATAAATTTTCAGATTGCAAAATATCTGCTTTTGTGGCTGTACAGAACATGTCAGAAGGTTTCTAATAGAGCATGCGAATATATTTTTAAACAACATTAAGACTCAGATTCAGTTAAATAACTATGAGTTTAAAAGTATAGAGCAATTTAAAAAATAAGCTGTTACAACTGGTCAAGTCACAGTCTCATCTTATGCTGGGAAGACAGGATTATAAACATTATATACATTAAAACAGCTGGCAATCTGCAGAGTTTTACTTCATACCTGTGAATACTTTTTACTGATTGCTTTGCCATGGCCATGATAAATATAAACAGCTCCCCGATGGTCATCCTCTAAGGGAGAGCCTATTACAATGTCATTGTACCCATCCAGGTTGAGGTCCTTCACTGCAGCAATCGCAGTCCCAAAGCGCGCACCGCAGGGCTCATTCTTTAGAACTTTGCAGGTGTCCTGTTTTAACGGTGAGCAGCACGTTTGCTTTATGGGTTCAAGACTCATCTGATACTCAAACTTTGTCTGTGGAAGGACAGATTTAGAGTTTGTGAATTTCCACCAATGTTTCAGCAATGCAGACTTTTAAGAGGTCCTGTCCAGAACACAAATGGATGAATTAAACAAAACAATTACAAACTATTCTTAGTGATTAAGTGCACTGTAGAAACTGTGATTCTACAACTATAATTCAAGTGCTCCTTCTGAGCAGCATGTGGCAAAAACATCCTTGCTCCCTCTCTTTCTGCCTCTAGATGCTTCTGCATATTTCTCTAAGTTAGAGGTTCACAGAAAAGCACAGTATCATAACAATATTTGGATGGTATTGTAAGTAAACCACTTCATTCTTTAGGCAGTGTAGAGTTTTTCTAAAGGCATTCTCTTTATCTGAAAAGTTAGCCAAGTTACTTACGAAACACAGATGGCAATGCTGTTATTCCAGAACAAAAGATAGCTTTTCTTTTACGTAGTTGAATTCTGCCCCCAGTAGACACATACACTGTGGCCTAACATACATACATATTCTGATCCAGCGTGTATCCCGGACCGAAAACACATGGACCCTAGGGCATGGAACGAATCTTTCCCATGAATTCCATGCCACAGTAGCAGTAGCAAGCAAAAATTTCAATTTTTCTTGAAATAGTATTTTAGGAGACCATCATTGCTAAGATATATTTTGATAATTGTTATAACAGTACACAAGGGTAATGGATGAGAAAAACAAAAAGGAAAAGAAAAATGAAAAGAAAAAAGAGAAGAAAATGAAACAGGAGAGGAGAGGAGAGGAGAGGAGAGGAGAGGAGAGGAGAGGAGAGGAGAGGAGAGGAGAGGAGAGGATGCACAGATATTGGAAGAAGAGACTTAGCAAATTAATAAAGTGAGGTGTAGCTGGTATAATCCTCAATCTAGTCAGACATTTAAAAGCTGTTGGATGTATGGGGTTTCATTCTAGGTTACTAAGCACGTCACAAGGATAGATTTGTATGTATGCCATACTGCAGCTTATAGGATGTAGTACTTATCTACATAATACACTCCATTCTCAAAGAAGAGTTTGAGAATGAAATTTAAAATTCAGTTGCTTTATAATCTCAGTTGTCAAAACCATGTTTCTCTGTTTTCAACAGGTCATCTTCCCCAGTTCAAATTACTGTATTTCTTTAAAATAAGGACAAGAAGACAGCAAAGAGCATGCTCTATTCCTGGTCAATAAACATAATCGGCCTTACCTTGTTCAGACTATAAACATATACCTTCCCTTGCTCCTCTTTCTCAGTTCCCATATACATAGGAGCTCCAACAAGAAGAAGGTCTGTAAATGAGTCCCTGTCAATGTCGACTGTGGTAATAACACCCCCAAAGTATGATCCAATCTGTAGGAAAACATAAAGTGTACATCAGAGACAGAGTCAGCAACATCATGCTACATTTTCTTTTCAGAAACTTACTTCTTGCTTGCAGTGACAAATATTAACCATTAGGCAGAACTTTTCTTTACTAGCTAGATTCTTTTGGTCTGTTTGTCTTTGAAGCTTGTTTTCAGTTTTAGCATTTGTTGTCTGATTTTTTTTATTAAGAAGTGGGCCCTTCAACTTTCAACTCTTCTGGGTTTGAAAGTATAAACGGGTAATTTCTACCTCCTATGGGAAGTAGGACCTTCTAAGACAGCATTTGAACAAGACTGTCTTGGGGAAGCTAGTTTTCAAAAAACAAGTAAAAAAGCTTGGACAAAAGCTTTTGTGTCAGTGCAGACAGTCACCAAAATTCTCAAGTTGTTATTATTTTCAGAGGAACAAAATCTACATGAAGAGATGGATACGTTCATAGACCGGGTACAAGCTATAGGATTTATCTGCTTACATTCACTTCACAGATAAGCAAGATACCCTGCATTTCCTTCACACTTAACACGAGAAGCAGCCTCTTCTAGTCAAAGATACATCTACTCTCACAGAAATGCTTCAAGTAGTCCAGATGTCTCAAATCTTAAAAAGCACAACATCACAGAATGGGTCAGGTTGGAAGGGCCCACAGTGGGTCATCTGGTCCAACCTCCCTGCTGAAGTAGGGTCATCCCAGAGCACAGGGCACAGGATTGTGTCCAGATGGTTCTTGAATATCTTCAGTGAAGGATACTCAAAACCTCTCTGGACAATCTGTTCCAGTGCTTGGTCACTCACACAGTAAAGAATTTCTTCCTCATGTTTAGGTGGAACTTCCTGTGCATCAGTTTCTGCCCATTGTCTCTTGTCCTACTGGAGGACAAGGACATGGAGGATCAGAACCTCCAAGCAAAGCTTGGCCCATCCTCTGGCCCCTCCCTGCAGACACTGACAGACACGGAGGAGGTGCCGTGTCAGCCACCTCTTCTCAAGGCTGAACAAGCCCAGATCCCTGATAGCTACTTTAGCTCATTGACTCTAAAATGTTTGATTGACTGATTGATTGATTGACTGACTGATTAGCTGAGTTGCAGACATCAGCTATAGGTGAAAATTAGGTAACTTGAATGCTCCTGAAAGAAGCTGGTACTGCAGCCTGGGGAAATGAGAGTAGGCAGGTCTTTCAATTCTCATAAGCATAATATTATCTTAATAATACCATCCTTAATTATGCAATTACATGGGGATTTTTCTTCCTGCAGCAATAGCTCTCAGTGAGCTGCTACTCAGTGTAACAAGCAACTATTCAATATTTCAATCTACCCCAGAAGATGCTCTTGCATGGAACTCTGCTTGTCAAAACTCTTTCCTGACAGTGACATGCTCTTCCAGTCAGCAGACAAAGAAAATTGCATGTACAGAGAAGGCAACAACCACTTTGAAACTGGTGAAGACTTAGCCCTCAAAGACAAAATTTCCAAGGATCTACTGTACAGTTCACTGTTGCTAATAGTATCAGAGGATCTGCCTAACTTGCTTACAACTCCCAGTTTCATGTGCTCTTCGAATGAGTTCTCATTTGAATAATTATTTTTATTTCTTCTGCTATATTCCTTTTGTTAACTGTGAATGCATACTTACTTGTTCTCCATTTAATCTCTGGATTACTTGCACCTCTTTTCCTTCCATCTTATAAATGATAACTTGCCCAGTGTGATTGTATCGTGGCTGTCCTGCTATGTACAGCACACCTCCAGGTGTCAGTGCTGAATTCACAGTATATCCTAAGAAGCAGAAAGAAGTCAAGATACAACACAAAGAGAATGCATCAGAAATACTTGCTGTGATTCAGAGCATTTGTAAGGTTTATTCCATAACTAGATGTTTAGCCCTATTCATGGTGGACAGCAATAGTAGTTAATTAAAAGGACTTTTTTTTTTGTCTACAGTCTCAGAGTGAGGAGCACCACTGTGCTATTAAACCTGTTCACAGGCTGGTGAGCCATGTTCACTTTGCTGTTCTCACACAGTGTAAGAAATAATTCATGAATATCTGGTTGAAAAGTTACTTTCAAAGAACAGTTGTCACTGGCTCACTCTCAAACTGATGGAGTCTTCAAAAAGTGATTCTGGGGGGCATTTTGAACCTACCTCTGTTCTGCTTAATATTAACAACAATTCAACAACTTTGGTGAAGGAAGAGTTAAAAAATATGCAGTGAAATCAGAACTGTGGAAGAGTTGCAAGTATTATGGGAGGATAGGATCTTATTTTGAAAATTACCAAATTGGAGTTATAATAAAAGGCAGCAGGTAAAGACATTTGGCAATGAAGAAAGTGTACTTAGGGAAAAACATTAAAATATTCTAGCACTGATTCTTTGTCATTGGAATTACAACTTAAATGAGATAACAGAGCAAACAGAACCATGAAGTGTAGAAAGCAAGACCCAGAGGAGAAAGCAAGCCTACTGAAGCTTTTTGGTAGAAAAATAACCTGCCAATATGCAAAACATTATTATAGAAAAAAGATGTTGGTCTTGTTGGTTTTGTCCATTGAGTGACAGAAAAAAGCTTAATTTTAAGCAAATACTTGGACTGAATATTGTGTAAGACTTTTTAACTATCAAGGCATAGAAAAACTTGGTAAGAATACTAGAGGAATCCATGAAATCTTCTTTGAACAGATTTAACATCTCTGTTGGAAAAGTCTAGATATACTTAGGTCTATGTTTGGATTTGCTTTCTGATTGTAGAGATTGTTATTTTTTTTTTTTCAAGAACAAGAAAATCATAGAGTAGACTCTTTCCCAGGCTTCTGGAATATAAGATATTCTGTAAGATACTCATTTTGAATGAGCTTTGAGAGACGTCTTGTAGCATTTGTTGAAAAGTGTTGTAAGGTGGGCTATTTCTCTTACCTAGATAGGCTGCAAGAGGCTCATTTCTTTCTGAACGCCTGTCACGAAAGGTGTCATTGGTTGGCATTGAAATAACACTGTCTTTCACCATGAGCACCGTGCCATTCCAGTCATATGCTCCAACTGCTCCAAGCATGACCCAATCCTTAAGGAGAGTAAAGCAAAAAGCCTGTTCTCTATGTGAGTCATCTTTAGTCATCCATGGTTCAGGATGTTCACATTTGGATGGAAAATGCTTCCTGTGTGCTTACACATTTAGCCTTGCTTTTCCTATTATGGTATGGACCCTACAATCATAGGGTCATAAAAACGCTTGGGTTGAAATGTCCTGAAAGATCATCCAGTTGCCACTAACTAGACCAGCTTGTTTAGAGCCCCATTCAACCCGGCTTTGAACACCTCCAGGGGTGGGGCATCCACAGCTTCTCTGGATAATCTGTTCCAGTTCCTCACTTTGCTCCATGTAAGAATTTCTTCCTGTCATCTAATCTAAACCTCTGATCCTTTAGTAAAACCTTTCTCCCTTGTCCTATTGCTATCTGCCCATGTGAAAAGTCACTGTCCTTCCTTTTCATAAGCCCCCTTTAAGTACTAGAATGCTGCTGTAAGGTCTTCCTGGAGCCTTCTCTTCTCCAAGCTAAATAATCCCATCTCTCTCAGCCTGTCTTCATAGGATAGGTGCTCCAGCACTCTGGTCATCTTTGTGGCCCTGCTCTGGAACTGTCTTTCAAGTTAAAATATTGCCCCTTGTTCTATCACTAAAGGCTCTAGTAATAAGTCTTTCTCCATCTTTCTTAACATATTTTTAGGCTATTTTCCTGATAGAAAGTGCTATGGGACCATTAAGTTTAGAGTTCATGTGAAGTATGTGAGTACTCTCTCATGCTTTCATTGTTCATAAATGTTCTTTACATACATTTTACATAAAAGATAACTGGATTACAGGACGCTCTAAAACATCCAGCAGCAAAAAGGACTATACAAAGAATTCTGAAAAACTTATTCCAAATTCATAGAATAACCAGCAAAAACCTACCTTGTAAAATAACTTCTATTTTCAAACAGTTTGTTTACCTGAGAGTAATGAGCACTGAAGCCAGCTTGAGACATTTCCATTTCAAAAGAGGAGGCCTGCTGGTCTGTTGTTGCTATTGAACAGAAAACATTAAGTTTCAAAACCAAATTTGTTTCAATCTGAAAAAGTAACTGAAGAGTGTTATGAAAATGATCATATGATAGTCAAGGATAGCATAATTAACTAATCTATTCAGTGAATATAGTTTGCCATAGATTTTTATAATAAACACAGAAACAAAGACCTGTGTTGAATGCTACTATTAAGTATGGGAATTTCCATTTTAAGATCATGTCTCAGAACTTGTCCAACAAAGTTTCTGGGCTAAAACTGACCAGATTTGAACTCAGGCTGATGGTAAGTATGTTTGGAATGTTTGATTAATATGGTTAAGCCATTTTCCACTTGAGCTAAGTGAACAATAAAACACCAGCCATGTAACCTTGGCCTTGTATTCAAGCAACTAAAGTTTTGTAGGCAGCTGGAGGAACTTTAAATGAAAAACACTTGATGTTTGTATGAACCTTTGCAAAAACAACATAGG
Source organism: Corvus kubaryi (assembly GCF_017639235.1). Taxonomy (NCBI): domain Eukaryota; kingdom Metazoa; phylum Chordata; class Aves; order Passeriformes; family Corvidae; genus Corvus; species Corvus kubaryi. Next base: position 7,157,086 of record NW_024581096.1, read on the forward strand.
AAAATCTCTGCTGTCCAAGATTCATAAGCCTCAGTGAAGTGCTCAGGAATGATAATCCTGCCCAGAAAATTACATGAAGATCTGATTCTCTTAAATGACTTTGTACAAAAAAGGTATCAGGTGATTTTGTACTAGCTTCAGTATCTTGTCAAGTCGTCATATGCTATTTATTAAAATTTGACGGGCTGTTTTGCTCCTAGGTAAACTTGAAATATCATCAGGAGAGAAAAAGTTCTGCCTTTTCTTCTACTTAAAAGAAAGATAAACAGCCCTTAACAGTCAAGGACTATTTTGCCATTTTAAGTGGCCAAGTAAGGGAACTATATTCTGCATGCTGATTCTTCCTTGAGAGCAAAATATGCTAACAGGCAGTAGAGGTGTGCTATGAAATATGCTCTGATACTGGTCCAGGAAGAGTTCACAGTTTGCTACCAGCTGAGTGCTGAAGCAAACCTTCAGCTGTGTGAAACTGAGCCATAGCAAGCCATGGTTGCACGAATTTCAGGCATTTGGACTATTAAATGATACTGAACTTTTGATACTCAGCAACTAAACCACAGCAGTTGCTCCCTAGGACATGATGTCTGTCCTAATTGTTGCAATTTACAGCCAGTCATAGGAAGAAGACATGATCTCAAACACAAAGTGTTTGACTTACAAACAAAGACTATCATGTTTCACAAGAGGTAGCTGCTTTTCTAAGTCTGAAAAAATAATTTTTAGGCATAAAACTCTTAAGCTGCACATCTGCTGATAAACAGTATTTTCATGCAGTAAAGGATGCTCCTTAATGAACTGAGAAAGACAGGATTCTCACAGCCTGAGGCAGAGGACAAAGCTGGTACTGTTGGTGTGTGTAGCTCAAAATACTGCTTAGATAATGGCTCTTAGCCCAACTTTCCATTCAGTTTCAAGGTGCCAAGCATCTTACAAAGGATATTTTGTGAAAAAACACTTGTGCCTGCCTACGCGTTGGATAAAATATAAAATTGCTGTCAAAAGCAATGTCCGTGCCATGAGACACAGAGGCATATGAAAAAGATTATGTGTAAAAATCCACTGGCTGTAAAGTAGGAGTTTTTGTTGGATTTGATTTTTCAAATCTCTCTCAATTTTCCTTTGAATTTTTTAAAGAACTAAAACGAAAACAAGAAATCCAAGAAAAAAAATCAAGTATACTACTACAGCAAGGAGCAATTTAGATTGAGAATTTAAACTGATTCAGATACCAAATTTCAACAATCAAGGTTCTTGTGATGCACAGAAGCTACTATGTACAGACCTAATTAATCTCCAATTAAACACATCCAATAAACTGGCTTGTCACCCAAGAGCTGCACGGTATGGCAGAATTAATCTGCCTTCTACCACCACCAAAAAAATAGATGCATGGACACAGTTGCAAATTCAGGATACAACTGAAAGGCTTTGGGATAGGACAGGAAAGGCCTGAATAATCAGCATATTTGATTTAGTCAGCATCATCTAGCTGTAACCCATTGGAGCAGCTTGACCTTGGTTTGTTTTGACAAAAGGCTAAAATCCCATTTTCAGTTTCTATTCTGATTCTCTTGCAGATAGATTATATGACTTCTGGGACTTAGGTGGAGGAGGAGACATTTCTTGTTTCATATTGCAGGTGCCTTATATAGAAATCTCAGTGCACCCACGAGTTCCTACAGAAAATCTGCAAACCAAGAAGTTTTGCAGTAATGAAATTAATTAGCTTGTCTGTTATGGTCTGGATGAAGGTTATGTTCCACATTTTTCATTTCAAATACGTATTTTTTGTAATAAAGTCAAGTCAATATAAAATAAAAATTGTAAATAAGGCAAAAAAATCAAGGCATAAATATCCTAACATTTTATAATAAGTTTTTGTTAAATATAAAGTAACAATATCCAAGAGACACATATTTGTTACTGCATCATTTGCAGAAAATTACAACTGAGTTCAGGGAGTACTGCAGAACTTGCTGATACTAAGCAGCTACAATATGCTTTATAAACCAAGATACTGAAGGACATGAAGAAGACAATTTGTTGTCTCAAGAGCCAACTATCATATAAACACATAAAATTTATACTATTTAATCAAACACTTAGTTTCACCACCATCAACATAACTGGATTTGTTTGGGTATTTTACTAAGCTACAGAACTTGTTTAATGTTCAAATGCTTTGTATTTTTTTCTTATTATTAGAGGAATGATTTAGTACAGTCACTGGAAGGATTAGAGCTCACTACATAAAGCATTCCTCACCAGCATGGAGTTCAAGCCAGCACAAGTTACTGCACTGCTTGGAGGCTGGGGTTTCATGTGACAGACAGGTACTACCTAATGCCTGATGGCTGCTGACTGATAAAAAGGACAAGGTGGAGTGTGACAAACTGAGACCGTCTCCTCCAGTGGTATCTGGTTGTTCAAAGGGTTGAGCAAGGCACAAAACCTTGACTTTGAGCACAAAGATTTCCAGAAACTCAGTCATGTTTGGGCTTAGGTCCTTCACCTGTTATCATGTTAATTAACTTCTTATTCTATATTCATTATAGCTAATAGATGTAACTAACATTTTATTCTGACAATGAAACACAAATATTTTTCTCACTTTTTTAGAAGTATAAAGGACAAATTGAAGACCAAGTTTTCAATTCCTGTTTGAACAACTACTTTTCCACTGAAAGTGTATTCTTCCTAGTAAACAGTGACTTAAGAAAAGAGCACGCTATTCAGTGAACTTCGAACTACGCAATGAGCCTAAATAGGCTAAAGTTTGAGCTTTAGAGAGATTAGATTCTCCTCGAATTAATTTGCTGCGAAGCTGAGGAAACCAAATCGTCCAGAAAGTAAAAAGAGAAGAATATATAAATGATATTTTAATAAACTGTTTATTGCTGAAAATATTCAGCAATAGCTGAAAATGGTAATATTTGATAAAACTAAACAATACACTAAAAGAAACCCCAACCTAAATGCATCTGAGAAATACAACTCCAATATGAAAAAATGAAAATATTTTCTCAATTTTGTACATTCAAGTCAATACTTTCTTTTGTTTCAGCTGTAAACGACACCATTCTACTACTTGGAAAGTTGAAGTGTTGAAAACAATAGTCCAAATAGATGGATGTTTTCTTTGTATGACATAAATCCCTTCAGAGCTGGCCAGTATAATTTATAACTAATAAACTCTGTCTCCTGTTACTTGAAACAAACAGTGGTTTGGACAGTGTTGCCTCATTTGGATGGAGAATGTAAGCAGACATCATGAGAGAATGACTTTTCTGTGCCAAAATCTGAGTACTGTTAACCTTCCCAAAGGAAAATTATATCTTGTTAACTCTATACAGCAAGTCCATGCTAACTTGTATAGCAAAGTAATACACTGTAATTGATAACTAACAAAAAAGAGACCCTAAATATTTAGGCAGAAAACCAGATGATCGTGGGGTAACTGGGGTATGATCTGGCAATGTTTTTTACCTAAAAGAGGGCAGCTTCCTATTTACGCCAGTTAAAACAGTTCTGGTTACCCTTTTAGGCTATTGTCTCCACAGGCTCTAACTCCTCTGAACATAGTCAAATCTTTAACTACTATTTTGATGTCTATTATAAAATATTTTTATAATCACCATGGAAGAAATACCTGCAGAATGAATTTTATGCAGCACAATGCATTTCAAAGGAGGATAAAAACAGGTGCTCTTCTAGTTGTTTCAGTTGTAATGCAGGCATAAAGTAAAATTTTAAATAATGGCATACCTTCCAGGGCAAATATTCTCTCTCCAAGTGCTTCAACAATGGTTAAAAGAGCTAATTCATCTGAGACATTGAAAAAATGCTTTTCAGTAGGCTTACTGGCAATTGATTTTATTTCCTCTACAAATTTCTCAGTACTTAAATTTCCTCTGCTGTAGCTGCCAAGAATCTAAAGAGAATAAAAGCAAAACAAAAGTCAAGCATATATTTCATAACCTGTTTAAAAAGGTTACCATGACGTAGGTTGTCAGAGCATGGTGGAAAATCATCTCTGACCTTAATTTATTCTGTTAAAACCTCACTCAAATTGATTTGAGTCTTTCCCAATGAGAACAGAACTGTATGAGGGCTCAGTTGTTTTTTTGAAAATAGCATTTGACAGCAAACAAAGTAACTGTGTGGTGTGATGTCTGATATCCTCGACTGTACTTTTACCCCTTCTCCACAAAATTCTAATAATTTATTCTATGATTTGTTGAAGTGGGCCATAATTTAGGAAAAAAACCAATGAAACGCTTCCCAAACCAGAATACACAATTACACTGGCTTCTGCATAATCACCAGTTCTTATCATAACATGCTATACATGCAATTAATTACAAGTTGATTAGGCATAGAGTAGTTCTTTATTCTGTGAAAATTTGCCCTTTAAATACCTATAACAACAATACTTGCATTCAGTGTTAACAATTTCAACACAATACAAGACTTCAGATATGGTCTGCAGTTTTACCACCACTACTGTAACAATTCAGGATACCTCAGAAAAAAACACCTCACTTCTCTAATTCCCAGACAAACAGATATTTTTCACATCAAAAAGGGCTCTATACACTAAACTTGATTTGAGAGAGAGACAAAAAACAAATTCCCATGTTCTAGCATCTCAGCCAACTGGAGCAATTCAAATTTAGTTCTAAACAGGGATTTTATTGCTAAAAATTGTTGCAGTGTCAAGGACAACTTTTTCTTTAGTTATCTCTAATTTTATGAGGAAAACCACTGAAAATTTGTGTGCTGCTGGACTCAACTTTCGTTTTATGTCTTTCTTTAAATTAAGTATAGCATCTTTCTTTAAGTTTAATGGTTTCATAATGCCTTATTTTACCAAAAATAAGACAGCAAAACAAAGAAAAATAGCAATGGAGAGGCAACAAACCAGTGTCCCTTCAAAATTAACAACAAAAAAATAGAAGATCTGTGTATAAAATATACAAATGTAGGGGAGTATTAACACCAAATCTATAATTAATGCTTTAAAATTTCTTGACATGGGTGAACCTCTACTCTCATTCAGCTACTAAGTTTGCTTAACATGAAAATGACAGCTTTAGAACGCAAGCATACAAAACAAACATAATGAACATGCATCTTCTTGATGGTTTACATTTGCTTTTTTTTTTAATAGGTAATATTTCTATTGAAGTTGCTTAGAATATTGTATTAGTCCATTCTGCTCAATATTGCTTTTAAAAAAATGTATTTGATATAAAACTGTCCCTCAAACTCTTCTTCCTTTTTCTTCACAGAGATGCGCACCTGTCATCATCCAGAAGACAGGTAGATTGCTTTTCTTATATGCTATAACATCAGAAAGCAAATTTTTAATGTTTTTTTCAGCTTTTTCCATTTTTCCTCTCTGAAATAATTGTATTTCCATAAAGATTCTGTGAAATGAACTTCTAAAACTGAAATTACATTTAGAAGATAAAACATGCTTTTAAGATTCTGAATTTTCCCATTAAATTTCACTTACAGCAATAGCAAATCTCTGAATGTTTTCATCTTCACAATCATCAATCACTTCTTGTAATCTGTAGTTGTCATGTGATTCCCCATCAGTCACAATAACCATTACTTTTTGTACTCCTCTTCGTGCACCATGAGCCTCAGTAAAAGCTTCTTCCCTAAAGGGACCATAAAGCATTTTGGAGAAAGGCAATGTCAGCATTTAGCACATGCATCATATTTGCGTAGCTAAACATAAACGAAAAGATTTTATATTAACTAGGAAGCAGGAAATGGAGATTAGTGTTAACCATGAATAAATACAAACATCTCCAACTGGAACTTACATGACAGTTCACAGCCAAAGTTTTACAAGCATTCATTCATTATTCACTCACTTGAGAGCAATAGCAGAAAAAATAAAGCTGGACAGTGAAAAACTTTTCCTCTCTATAAATAAACTTCTGGCACCTTAAAACAGCTTTTGGCATCTTAAAAAAAGACCAAGCCAACACCCTCTGTTTCCAAAAACCCATGTAGAAAACCCTCACCTATCTCCAGCCTACTGCAGCACTTCAACTGGTCAAAGTATTTACTCAGCTACCAGCACACCTCTGCATACCTGTGTGAATTAACACTGGGTATTGGGGATGAGGCAGATAGGTTGCAGGTGAGTGGAGGCAGGCTGGGGCACCCGGTTGAATTCTACAGTTGCAGATGGGCAAACAGGCTCTGAGGTTTTGGGCAGATGTTTACCCAGACTCTGGACCTGACAAGGCAAGACTGATTAGGGCTCTGGAGGAGAAGGAAGGAAGCAGGGCTTCCTCTTTTCAGAAAAGTATCACAGAATTCTAGAACTGGCCACATGAGTGAAAGCTGGAATTTACCACTGAAAATGGCCAATGGGGGATGACTGTGAGAACAGAGGAAGCTTTTGCTGACAGTTTCTGTATATACAAGCCTCCAGCATTTTGTGGTACACGGGGGCTTTCTGAACTAGATGTGGTTTCTGAGTACTTGGCAATTCTCAACTGGCTCTGCTTTCATGAACTTGTTTGGACTTCTCAAGCTTCTACTCGTATCTCAGGAAAACATTAATAGATCAGAATTCAATTGTACACCACATCAACAAAACTTTGGTCAGATAATCAAATTGTTCATCAGAAGGATGTTGCATATTTCACTAAACAGTTGTTTGGAAAGAGTGAAGGCAGTCTTTTGTGGAAAAAATCTTGCTTTTGTGATGGGGAAAATAAAAGCCAGAAAAGAAAAAAGATACCAGGACAACATTGTACAGTTTGCAATTTTTGGAGAGATTTTGCATTTACTGTCTGTTCTATGAAAGTCAGATTTCATTTTTCTCATAAAAGAAGCATTTCTTAATATTGCTCTTGCTACAACAGATTGTTAATCTCCCAGTGATCGAGAAGCTTCAAAGACTTAGGATATAAAATTTCTAGGCTTTCTGACAAGTGTGGGCTTAACATTGTAATAATCAACTTCAGAATTAAAACAACATTAAAAAAATCTATTTTTTTCATTTTTCCTCTGTAAAACTTGATTTTCTTCATCCCTCTACATACACAGTTCCTACCTGCTCTATGTGGACATCAGATATTGTCAGCCCTTTGCTTACACCTACAACCTTGCTCCATGTCTATTATCTTTTCCTAATTCCTCTATTCATGAGATGGCTGCATTTCAAGAGTCTCATACACAATTGCTCTAGGTGCTGGATAGAGTCTGCTTATCCACCTTCCTCCTATATGATGTTTGCTTAGCTGAAATGAAGTCAGATGTTAGCCACTCCATGTTTTTAACACATAAAATCAGAATAACCACCCTGCGTGTGCTTGTTTCCCCCAGGAAACAGGGGGACGTCATCCTGTGTACGTACCTGGCCGTGTCTATTCCCAGGGCTGTCATGGTTTGCGTGCCACCCCGCTGACGTATTCTTGAGGCTGCAGCCATCACATCTTCCGTTGTTGAGTATGTATTCAGGAAAAATTCATGGACTACAGTCTGTCCGTACTGAACAATTCCAACCTGAAACACACAGTTCATGCTAAAAATCAACTACACTTATAGAAAATATTACTGTGTCTCCTGCAGTAACCTATATGTGTTTGAGCAAGACTAGCTAGATGACAGTCTCATGAAACGTTTTGAAGTTTCCAAATTGCTTTTATTAAGAACTGGAATAAAGCCAAAAGCTGTCTCAAGTCCTTGGTCTTCCTGGCTTGAGGCAATCAGGATGGGAGCTCTGCGCTCCTCTAGGCCGAGGCAGACCAGTGTCCCAACCACCAGTCCCAACTCCTCAAAGCTGTTTTCCTTATAGCATACAAGGTCATGGCTCACTCACAGCTCTCTTCATTCCACTCAAATAAAATATTCCTACATCCAATAGTTTATTTACCCTAAATTGAGCCTAGAAACAGGAAGACCCAATTACTCTTATCTTGATGAAGACAGCAGGGACATCTGTGACATGGATGTTCTCCCAGCAGGAGGTATGTCAAAGTACCACCTGACAAGTATGAGAGGGTAAAGCATGAAGGAAATGGTGGCTTTGGGACTGGGGGAGGGTAACGTAAAGTCTATAGATAACCTTAGCAGGACAAGTCTTTGTGCGGAAGATCAACACATGGGATTGTGCAATAACCACAAAATGCCTGAGGGAACCTGCTGCAAAACCAAGAGCAGAATAAAAAGACGAGCAATATTCTTAAATATTAATTAATTTCACCCATTCATCCCTGTCAGTTTTAATATTTTGGCAGGTTCCAGACAGCTTTTACTGGGAAGAAGCCACACAATGTTCCATTAGCATATTTCAATTTTACGTTACACATGGCAATTTATAGGTGTTATTTAGGATAATGCAGTATTATGTGGCATTTATGTCTCACTCATCTATTATTAAAAGCACTCTAGCATTAAGGTACTGAAGATCAATAAGACCTCTGGGATGTTTTTACCATCTTATTATTTTGGAAGTGGCTTAGTACGTACTTTAAAAATGCTGTACAGGGTTTTTTTTCAGGTATTTACATAGCCTCTCAGATTCTGCACCATATTTGTTTGCTTGTAGCAGAAGGGTTAGAACTGGATAAATATTTCACAGTAAACATCAATAACATGACCATTATGAAATGTTAGTTACATATGATTATGGCACTATAATTACAATGGAATGTGATAACAAAATCTATCCCACTGAATTTCCGTATCCTTTTGAAAACACAATCAAATCTGGAAGAACTGATGTAAATTCAAAGTTAGGACAAGTTCCTGCCTTTCAGCTATTTGTCTCTTGGAGGTATGCCCTCTTCCATCTGCAGCAGAGAGAATGCAGAGGCTGCAATGTTCCTGTGAGCAGCAGCCTATTAACCCTGTGCACTGTTTACAGGACCAACCAGAGCACACTCTCTGTGTCATCACTCAGAGCACTCGGGGCACTGAATAAATCACAAGCTGAAGACAAAATTTTTAACCTGTTCCCTCCAAGGCAACTATTTTGTGGCATGCATCTAAAGTGATGTACAGCATTATCTGAATTGGATGCTGTTAGTCTTAAAAACAAGATGAACAAAAGATTTGCATCATGCTTGATTTTTTGGAGGAGCAATGGCTTAAGAATTCCAGGGCCATGCACCAAGTGTAGCCAGACACTATAGTATACTGGGAAGCTTGTTGGTGTGGATTCATGGCTCCTTCTCTCCAGCTTTTAAGGTACCAAGAATGAAATGATCTACTGACTGCTGCCACTGTGAAAAGCATCTGCCAGTCTTTCATGATTCTACAGACCCATGTTGGTGTTGTCATCTTCCTAAAAAAAGATTATAGGCTGACATTGAGTTACATCATTTCCTGTTTGAAAGGAAACGTCCACGATCACAGCAAGTACACATTTTGGGCATTTCCTTCTCAGGAAGTGAATGGGAAGAACATCTGAGTCTGAAACTGCACTGTGCTGCATAGCTTGTAAATCAGGAAGGAAGGGGGGCATGTGGTTATCTTATGGGATACAATTGTCATGTGGGAACCTTCCTTAACACGAGCTTTAAAAACATTGATCATCATTTTCTATATATTCCATGGCACCAAAGATGAACCATTCCTCAATAAAAGGTAAGAAAAAGCCTCTGAGAAAAAGCTACTAGGCTTCATGCTCCAGTCTCCTACAGGATCACAGAATGAAGTCCACCTTGTAAAATTAGAGTTATATTCTATTAGAGAGCAATGAAGGTTTGAGCTTTTGTAGCCTTTTCATCTTATGCAAAATTGCAAGTGCACATCTACCTGATACAAACGTGCCTTTATGGGACTTCAGCAAGCCCCTAAGAATGATGCTTACAGGCATCGTATGTTTTGATTTGGTTGTTTAATTTATATCTGGAAAATGCAATAGTACTACACAGTAGTAATTCTGCTCTACTCCAGAGAAACTTTTATTTTTCCCAGCATTACTGACCATAATCTATTGAACATTCTTGTAATTCTTAAGCTTATGTTCCCTTCCCTAGCATTCCATGGCTTTTACATTACACAAGGGAATAATTCTTTAATTGTCCCCAGTTCCTGTGAGAAGTGTTGTACAAGAGAACAGGCAAATGATGGACTGTTCTACTTTGGAACAAAGCAGTTCTCAGGGCTACGATTTATTGTTGTCCCATAAATGAATACAGACCCTTATTTGGAAAGTGCATTCTGGCTTTCCCAATAAATTATTAAGCCAATCAATTTGGCAAAAACTACCAACAACTAAAATAACAAAATGAAAGGAAAACCATTTGGTACATGAAATTATATGTTAGGGTTTTCAGCATCGGGATGTGAGGAGAAATCAGAAATATTTTTGGATGTACTGATACTTAATGTAAAAGAAAAGCAGAGATGCCTTGGGAAGAAGAATTAATGGATAATACATTTTTTCATAAGGAGATCTTTTTAAAGGTATGTGAACCAAAAAAAAATTAATTCTCCCACGTTTTGTTTACTTCAAGATACAAGTTACTTGTAAACCCTTGCAAAGATCTTTCTACATCCTTAATCTTTGTAATACTTTTTAATTACACTTCTGTTCTTCTGAAGACAAAACTGATCATAAGATATGACATGGCGTGACTTATTAGTGTGTGATACAGTCTCTTTGGAGACATAATAAGGTACAGGCCAAACATCTATAACTGCCTATGTCATATATTAATGTAAAAATAGAAACTGTCTGAAGATTTTGAAGGCCTTTCCAGCATAGCTTTAAAACCAGAATTGAACTTATTCAAGTATTCTGCTTTCTCTTTTGAGAGAAATCCACAGAACGTTACTCATATGTAAATGATTAAAAACCTACCCCTACATATTAAAAAGACAATTATCTCCACAACAGTTAAAAAAGAGGCAAAAAAAGGCCAAGAGAAATATTTTGATTTTGTTTCTACTTCTATTTCTTCATAATTCCTCCTACTTTTTCCACTTTTATATCATCACTTCCATTTACTTCTTTTATCCTAAAACTCAAGATATGCAGCTTAATCATCAGTATGGTGTTGTAGATTATCTGGAGAAGGGAAAGAGGGAAGGAAGGAAATACTGGAAAAAAATACCATAAACTTTGACTTTCTGCATCTGAAACTTCAGGCTATCATTTTCAAATCTGCCAAACATGGGACACTGAGAAATTTCTCTCCTGACTTGTTGCAAATATAATGACCATTGTTCATGGAGGGGGTAAGTGGGGAAAAAAAAATAATCTCAAAAGCCTCTAATCAAAACACAGTTTTGAACAAGTCACACCCAATCTGCTAAGGAGTTATTCTGTAATCACCTCATTCCTGTGCAAAACAGTCTTAAGTCAGTGAAAGTCCACTGATTTCTACATGCTCAGTAATAAAAAATTAAAATGGAAAAATCAATTTAAACAGACAGAAAGTAAGTTATTGTTCCTATGCTTCTCTTCTGTGCTCCCAGAAGAGAGGGGATAAATTAGTCTGCTCTGTTGTTTCTCCTCTTCCCCATTGTATAGTCATTTAAACATTTTTTCTGAGAAAGGAGACAGTGTGGGTCGGGGATAGAGTATAAACCCATTATGAACTTCAGATGTGCCGGGGTTCCCAAGCAGGGGGCTCAGAGGAGAGGAGGAGATGAGATATGTTCTGGGGAAGGAGGAAGGTAAGAGGGACTGAGAAAATTCCACCAAGCTTTTGTCGTCCATTTCCAGTTTTTCAGCCTCTCTACTCCTTATCACATTCTTATCTCCCTCTCAAATGTTTCTGCTCTGTAGCAACCAGATGCCAAAGCTGACGTTCTCAAGTGAATATGTGTACGTGTGAGAAGAGGGGTAGCTATGCCAAACTGTGGGCACAAGGGATTTTGTAGGTGGAGATGGGAGGCTGCTGGAGTGCAGGCCAGCCAGGGATCTTTTGTGCATGAGCTGAGCCACACAGATGAGGCAGTATTCCAAAACTGAACATAACAGAGGTGTGGCATTGTAAAAATTTAGGAGTTGCTGGGTGAGGAAGAGGAGTGAGGGTGCAGTAGCTTTGGTTGCCCTGCATACCACTCCCATGAAGACCTTTGGACAGAAGGCAGTGATGATTTCCATGCAGCCATTGCCCCATACTGGGAAGTTCAGATTTAAGTATTTTAAGATGGTACATGTTTGAGTAATCATCTGTTTAAGGGAACAGAAGGAATTTTTTCCTTTCTGCTAAATTTCACAAAGTGCTTTTCCTTCTTCCTCACAATATCTAAAGAACAGTGTGTTTAAAATAACAGGATATGATTGTGAAGTTGACAGTTTATAAGTTATTTTATCAGCCAGTGTTCAGTGTAGCCAACAGACAACCTGGCTGGTAACTTGAAAACCCCAATTAGTATGGAAAATGACGGGGGTAATACTCTCTGCAGGCAGAGGTATCCTTCACATCTTCTCACAGTCTCCTTTGTAAAGGTAGGAGCTGAATGTTAGGAGTTAACCTGAAGCTGCAAAACTGCCTGTAGCATACAACTTATTACAGGAGGTCCTGGAAAATCCTTGATTTGGGGAGGTGGAAAATAGAGAAAGGAAAGGAGAAACAGTTTCTTCTCTTGATGTTAATAAGGCTTTCTGTGTTAATATGTACCCCAGAGTCAGTGTTTCCCCCTTCCCAGAGTTCTCTTAGAACTGATATTTACATAATCTGTTCAGCAGCCTGTGGGACATATGCCAGATCCTCAGGGGGGTAATTGGTTGTAGCTCCATTAATTCTGATGGAACCACTCTGATTTATAGCAGCTGGGAATTTGGCCCTCTCCACTCATTATATAAATGCAGCTTCTGCCATTAATAACATGCAGCTAAACAGTCACTTGTTAATTATGATTTCAGGGTTTAAAAGCTGTGTGCCCAATGTTCCACAGTACTAAGAACACTGCTCCAAAAAGCTTATAATCAAAGGCTGTCCAAACCACGCATGCGTGCTTCCGAAGAGCAGAAATGACCTTTGTGCAATGAAGTACAAAGGAAGACAAGAAGGGGCTGTGGAGAGGAAGGAAGTGGGACAAGACAGCGTTCAAGCAGTCTCACTTAATGCACTTAACTTTTGTCTCTAGGTTAGAAAGTTGGTTTCTCCAGACTGCCTGACTAGTGGGGGGAGGGATAGTCTTCCTGACATTGCTGCTTGATGACTGAGTACTGACTTAGTTGTGGTTTCAGCTATTTTGCTTTAGTAACTGCTGCTGTAAGTTCTTGGAATTGAAGAGGTCCATAGATGACACTATTATATAATTTCCTGTAAATTGTTTTTTCCTCTCAAATTAAAAAAACATAAAATATCTACCATGTTACCTGTGTTTGCTGAGGACCTATATCCATGTTTCTCAGGAGGCTGTTCAGAAAGTCTGTGACACTCTCCCATGGATAAATGCTGTTGGACCCATCAAGGACTATGACGATGTCCAGCTGGGTTTTACACTCTGCAACACAAATTGCCACATAAGAATTGACACTAACAAGGATCAGACTTAATCTCACAGCTCCAGCTACTTTTGTAATTTGTAACAAATGTATATCCTTCTGCAGTGGGGCTGAACTGACATGTTTGATGCCAACTACCATTCTTCAACTTTTGCATTGTGTTTCCCATGGCTTGTGTTCCTTTTATCAGGAAGGGGCTTTCTTGGGAGCAGAATTTTAAGAATGGGAGGAGATCACATAACTGGAGTATTTACCAGTGACCCTGTACCTTCTTCAATGTCGATCTATTCTCCTACAATCTTTTCAAAGGACCAGGTCTTTAAGATTTGTATGTATATTACTAAGCTGGGTTTGTATTAGGTCTCAATATGCTGTCATTATTTAAAAGGAGTCTTTTGGCCATAAGTTAAAAACATAAGCAACTATTTTTAGCAATTGTGTTTGGATGTTACATAGCACTGTAATGATTGTTTAGACTGAGATAAATTCCAAAAGCAGGAAGAATTTAGGTTATATACGGACAATGAAAACATTTACTTAACTTGGTAATGCTGGTAGCTAAGTTAAGCAGTTCATTTTTTTGGTATGCCTATGCGTATACATTTGTCTTGTTTGGCACTTTTTATTTTCGGACACACAGGAAAATTCCTGTGGCATGCATACCTTGCACTGACGGAGCAATGGCTTCAATGGTTTCAAAAGTGGAGCTGACATTAGAACAAACTCCAGTTGTGTAATGCAAACGTCCACATTTATAAGCATAAAGTGGTCCACACGCCTTTAAAAAATGAAAAAGGGTGAAATGTTTTTGTTACAATACCCGAGAAAAAACCAGACTTTTAAAATTAGCAAAAAGTCCTTTCTTACCAGAAACCCTCCTTTTGGGTTAGTCACTAAGGTTGTTCCAAGAGTCATGTTTTCTTTTACTTCCACGACATTAGGAACTGAAGTAGAAGCTATAAATAGATTAAAATGTTAAGTATTTGGGAAAACTTCGAAAACAAAATGTTAAATTATATATCCCCTAGTATAGAGCTTCCAGCTTCTAAAATAAAACCCAGACTGACACTGGTTTCATGAAATATTTTAGCACCCTTCCCCCTCCTTCTTCAATTGCAACAATCAAGAAAAATTTCTGAGACTGGCTTTTATCCCAGAAAATTTGTCTGGGTTGCTGTCTCAAATAGTTTGCTTGAACCGCGAGAAAAGAAAAAAAAGTAAAAATAACAGCACAATGGAAACAAGATACTACTATGCACAGAGTTTTTTTAATTAGGAAAAAACCCCTCATTTTTTACCTCGTCTTGCTATGACTGACTGAATAGCTTTTTTACTTCTTACTGTTATGTTACATTACTGACATTTAGGTTTTCAAGGAACACAGGCAGATAAAAAATATCACAACAGGTATATTTAGTGAAGTTCATATTAACAGGAATTTCTTTCCAGTCTACATCAGGTATCTTTTGAGCAAGAAAACCATTAATATTTACCTATGTCATATTAAGATGCATCAGCCTACTTACATTTTCATCAAAAGCTTACTGATGGCAAGAGCCTTTACAAGAAGGCTCTTGGCTTCAGACAGCTTTGGAAAGAGTAATCGAAATTATGCTCCAAGACCTTTCTGGCTCGATGGCCAGGACTGCCAACCACAGTCAATTAATGTCAGTCATAATAAAGTTTTGATAACACATTCTAAAATTATGAGCATGTTTTCCACAGGACAGTGAGAAGCCTTAAAATAAAATTATTTTTAATGTTACAAATACAACTTCTTTTACATTTAGCTCTGGATGCCCAAGTAAATTTTCACTAGAAAAACATTTATAATGCATACTTACTAGCTAAAAATCTCCTAAGATGTGACCTCTATTATTCCTCCATGTGACACAGCTTTATTGCCTTGCATACCTGGTAAGTTCAGTTTTGTGCAGGGTGACGGGCTGTCCCTTCCTACAGGGCATTTGTAGACATCGCCTGTTCTTTTCTCAGGTTGGCCAACTAGTGGTGAACCAATAAGTACCCTGCAAATGAAATAAGTTACCTGATATGTCTTCTTTCTAACAAGGCACAAAAGTCAGCAAATAAAACTTACAGAGAGAACACAGGTGCAGCAAGCTCCACACGAGCAGTACAGGATGGGCAAAAAGAAAAATATCTATTATTCCAGTTCAGATGCAAGATAAATAAAAATGACACGGAAAGGAAATGTGCCTATATACCCAGTTATGGAATAGAATAACATTTTAAAAAATTCCAGTGGGAAATAAAAGCAATATAGGTGGGTAGATGACAAGTATTAGAAGTAATACAGAAGGAAAGATATGCTTTATTTAGTATGTCCTTGATCTTTACAAGATCTTAGATGAAAACCTATTTTCAATGCTCAGAGACCAAATGCCAAATGAGAGGCTCACAAGCACTCAGAGGAAGAATTTAGTTTTAAATAATGTGGAGCAGCACTGTAAAAGACATGCTCTTCCCTCTGATTAATATAAAATGTTACTAAAAGAAATTTCCAACTTTTGAAATGGAGAGAAGCTGAGTGTGCCTGACATCTGCTAGGAGGAGATCAACGGTCATCAGGTTCATGCCCCTGTGCTGTTACTTTCTCAGAAAGAAAGAGCCCCATGAAGTGTGGTACATGGTCTGAAAGGCTATTTTGTCTTTTTGCACAAGGGAATCCCAGAATTTTAGGGCATCCCAGTTTTATTGAGAAACAGCTGCAGTCAGGATTAGAGACCATCTGTTGCTGGAAAGCTATATCTGTGCCATACAGGTAGCATTTTAGCAGCAGAAAAATCCTCTCAAGGCTGTTTTGTATATTTTTAATTATCAGCTTACAGATTTTCTGCTTTAAATACTGATATGCTGAAAGCCTGAAATTTATAGGATCTCTGGAGTTCAATTTCAGAGATGTTCAGATCTAGCATACTAGTTTATATATTGCTGCCTGGCCACTGGTAGAGCCACCATTTCCAGCTCATATTATTGTTTGCTTTTGAAAGGTTTCAGGACAGTTTACAAAAATACAGCTTACTTTGCAAAATCCCAGCTTTTAGACCATTTCCTGAAGGTCTAAATCAGCTCAAAGAAGGTCATTATTCTTATTCTCTCATGACCCTCATACAAATGTGTATTTAAACATCCTGCAATTGCAGCAATCAAGAACTAGCACTTTCAAAAGCAGGCTCTGTAATTCCACTTCTCTGTGCATGGTGTTGCAGTAGTGGTCACTCTCAGAATTTGGCAGACCCAACACTTGCAGTAGGGATTGCTCAGGCACTGCAGAACAGTTTGGCCTGGCTGCCACACAGCCTCCTCCTGCCTGTCACTCCTGCATGGCTGCAGGAGTCCCTGGGGTTACCAAGAATCATCAAAAAAGCTCTGGGAAAACCAGAGCTATCTGCAAAGAAAGGTGGAGATCTCATTCTCAAACCTTTTACCATGCAATTGTTATTTCAGTCCTCCAGACTGGCCATTAGCCTCTGGGGTTTGTTTTAACAAGGGAAAAGCAGAGGCAGGTGTTTATCAAATGACCAACAAGCAATGACATGAGCGAGCATGCCAAAATACAACCTCTACTTAGAACAACAGGAAAGAAAAGAGAGGTTAAGATAAAGGCTCCAAGTCCCAAATGTAAATATATTACCAGTTGCAAGACATATTTAGTCCTCCAAAAGGGAAGGCAGAGGGAGTACTGTACTAATTATTATTTTGACAGGTAAATCTTCCAACCAACTGAATTAAAAAACTCAGTTCAGAAAACCTCTGACAGAAAACTTTAGAAAAAAACCACGTAATACAGATTATTTAGGTAAAACAGGGATAATTTCTTTGTGAATACATTAACAGAAGGAAAACATAAAGATTTCATTTGGTCAATGGAAAAAACAGAACTCAGGCAAAACACAGCTCCGTATGGAGCTCTCAGCTCCATAAATGAGGGAATTTACCCATTTTGTGGAGTCATTTGTGTATATGAGGAGATAATTGTAGGTACATATGTGGACCTTTCTCTCTCCCAGTCTTTCCAGATTTCCTCAGGACTGTGCATAATTTTAAGAAATATGCCTGACAGAATCTGACCCTAACTTGAAAATAAAAATACAGCACTTGAGTCACTGAATACCTGGTAATTTAGAGTGTTCATTGAAAAAAAGAAAAAGAGCTTACCATTTCCCTTCCTCATTTTCATACTGTTGTACTGTGTATCCGAACATGTCTTCCAGAGGCCCATTGAAGGTCAGTGCATTTTTCACATCAACGTTGGAAGTGCGAACAAGGTGAAAGAGAGCTTTAAAAAAAAACAGTATTTAAAAAAAAATTAGTATGTAGCAGTAGAAATAAACTCAAATACCTCTAAGAAATCAAAGCTCAATTATGACTTAATGGAAGGTACAAGACATGTTGAAAGTGGCATTTGGGGCTTACATACCACAACTTGCAAGAGATTTAAAACATACTTCCTCACACATAGGTACAGAACTAAATTCAGAGTTGTTGGCAACTGGATTTCTGTATCCAAAACATATTTTTCAAACTACATCACTCATTTTAAAATCACAATTCAAATGACAGTAAGTAAAACATTAACTTTTTAGCTATTAATTTAGTTTCTTTTAGTTATTCTTTTTAGCTCCATTCATTTCTAATGCAAGAATTTAAAACAAAATGTTCTTTCACTCATTCAAGGAAGTAGTTCTTAAGGTTACTTAAATTGAGAATTAACTAATTTTTAACACTTTACAGAAAAAACACATAGGAAAAGAAGGAAGAAAAGCTTTCAGATGTATTTAATTTTAACTTATATTAGAGAAAAAAAAGTATATAGTTTTCTCTTAATTCCTGTAAACCATTTATTTTTGGAAAATAATAAAATAAATATTCTACGCAACCATATGCTGATCTCCATAGTACCTACATGTGATTATTAGCAGAACTCTGATACTTGTGAATTTAGGAAAAGTTGCTATACAATGGTGATTTTGGACTATGAAGAGATGAATCGGGAGAGCAAATGCTTGTTATTACTGATTTCCCACAGCCTAAAGTTCAGTGATCATCGTCAAGGAAGACACTGCAGAAGTTTGGCTGTACAGCAAGTTTCAGAAAAATTTGATAGATGGGGTAAAAATTCAGCTTGAAATGATACCTATAACCAACTGCAAGGCTCATTAAGAAGTAAAAAACCACTATTTCTATATAAAAATAAGGCTATTTATTTTTTCTTTATTTACTATTTCTTATAGTGATCTCTTCCATCTTTGTCCTGTAAGTCAGTTTCAAAAGTAACCACTGAGTCTGCTGCTGCAGAGGTGTATATTTAATTCGCAAGAGTCAAAAATTAGGTGAATTTGTAGAACATTGAGACTGCTTAAAAAACCAAATATACACAAGTTTCATTTAATTTTAAAGAAGCATTTCGCGATCATTTGCTGACATTTATTAGTCACACAAAAATACCCAAATATTCAATACTTGCTGCAAGTCAAAACATCTAAATAATGCTCAGTTACTAAACCACATCTGTGTTATTCACCATTGAGTTGACAAAATTCTCATGGAAAGCTTGCTACTATAATTAGGCTCCCAAGTGGTCAATGCTAATCTGTCTCTCTCAGCATCTTATTTCCTGCTTAAAGCAGTAAAATTATCACAGAAGACCATTTGTCATTCAGTAGGTATTTCCAGTTTCACTGGACAGCAAAAAAAAGGAAAAGTTTAATTTGTGTTATTTTAGTTTTTCTTCCTTCAGTCAGAGTCAGGAAATATAAAGAAGTGAAAAAAACCAAAACAGAGATTAGTTCTTCAGAAAATATTCATTGCAAGTGATAAGAAAAAACTAATCGTTGACAGCCTGATGGGAAATAATTTGTTGGAAAATAATTTTGTCTTCCTTAAACATTTATATTTAAAGAAATTCTGCTATGCCTGTTCATGTGCAATAGGTGTTTTCCTCCCCTACTCTCAGTCATTCTAGTATAATTAAAATGAACAAGCCCAATTTTTGGGAATTCAGTCAAGTTATCACCAGTTCAAATCTTCTTTTGTTACATTTCAGAGTAAAAACAACAGCTATTATTACTTTTCAAACCATATAAGGGATTGCAACTGTGTCACTTAGACTCAACAGTCGATCTGCTAGACAATGAAACAGTACCAATGAGTCACCTGCTAAAGTTACTAAGTTCATTAATTACCTCAAGAAGAAAGGTAGAAGCAAAATCTACCCATGTCAACTTCTCTCTTAATGATCTCCAGCAGTCTGTTCACTTTAGCCTCTGAACAGAATATCCTTCTAGAGGTCTTTAGAGGCATGCTCTTCCCCTTTCTCACCTTATGATGATGCTCAACACGTATCATGATATGAAATACTAAAGGCCACAAATTCCAGCCCATTTGCTTTCTACTAAAGCAGCTGAACGTTACACGTGCACTCTGTGCTCTGTTCACTTCATCATATCCTCCACCATCATTTTATCATCTGCTGATAGACTAGGAGTTCCATCACAGTGACGTAGTATTGAAAACTATTGATTTTTACTCTGTAGTCATTACAGGAAATGGTCTTGAAGCTTCCTGAATTGGTTATGTAACATTCTCAAATCTCATAATTTTAATGCATGCGTTTCCAATCCTCATAGTTATAACGGCTGAAAATACGAAATGCTAAAACAAGCAAACTAGAAGAGGAATAAAAAATGCCAGCTATTTGCTATCAACCACCCAAATCCTCATGCTCCTGAGTGAGGTCAAATAAGAATCAACAATAACAGTGCTTTCTTCTAAAAAAAATAAAGCTCAAGGAACCAAAACAAGCTAGATGGGCCAGACTGATCAGAAATAAAAATGAGGCGGTGACTCCACACAGCAGAACAGACCTGTAGACCTTGTTGGTAAAGAATGTTTTGGAGGCTAAATGTAACATGCTCAATGGGCATCTGAATAACTCAATGGAAAACAAAACCACTGCAGTTTACAACCCACACAGAATGCACATCTGGCTCAGGAAATCCCCTTAGCTCGAGATACTTGGAAACTGGAAGAGGGAACACTACATATGCTTGCTCGGTTACTTTTTGTCTGTAGCTATCAGCTTACGTGCACTTCAGATGTGATTCTGGACAAAACACCATCTTGATTTGTTCCAGTATGGCTGTCCTTTTGCTCTCTTCTCTTCCCCTTCTATCTTAGCCAGAATTCAGATACTTTGACTTCATACACAAACTGTGTGGCATATTTTAATATGTAAATGTACTGCATGCCCTTCTCTGTCTTCCATGTGCTTTGAAACATCATGAGCATAATGTTTTTGCATTAAAGTAAGGGTCGTGATAAGCAGTGTAAAATTAACTTACAAATAATTAATGTATTTAAAGGTAGCTTGCTGCTTTTTCCATAGATCCCGTAAAAAGAAATCTGACAAGCCAAAAAGACGTTCAAATCTTCAGATGGTAAATGGAAAAGTGGAGTTTATGGTGACCTACATTACACATTTAGCTAACAATTATCTACTGATTTATGGCAACTTGGCTTTAACGCTTTATTTCATTTTTTAGTACAGAGAACACTGTACACAGGAGCTAATGATTCAGAATATTTAAATAATATTCAGAATATTTAAAAATATTACTGGTTGTGACTGTGAACACGGTATTGATAATAATAATATCTAGCCTGAACTCTTTCAAACTTCCAGTTTCTGTTTAAGACAGCATGCATTCTCTACTGTTTCTAGCTAACTTGTGTATGAATTAAGAAGAGTATTGGCAGAAGCAGTGGAAAAAGGAGAGCTACAGGGAAGTCGGAGAGGATTCTCTTCAGAGTTATGGGTATTAAGGAGAAAAAACATTTTTTCATAAGGTACATAGTATTTGACTTAGTCACACATAATGTAGGTAAATTAAGTTTGTGAACATGTTCCATTAACAGAATGACTGTAGACAAATCAAAATTGACTGACACAGTTCAGAAATGCAGAATATAAATGTTTCTCAAAGGTTAAAACTGAAGTTCTAGTTTTAACTTCATGTCCTACAAGAAACGAGACACTGCAGAAAACCTGGGACAATGTTCCTCTCACTACTGATTTACACCGAGCAGAACATGAGCTGATGCATGCGCCATTCTTTGCTTAGAACAGCCTGTACCTATACATGAAAGGTTAACACTCAGTCACCAAGACGACAACACAAATATTATTTCTATTGCAAACCTAGAGTAGTAGCTCATACTTGTCCAGTAGCCACTAATAAATTTTTTTCTGTTTTATTTAATGAGTTCTTTTAACTAGACGTTTGTGTGTCTGGATGGTTATTCTGCCTCCAAACCACGCAAAACTAGATTTTTCTGGGACTTGTCCACAAGCATATTGCCTGCCTGGCCACTCTAACCTTACAAATGCAGAATCAGCACCCTTCTTTTCCTAAAGGCAGATATAAACATAACCCAAACTGTAGAACAAAGCCTAACACCTGGTTCTTTACTGATGAAAAATAGATCACCACAAAACACCCACAATAAATGACATCACAAAGACCAACTTAGACAAGAGAAGAGAATAAACTGAGTGAGGATATTTTAACTGGGTATGGTCTGTGGCAAATAACAATTCCATCCTCTATAAATAGAGGTTATCCTGAGAAATACAAATGTTTTCTTTCATAAACAGGAAAGGACAAATTTACACTTAGCATTGGACAAGGCTAACACATTGGCTGTGCACTACTTCTCCCTGCCAGTATGTGGTCAAAAAGTTATTTTTGTTTCATTACTGCTACAGCACTTCAGATGTTTTTATCAATTCATCTGCATTTTGCAGGAGACTGAAATAAAGCAGGTCTAGGTGCATCAAGGAGCACACCAAAACAAGTAGAAATATTTTGCATAAGTATGCACAACCTGAAAACACTGGGAAATTAAAAGAAAAAAAAAAAGCTGAAAAAATCAGACTGCCTTCATCCTGGAATATAGAGAGAATGTGGAAATCAAAGATGAAGATTAAAATAAGATTCAAATGCTTTATGGAGTTTTCATATATTTAGACATCTTGGAAATTAAAAGAAAAATTGCCTCAATGTCCAGCATATATTGTACAGCATATATTGCAGTCTATGGTGTTGTAAAGGTATTTTAAAAATCTGCAAACAACACAGGTGTGCAATACAGCAACAGGGAACTCTGCACGGGATCATATGTACTGAAAGCTAAGTGATATTAGGAAAGATGTGCTAATTTTAAGACAGTAACTGACTGCCTTCAAAAGTATTTTACATCGACACAGCAAAAACTACCTGTCTTGTCATCTTAGAAAACCTATGAAACTAATCAGCATAAAAGGATGCAAGGGGGGTGCTGGTAAATGTGACTCAGCGAGGAGAGCATTGCTGTGGCCTATCACAAAAGCTTATTTTCAAAATGGTGGCAAATAGTATCATGCTCTGCAGTTTGAAAACTCTTTCACTTGAGGAAATTGATAGCACTGTGTGCTGGCACCTGCAAGCCTGAGCTGCAGCTCTCAGCTAGCTGGAATCAAGCCAGCTGCAGAGAACAAACTGTGTCGTTCAGTACATGCAGCACCGAGCCTCAGGAAATAAAACCTCCTCAAAGCTGGATCTTTTAGCTGCACCAACACAACACCATGGACTTGGGTCAGGGCTGGACTGCATCTGGCTGGCAGCATGGAAAATTAAACGAGCATCTACTTGCAAAGACATACCTAAGGAAGTGCTATTTTTGAAATAATGGCTCATACATGTGAAAGTGGATTATTTGCTGGACCAGCAAATCTATACATTTTATTTTTGCTTCATTTGTGATAATGTCACTGCAGGATTACACAGCCTTTTCCTATGAAAAAGAGATTTAGCCACTGACATGCCAAGTGGAAGAAAACACGACAGCATTGTACAATTGCTGTCTGTGAGTTCAGGGGCCACAATGCTCTGGCCTTACTGCGGAAGGCCAAGGAGGCTGAGCAGAAGTTCTTGTTGCATTCAGTTCTGCCTGGCTAAATACCAACATATTTCAAATAAAGCTATATATATAAAAAAAACCAACTTCAGAAACTTTTTCAGTAGTGCTTAAATCAAGCCTTTTGTTTTTCTGGGCTACAAAAGAACTTTTGTATAGTTTTGCCTCCAGCATTTTTTCTTTAATCCTTAACCTTTGAAGAGCAAAGACTGACTTTCTGGAAAGAGACTGAATAATTATTTAACCACTTCTTATTAAAAGTAGATAAATACCCCAAAAGACCAAGAAATATATATTTGAAAGTAATTCCAGATTCAGTAGCCACATGCTTTTCAAAACCAATTAAATGCTTTGTACAACCCATTAAATAAAGCTCTGTTTGCTGGTTTTGTACTAAATATTTTGTGCTGGAAAATAGCTTTATAATGCAGTGTCAAGCCTGAAAATGTACTGAATCAACGCTTTGTAATGTGGTCCCAAATGAATAATGATGCAGCAGGCAAAACTTTCGGAAATATAATGGCAGAGACCAAGAATAGGTCCCCCACTCAATTAGCAGTCATCAGAATAAAACTATTTTGTTCAAAATTTGGAAAGTGGTCCTCTCATCATCACAATCCTTAGCACTCTGCAGTTTCTCATGTAAGAAAGAAAAAAGCCCTAGAAATATGCTGTCACATACAAAAAACTTCACGAGGTCTGCTACTTGATTTCTGCAGATGTACAAAGTCTTAGCAAATTTAGCAGCTTGATGAAAGTGAAACAACTATAAAATATTTCATCTTGTCTCCAGTGATTTCCAGACCATGTTTTATCAACCCTTCACACAAGTCCCTACAATCTTTGTGTTGCCCTCAGTGTCCATCCTCCTTTGCTATCAAAGACCACTTCCTTATGAACACTCCACTGAACTTTCATTTTCTACCATACAGCTTTATATGTAAGCCCTGTATTTCAGGCAGAAACCATAGTTACAATGAGAAGATTTTTACTTTCTGAAATAAAACCCATCAGTAAGAGTCAAGTAGGACATTTCATTTGGTTTTTGACAAGCTTTCCACTTGTTCAGTTATGATGAATCCCAGTTCTTGCTGTCCTGCAAGCTTTCCATTGTGTAGTGAAACCAGCACGGTAGGTCAAGTACACCTTATGCTTCAGGAAACACAAGATACCAAGCGCCAAAGTCACTTCTTCCATGGCAATTTTTCATTTGACTTCACACTGTTAACTAGAACATTTTTCCACACAAGTATACTTTATGTATTACAGGTTAATTTTGTTGCTCTTAGCCTAGAAAAACCCCATCTAAGTAGATCCAGTATGAACCTTACTCAGTCTTTTAAACAAGTATGATGGTAATTGATTTTCAAGAGTGAATTATTTTTCTTATCATGTGAAATAATTACTGAATATTTCTAAGTATTTGTTTCATGTTTCCTACAAAATTAAATCTTGTAACACTTGCTTAATGGGAGGAAGCAAACCTAATCTTTTTTTCTATTCTTAAGCAAATATCTGCCATACCTTTCCTATCTTATCAAATCACGTATGTCACTTCGAACAATCGTTCCTCTAATGTACTGCCTATGATTCAATCCAAAGATATAGCTGGTGTGTGCAACAGGTAGCACAAATGATTGAGAAGGTCAACCCACTTCTATCTGGTTAAAAAAATGATATGACCATCCTTACATAATGACAGTTTATTATGGAAAGCAATTGGTTATCGTAAATGTATCTTTGAATCAGAGATGTATTTTAAATACAGAGTCTAAAATGCAGAGTTTACTTCAGAATGGAACCTCATGGTAAAAACACATGCAAGGCTGTAGAATTTTGTCAGAAATAACAGAGATGTTAAATGTAATATGTGTTCAACAGTAAGTGTAATTTGCAGTTCAACTGAGGTTTATTTTGAGAAGATGCAAACTGGTGACTTTTGTCATTATGCAACATGGCCTACATCTTTCACAATTTTAGTATGCTAATACAGGGACTAAGGAAAAAGAAAGTCCTGAATACTCATGACACTGGTGAATTCTTTGATTTGAGGAAATTACTGCTTGTCAGTGCTCAAATGTGAATTGCAAATGACACTGTCTACGTATTTTTCAGCTTCTTTTGAATCCATGCTTTGTACTTATTTCTTTCCTTAGCAACTTGCAAGCTATCTTTGACAAAAAAATCTGTCAAAACTCAGAAAAAATTGCTAAACACTGCAGGCAAATTAATGCACGTTTGAGGGTAGATATATTGCCACTGTGCTGTTATTTACATGTAAAAAAATCTAAATAGATTTTCAGACAATATGAACCTTTGCACCAGAAAAGGCCCCCAGACAAGTCACTCTGATAAGCCTACACTTCACCAGTCTACTCCATCAAATTTAAAACCAACTGTCTATAAAATGCCCCAGGACAGAAATTCCTTTCAAACATTGTGGGAAATGTGATAATCTGAGAACTGACGTAAAAAATAAGGCCTAACTGAAAACTCATGCTACCATCTCCCTGCCAGGATGGCAAGAGCGCTCCTTTCTCTCCTGGAGAAGGGACCTCTCATGGTTACTCCTTGAGGAATTGAATGACTCCCTGCAGCAGCACATTCTCAGTAAGTGATTAATAGCATGCTAAACTCTGACATCTTACCTAAGTGATGCAAAGGATTGACTGTGCACATACAATCCTCTAGACATAAACATTGACCAAGTCTAGAACCAGAAGAGGACCTAGCTGCACCTAGATTGATTACTCTCTGAGAGGAGTTTAGAAAGCAAAGGAGTCCTTTCTGAACCTGATGACACAACAGAAGGGTCTCCCTGACAGCTTTATCTGGGCTCTGCCCTCTACGCTGTCAATAGTCATGTACTTTGTCATCAAATCTTGTTAAATTACCATCACATTTACCACTGAATTTTGTCAACTTACTGTTTTATGTCAATAATATATATTGGTGTATCACATATACGAGTGAAGTACATCACTCCATTTGTGACATGGATGAAGGACAATTTTTTTTTTTGCCTAGCTGGCTTGGTTCCTTTACTCTTTAATTTCCTCCCGCAGTTTTTTTCAGAGACAGGTAATTTTTCTCAAAGTCTTAAGGCTAATACAACTTTTTCAATTTCTTTACTTCACAATGACTACAAACTCCTGTCTTTCATCCCCTTGGGCTGAGCATAATCATTGGCTTGCTCTCAACCAAATCACTCAAGGCTCCAGTAACAGAAGAAATCCTTCAAAAGGGAGTGAAAATATCCTGATATGACCCACTCACACCCAGCTAGCTAGAGCACCACAGAACTTAAATCTAAGCCAGTATTTACATAGTATGACAAAAACATAGATTGTCTCTATAAAATGCATCAATATCAATTCAGCTGTGATCCAACTTCTTTTAGAGTGCAATGGAAGGGAAAAGATGGAAGTTTACAAATACCTAGTTTTTCCTTTGGTCTTATACAATTTTGCTATGCAGAAATTTGGGGGTGAAAAAAACCCAAAAGCAAGCAGAAAGCTTGACCAAACAAAAATGACAGAGACAAGTGGGGCATAGACACACTTCAGAATAAAATCCCAGAAACATGTATTAAAAGAAAAAATCAACTTGCAAACTATAGTCAAGATGTTTAGAGACAACTTACCTATTATTTCTCATAATAAAGCACCTATGATAACTTTCATTGTAACACAACATAAAATTCATTTTTACCTGAACATGTTCTAGTACAGTAAGAGGAAACCACTATGTTTCTGCAGCTTCTCATGTCATGGCTACATCGAGTTCTGTTTCCCTGTTTACAATATGTATTCCCATAATATGGCAGAGACCTGAAAACTCAAACTTTGAAGTGCTTCTTTGCACTAAGACTTAGTTTACTCTTCAGACAAACTTGTTATATAAAGCTAACAGGTTCCAGAAAAAATGTAAATCAAAAGAATATTCACAAAACTGAACTCCATTTAAAAGTCACAGAGAAATACCACAACAGTCTAACACAGAAAACACTTTTAGTAATGTTAAGCATACTAGTAAAGTTTAAACCATTTAAAAAAATTTCAATAATTGTATGTGCAGCTTTCTGAGAGCAGAACTGGATAGTAAGGGATAAAACAGACTGCTGCCAAAGGCAAAATGCTAGACATGGAGCTTGGACTGAAAATAGGAACCACCATCCAAATAATTCCCTTTTCCTATTGCATATGTTAATTCTTTGCAATGCATCAAATGTATTGTCAATAATATTCTTTTTTTTTTTTTTAACTTTTTCTCCTATTGGTAACCAGAAAATTACTACAGTGAGAATATAGTTGATAAGAGATTGCTACAGGCAATAATGGAAAAGAAGTCACGCATTTGTTGAAATGCTGGAATTTCACCATGAATGGTCCCCAGATGTTAGCACTCTCACACAAGGTCAGATGGAAATGCCTCTTCATCTCCAGCTGCACAGAACTGAAATGCCTGCCGGGAAAGCCAGCCTCTCCTGCAAGAGCATGAGGGAGCAGGCATTGCCTGTTTGCACAGATCAGGTCTTACCTGCTCACAGCAAAATCCTGAGCCTGTCTCAAGCATGCGCCAGCACGGGTAATCACAGTAGCAGCTCTCTGTTAAGACATACAGAGCTGTCCTGGTTTGAAATTTATGACTGTACACTGCTAAAAGAGAAGATAATCCTCAGCCAGTCTGTTTCCTTACTCGTCTCTACCTATGAATTAACTATGATAAGAAATCTTTTCTTGCACTGGACAATTTAAAGAACATGGCTCTGTGATAACATAAAGTTTACACTTCTAACTGAGAAATCCAAGCAGATAAGAACGTGGGACTTCAAATTACCACAGTGATCATTAAATCCAATCTTCTGTGGATTTAACCATAAAAATAACTGCCTAATCTAGCAAGGGCTACAAAAACCCACACACACATCATGAAAGACACTGCACCCTAAGAAAAAAAGGTTTATTAATTTGGTCAAAGAAACACCTGCTATTGCACTAGTCAATTCATAAGACTGCTGCAAAAGGTAGTTTGCAGCTTAGCTCATTTTATGGTCTAAGACAATTACAAGGACTTTCACAAGCTTGATATGTCATATGATAGTAGCTCATCTCCAGTCTACCTGTGAGGTGAGCATAATTTAGAGGAAACAGATAAAACTGAACTTTCCATAAATGGATTCTGGTAGCAGTAAACCAAGAATTGGCATACAGTGTTCATCTGAGATCACGAGAAAAAAAGACAAAATCAAAATGCCAGCTTTCCATCAGTATCACTCAGCTGAAATAAAAGATGCACCTCTAGCAAGAAACTTATTCCTTGAAATAATTATGTGACATGTTTGTGACATGTTTGGAATAGGATATGGTTGAGATTGGTGACTATTTCATTGTCATTTCACAATGCAGTTGGAATATAAAGCAATTTTTAAAATTGCAGTAAAAATTTACTGACTTTAAATCTTCTTCTTTTATGTGGTATATTTTTTTAGTCAAGATACTTTTTTTTAAGCAAAAAGTTAAGAAATTCTCCAAAAGCCACTTTATCATGAATTACCAATTCTGATTGGCAACTTACTGAAAACTTTAGCATATTATGCATCACCAATCATATCTGCTAATTTTTAAAGACTCTGGCACTCAAGTATCAGTAAGAGCATTAATATCTCTTTTGTTGTACCGTTGCTGCAGGGACTTTTCTGGTAAACTAGTTGAAAGAACTGCAAAATTAATCCTAGGTCTTTTTACTGCAAATGTTCTTTTTTATTGGTCAATAAACAATTCAGGGAAATTTGGAACCAGCCATGAAGGCATTATAAAAGGAAGGTTTGTTTCCCCCCCAAAAATTAGAACTGGATTCTAGAGGTAGAAAAACATCCTGTTTTTTAGATGCAGTTTAAGATAGAGTTTTCAACATGAATTACTGGCACTAATAACTTTCATTTCCCACCCACAGCACTGAAGTACACCCATGATTTTAAAGATATCTATCTGGACCAGGACTATTCTGAAAGTCTCCTTATGACACCAGGAGTTCCATAAAGAATCTGTTACTCTTTCTTTCAAACATCTGCATCACCCTCACACAAGTACCACAGAAGTTTAAAAGTGAGGAAATTGTCCAATCTAAACTGAAGTTTGCAAAACTAAGGCCGGTTTTGGGGTCATTTAAGAGTGACTCAGTCTTCTAAAGTGAAGAGGAGCTGCAAGTGTTAAAAAAAGGACCTCTTAAAAAGGTACAAACGAACCTTGTGCCACCAGCTTATATCCCACAACACTCCTCTTGCAAATATGTGCTACCTTACCACAGATTTAATATCAGTCAATTGCAAGTAGCACCTCAACTACAGTTTCAGCAGCAAAGATTGGCAGATAACTTCCAGCTTTTCCTTCCTGCCCAGCTATGAGGCAGTACAACAGTACTGATGCTGAGCTCTTTTTACTCATCTTTGGTCTACAGCTCTTTGGATATCACAGTTGTCTTTGTATGGAACAGACTTTTCCAAGCTGTGCTGATAGATACAGAGGACCAACTCACAGCTGCTCACTTCAGAATTACTGGAGAAAACATGCTTTCTAAAGGAAACACATTTAATGATCAGTGACTTCAGTGTAATGCCTGTTTACAAATAAAACACTCAAAAATTATTTTTTAATAACCTTTAGAGCTGCTGGAGGACATCTAACTAGCAGAGATGGAAAATACTCATTAAACCCTTATCAGATACCTAATCTAAGCATTTTTGCATCATTAGCTCAGACAGCTAACCCCTGTCTGACAGGAGGTCAATGCTGCGGTGCAATCTGGTGTGATTGTCGAGATGTGGTGTGAACATATGTGCTAAGAATTGAACAGATATAAACAGGGCAACAAAATGCTCCGCTAAAATAAAAAGAGCAAGTGCTCTGCTTCTGTTCCAAGCATGGGTACAGGACTGCTAAACTGATTGCTATCTGTTGCTGGCAACTACATTACATTTTTCAGGGTAAACAAATTCCATATAAAAGTGACCTTTTGCTCTGATTTTTTCTGACTGGAAGGCTGTTCCAATTTCTCATTTTTTCAGTAGTAGGAACTTTCTGCTCTCTAACATACATTTATTTCTTGCCAGTTCTTATGTCAAAATAAAAGTGCTTTAAGTAGGGAACAAAGCAGTTTTGAAAATGTTCTAGAAATAAGCAAAAAGCTCAAATTCAAATTACTATTGCCTAAAGCCCTAAGCATTTTTTCAGTGACAATTTCCATACTCTTTCAAAAAAAAAAAAGTCAATTATAAATTTGTATAATCTATTTAGACAAGTATTCAAAATTAGGAAAGGCTGGACTCACAGTTGTCAGCACTATCAAGATTTTGTTTTTTCTGTACACTTATCTTTATTCATAACAAAACACTTTGTCTCGTAAGAACAATACACAGGACCATGCAAATCTACACTTGGATAAATGCAGACAGCTTGAAACAGTTTAGGCAATCATCATTTATCAAGATCACAATGCTTGACTATGTATTAGTGGAGTTTTAATAACTGATTTCTGAGGATTTCTAGAGAAAAGGTCTAAAAACTTGTCATTTGACTTACTAGTCTTTATATCTTAGTTGAAGTGACCTGAAAAACTGTTAAAAAACCACCAACAAACCTTGTTACATACTGTTTCATCTGTCTTTCTCTTTTTCTTCTTACTAGGTACCCTCTCAAAAAGTCTGTAAGGTTTATTTCAATCAGCTTCAATTGGTTTGGGTTTTTTTTTTAATGTCTGTCTAGAAATTTTCCCTTTGCTTATCACACAGACTGACAACACAACACAGCTGAGGTGTTTGTTTCACAAAGCAGTATTTTTGAAAAAGAAGGTGGCTTTCAGACAGGTATGAAAGGAGAACAAAGACAGTCTTTCATAAGCCTCAGATACAGCAATAGCCGGGTGGCCAGAAATTGCTCCATAGTAAGAGGATTAGCAAGGTCTCAATATCTCTAGTCTCCATCTCAGGCTCAAAGCTCCTCTCCCACAGACACACACACAGAGCTTAATCACATCAGCTGGCATCTTACCCTCAACTGAGCATGAGTTGTTAGAACTAAGTACAGATATTTCAAACATCCACTGTGTCTCCCTTTGGGGAAGAAGTTGCATACCCAAAACAGCATCTCATGTTTTCCATTAAACCATAGCTTTTTATCTTTCCTCACAGCTCTGGAACTTGGAAAAGGTCCCTCAGGAGACAGCTGCTCTTTTTCTGCCTCTCACCACTGCTGTCCCAGTAGCTCCTACACACAGCCTTGCAGCCACTGCCCCAGGAGACTTGACTGTCCTGGCAGACAGCCAATGTTCACCCAGCACCGTTTCTGCAAAATCCATTTCAGCTTCTCTTAAGACAGCCTATCTCAGAATGGCAATTTCCACCCAAAAGAGGAATAAATCATATGGGATACACCAGCTCTCTTTACCAAATGGAAGTGGTCTTATGGTATCTGTTTGGGCAAGATAAACAAATGCAATTAATTAACTTCTCTCACACTTAAACTAAACTATTTATCTAAAATGCTTGAAGTCACCAGACTGAACACTGCAGGTCAAAGAAAAGTCAATTTTCTTCAGCAAAACCTGCTGTAGGTTTCAGAGCTTCAGAAACCATTGAAGCAAACATCCATGAGCATACAACTGTCAGACTTCCCGAATATATCATTTGCTACCAAGTTCCTCCTACAGTAAACAAATCTTTGAGTCCTGAAGATAATTATGAATCCTACATTCTGAGCCAATCATTCAGCTACCAAAGCAACTACAACCCAAGAGTCAAGTTAACTTTTTTTCTTACTACACACACACACATCTTTGCATACAAACCCTTTCAGCAAAAAGTGTGCTAAAGTATTTGTTCTAATCAAACAAAAAGTACTGAATGGGAAAGAATCTGCCCATCTTTAAAAGCAGATTTGCCATCAGGTCCAAAATCTTTTTGAACCAGGGAACACTATTCAGGGCTTTTTTCTGAAAAGACTACAGCTGACGTGTGTTTGGCAGGAACAGTCCTAGCTTTCAATTATTTTCCTTTCACATTCAGACCAGAACTCTGAAAATTGTCTCCTTCATCCCATGAGATAGATATCATGTCTGAGCCAATTGTGATTTAGATATCTCAGACAAGATATAAAAACATTTATTTGCTCAATGTGGAAGTTGTACTTACCAATGACACTAACAGAAAAGGGAGCACCTTTAGCGTAGTGTTAACTATGAAAGAAAAAATGGTCTTAAGGTTTGTATCTTCTGCTCCATATGACTTCTTAAACCCCTACCCACACTCTTTCTTTGCTATTCCAGGCTTGGCTTTGACTAGGAATTCCACTTTGGACCAGAGAAAACACTTCCCATCATGTCTGGTATGAACATTCCTAAAAAAGAGGACTGGTTTCAACTAATTAACATTCTCTAATGGAACAGCTACTTTGCCAGAGGATTCATGATCAGCTCTAATTTGACTTCTAAGTAATTATTAGAGCAGCATGACAGCAATTACATTAGCTGTGAATGTAGCATTTCCCAAAAAGACAGCAATAAATTAAAGATTGATATAGCAAAAACTGACAAGAGCTGGCAGGGCTTGAAAGTTGCTGCTTCATGTTGCGTGTCCCAGAAGACACTGATTTGGAAGAAAGGGCTGCTCTGATACCACTCCCTTCTCTGTTTCTTATACAGCCCTCAAGTGGGACAAAAGGAAGAATTATTTTCAGACAACAAAAAACCAACTATGATTTCAGGAACCTTTTCCTCACACTTTATTTTAGGGTAAGACACCTAAGGAGTCAATTTTTTCACAGAAAAGCTATAGAGCATTTCTAAAACAGTCAAGTGCACAAGTTCGTAGGGGATACACAGTTTGTTTGGTTGTTAGACTGAAGACATTTCTTTCCTTTATATTCTGTATCATAAGAGCAGTTATCCTCAAATCCAAGTCAATGCCCTACTTGAGTCAAGCATAAAAAATGTGGCAGGACTAAACATTACACTTATTCTTATTATACACTTATTATTATTATATAAAGAGTACAGTTTTCTGGATGTATAATCTAGCTTCCAGAAAGAAATTTGAGAGGCTTAAGAGATATATTAGTCCAATGAGAAGTGAGCTATAATGTACCTTCACCAGAGAAAGCAAACCAAGGTCAGCAGCTCAGAAGTTATAAGAAATTTTCAAAGGGTAAGTTAGTTTTAAAGTTCAGAGCTATTTAACCTATGAGAGAACAGTAGCAAATGAAAATTACTTTAGACATTTACATGGCTTTATAAACATTGTGCCTAGTCCCACCACAAATTAAACTGCAGAGCTATGGACTCTTGTTACACTGATGGTCCCAAGATCATTTATTACTGGCCTTGTACTTATAGAGGGGGTGAAGACAGGAGGAGGGAGATGAGGAATTCTCTAGTCAAGTACGGTTAAATGCTTTACAATTTTACTGAAAGTTATCTTTTGTTTTGCCTTGTAATTAGTAGGATTGTTTTGGTTTCTAGCTGGTGGTGACCTTGCATTTTGTACCAAACTAGCTGATAAATAACCACAAAAACGTGTATGATAAGTGGATTTAAATGCTAAAGGTGACAGAACCAAGAAACTGGGGCCTGTTCCAAAATGCAAGTTTGCCAGAGGCAAATGAATAAATGAATAAATTTATTTGACTCATTGTATAGCACAGCAGGGTTCAAGATCAATCTGATTTCATGATACTTTTTAAAGCTTTCTTCCTACCAAATGTAACAAGGTTTAAGAAGTCCGACAATGTGTCTTTATTCATTTCGGGAACCGAAAAACTGGAAGCTAAATCACACTATTAATTCACAGAATTATGCCCGAATTTAATCCTAAACTAAATGGGAACACTTTAAAATATATTTTTTAGTTCATGTATGTTTAGTTCCAAACAACAGACACAACAGATGTTTTCCCATGGCTCCAGCACTCACTCCTTTGATCTACTGATAGCATGCATCTTCTGTGCAAGTGTTATCTACACACACCAACTAAAGTCTGCATTGAGCAAGCAACTTTGTCAATATGGACTTTTCAACTAATCAAAATTCCTTGACATGTGGAAGATACTAGCAACCCTGGAACCTGGCCAGGTCAAGCATCTGCAACTACTGAACACAGCCCACTTTCAATACCAAGCCCTTAAGCTGTTTCCTGAAACAGGATGCATTTGTATATATAGTGATTGTATATTTATTTTACTACAAAAATGCTTACCAAAAAAAAAAAAAAAGAAATCCCATCCTTCCATAGTTTGGGCAATTCCATGTGTATTTCCTTCAGAGACTTAACAACATGATAGCAATAGCCAAAAGAAAATAAAAATACACCAAATATAAAGTCATGGCAGATTTTTAATTCTAAGTGTAAATAATTCAAAGAATCATTATTTTCACATTTTCTTAGCAGATGAAAGAAAAACCAAACACACACAAAAAAAGGCGACTTCTTTCCTTGGTAGTAACTACAGGAACAAAACACAAAATTGCCACTGTAATCATGCAGTACACAGCAAAACCTCTTCATAATTTCTGGTTTAAAATGGAATAATTGGAACCAACTTGGTCTGACAAAATAGCCATCCATCCCACAACCAAAGAACAGTTTGATTTGTCTTTCAGAGAGTTTGCTGAGAAATAAATTAAGAATTTCTGGTGTACTACAAATTTGACTGTGTCATTTGTGTACAACCGCAACAAACTGGCTTTACTTAGAAAAAGGGAATATACTACTATACCATCCTATAACAGCCTGGAGGAATTAATGACTTGTTCAGACATGAGTTTAACGCCATAATTTGCTGCATGTAATTACTATTTCCTGGTCAGTTTCTCCTGTTTCCTATATTTTTTACATTAAATTAGATACAGCTGGAATCAAGGTGCTTTCTAGCTGGAAAAGTGTATAATCAACTTAGGCAAGTTAAAAAAAAATTAATTAATTTAAGCAGTCTTAACTGGTAAAGAAAGCCTACCTGAGCCTTCTTTGATTTGCGGCACCCAACATCATTCAAGACAAAAATGCAAAGCTCAAATAATAAAATTTATGCGTGCAAGCTGCCTGTAAACAAGTGTCTCAATGGGCTTCCTTGTCTTCAGTGGAAGAAGAATCGAAGTGTTACAGCTCTAATATAAGTTCTGTTCAAGAATTCCTGAGACTGTGTGCATAATGTAAAAAAGGGGAGATGGCTTTAATTCAAAAATACTTCTCTATCAAGAAGTTTAGACTAATGTTTCAGCTACCAATAGATAATATTAAATTCAAAGGATTGGCACCCATGAACATAGGGGACTACCCTTAAAAATGATTTTCCTAAAATATTCTGCCTAGACTAGGAGTTTTGGTGGTTTTATTTTTTAATGCTCCACTCCTTTGACACTTTCCATTTTACAGAATTCTTCTGTGGTTCCTGTTCTTGTCTTCCACCACGTTTTAAAAAAGGAATGCCTATTTACACACACAAGCCACATCATCAAATATTGGCTTGAAACAATACAACCACAGGTTATGTCTGAATTTGAAAACAGTTTGCTTCCTCAGCCTAAGATTTACTGCCTGGTGAAGACACAAAACTCTTTGTGGCTCTCAGTACTTTGAGCAGATCAAATATTTGAAAAGGCAATTTGCACTTTTACAGCTACCACAATCTTAAGCTGAAGTTTGATTTATAATTGTGTCATCTTTATTTCTGTATCCCAGCTTATGTATGTTTTGAAAGAGATAGGCAAATAGAATACCAGGTTAGAAACCTACCTAAACTACTTGCTATCAAAAGATTCCTAGTGGAAACTAAAGTCCTGATTTTCTAAGCTTTTTCCCATACTTTCTCAGAACCGGGTGCTAAATAATGCCAATTCAGCAGAATACAGTCAATGACACCTTGTTAGTCTTCAGGACAATTTCCCCAGGTAACAGCATTCAAAAAGATAATTAAACTGGTGCACTGAGATCCACTATTTGTCCTGCAGATGCTACTATCATGTTAGCGAAGAAATGGTTAACTTAAAGGGTCTAGTTCCTAAAAGATTGTGTCAAGTGTTTCACAGAAGTATTTAAGTGGTTAGACTTACAACACCACCACACAAAGCTCTAAGAGATAATGTTGACCCCATTCCTTTGACACATCCTACGAAGAAGGGGGAGTTCCTATGAAGATCAAGCACATTTTTGACAGGTCTTCCATGAAGAAGTTTACATTTGTTTTGCAATACTCTTTTCAAGCATTTGAACAGAAATAACATGAATCTGTCCTTGTTAGTTTACTATTTTTTCCTACACATTTCACTAAGTTAGCAGTCTGCCTTAACATGCAGACTAAGCAGCATTGGGGGAGCCAAATTAGTTTCTTGTACTGCTGGTGATCCAGATCTGCAAGAACAGTCAGCTTTGCATGGCATACCAGTAATTATTACCATAGATCAGGTATCAAGTAGTGTGCCGAGTAAAGCTATATAAATGTATGCATATGTTTACTATTAAAACCTTCTAATTACATATCATAGTACATCTGCACACAGTACTCAGGTTGGGAGGGCCTTTAACGTCACTGCAACATGACATGGAAAAGAAATTGTGGAACGAAAGCAATGTTATCAATCCTCTTCAGAGCTAGATTCATCTTCCTGGTCAGAGAGTTCAGCAACAGGAAAACGCAGGATGGCTGCCACCCCTGTCAGCTGGCCCAGCTGCTCTCCAGACACATGGAGGCTGGAGAAAATGCGTACTGTGCCCATGTTCTCCCGTACGCTATCTACCAATTTAACGTATCGGGCACGTGTAGCCACATCCTGGTGCCGAAAAAGCTCATCACTGATCAGCAGGGTATCAATGGCCATGGCTTCATTGGCCTTCTCCACATGTTTCAGCCCATAAAAAGCCCGGTCAGGCTCGTGCTGCAGCATTTTATAGAAGTCATCTAAGGCTTTGACCTCACCAGCTGCCTTAGTGTCAGAAAGACGGCTAGTTACAGCTGGGTCGCAGAGTGCTTCCTTCAGTGCGTATTTATGTCCTGAGGAAGAGTGGACCTAGAGTGAAAACAAAGTCAAAAGTTTGGTGTTTTTAAAGTAAAAGGACCATTTTCTTGATTAACCAATCACAAACATCCTCCATGATATGTAATAATAATCTTGATAGTTATTTGGGGAACTTAGCTCCTTCTTGAAACACAAAACTGTTTTCTTAAAGAATCTCTCCTGCAACCTGAAGCCTATACGAAATCCCATGAACTGTCTTTCAAGAAGCACAAGACAACTGTCTCTCTTATTCAAAGGCTGGGTTAAATATGTGAGCTGCTCTCAACAGTTCCCAAGGTAAGGCTACTTGAAATTACTAAGAAACTAAGATCTAAGGTTGTCTCTTTTTTAAAGCATTCAAGAAAAGGAAGGCCCCTTAAGACTGCAGGTATATAATGTAAAAGCATCAGCTCTAGCTGCATAATTATTATGCTTGCAAAGCCGTGAAGTACATTAAAACTTCTCACTGTTATCACTTTGCTACACATGGTGCACTGGATGTCCTAAATACTGGGACCATTAAGCACTGGGACCAACTTCACTCCCCCTGCCCCCAGATTACAGGGGTACTCCAACCTAAAAATTATACAAGTATCCTTATGAAAACTTATTTTAGGCTCTGAATATGCCTATTTCAGTATAAGGCTAACACCCCCACCCACACAATCAGTGAGATGACTAAGAAACAAGGCAAAATGCACAGCCTTTAACTGTGTAGTACAAAACTAACAACAAAATTCACTAACCTATACCACATCCAGGTACTTTAAAAAAAATCTCAAGAAAACTGTTATTAAACATGCATGCTATACAGTATGACAGAGTAACAGTGCAAAGTATTTTCCAACTTGCACTTCACACTTAGTTGAGGAGTATGTATATCTTTACAGGGAGTTTGAAATATCTATTACTTTCTCTACACCACATTAAGGTATCCTAGACAGGAACCATCCCTGGTACCACACACAACTCCCTTATAGTTTGGGAGGCACGAGAATAATTTCCTCATGATGCTCACTCAGAAACTTGTTTTCTTTACTGACTTATTTCCCATGTAACTACCTTTTACTATCACACACAACTCTCAAACCTCTTTTTACCCACTCTGGTGACTGCTTAGCTCCTTACCTGTAGGAACTTGGACCTGTTTTCCAGCAGAAGTTTGTTGTCAGTCTTGACTGCCTGCTGGAACATGTAGTCACAAAACTGCTCCCGCACGAAGCCTGGGCTAGCCACCAGTACACACTTCACCACCTCAAAGTTGATATGCCTCTGGATGGCTTGCACCACCTGCTCGTAAAACCTCTCCAGAGCCCGGTCGTGCTGACTGCAGTTCCCCTTCCGCTTGCGGGGGATGTTCACCTCCACCTTGGCACGAGTAAGCGTCATGCTCGGGGTGACCAGGCAGACGTGAGCCAACCCTTCCTGCATGACCACGGCTGCCACATCGGCGCTCCAGGCCGGGTCGCAGGCCTGCTCGATGCGCTCCAGCACCACGCTGTCCCACTGCTTCTTTGCCAGGGTGAACTGCCGGTTGGGCTCCAGTTCGATGGTGTGGTAGGCGCCCATCTTCACATACTCATTCTCTTGGATATTCGTGCCCTTAACCCGCAGCTGGCAGGCCTGCGAGTCGAAGTCGATGGTCTCCACGCAGAGGGTGAGCGTGGTGCGGATGCGGTTGCTGCCCACGCTGCCCGTGGACGACTCGGTCTGCACCTTGCGGATGGTGGAGGCGCGGAGGCTGTCACCCACCTGCAGCAGGTTGTAAGTGTGCCACATGTCCTCGGGCTCCTCGGGGATCAGCGTCACCTGCCCCGCATTATCCTTCTCCAGGTCCTTCCTCACCAGCTTCATCCTGGCGGTTCCCCGCTTCGCTCTCCGGCTTCTCCTGTGTCACAGCAGCAGCGGGCAGCAGGCCTGCCCCGGGAGGACACGCTGAGGGCTAGAGCCGGCGGGCCGCACACTCCCGGACGGACAGACTCCCGGACGGACGGACACCCAAGCGGCCCTCCCTGAGCACCCCCGGCCCGCGGTCCCCCGGGCGCCCGCCGCCGGCCCCTACGCGCACGCGCGGCGTCCACAGCTGGCGCATGAGCGCAGAGCCCGCTCCCCTCTAAGGCGCCGCCGGGAGGCCCCCGCCCCACCCCGCCCGGTCACCGCAGGCCCGGCGCATGCGCAGGGCGCCGCGCGGGAGGGGCGCCGAGGGAGCGTGCTGCGCGCGGTGAGCTGCGGGCGCGTCGCGAGGCTTCATCCTGCGGAAGGAAAAGTGCCGGGGCGGTGTGAGGGCGGGGGGACTGGGAAGCAGCTGCGCTGCTGCCGAGTGCTGCGAGCAGTGGAAGTCGGCTACTGCCTCGCCGGGAGGGGGTTGCCCCCGCGTTTGTCCTTCCTCTCCAGCGCTTTACAGCGGCGGTCCAAACTCCTAAAGGCTCCTAACACCGTGCCACACCGTGTTTGAAAAGAGGAGAGAGAAAAAAAAAAAGCAAACCAAAACCAAACTGCCAAAGCCAAGCAGCTGTGGAAAGTCACAGGTGCAGATGGCGAAAGAGGCGAGAGTTACAGTTCCGTGGTTCAGCGAGTGCCAAGGAGCCCGGGGACTGCAGTTCCCCCCGGCAGCAGCCGCCGCCGCCTGGCTGAGGCGGACCGAGGCAGCCGTCACCCGTGGAAATGAAAACCAGACGCAAACAACACCAGAACCTGAACTTGGACCCTGCTCTTAAACTGAATTCCGGTTTAACATGTTTTTGTTAAATTTGCAAGCTACACTTCAGCCAGTACTGAACCTTGACTGGCTTCCTTCGAGTTCTGACACCCTAGAGAGGCAGATAAGCACATTTCAGATGGAGCTTGATATTCACGTAGAGAAGTAACATGCCTTGCTAAAACACACATCAGTGATATTTGCAAAGAAAACAGACCTGAACCATCACTACCCAGCTCAATTTGCACTCTAGACAGGTGTAACAAACCAGAAATAATAAAAAATTGTATTACTATACAAGAAGAGAGGAATATTGGAGAAGAAGGGAAGGTTATGTGAGACCTCATAGCAACCTTCCAGTCTCTGAAGGGGAAGAGGGAAGCTGGAGAGGGATTCTTCATCAGGAGCTGTAGTGACAGGACAGTGAGTAATGGGTACAAACTAGAAGAGGGGAAATTTAAGTTATGTAATAGGAAGAAATTTTTCTTTGAGGGTGGTTAGACACTAGAATAATGTCTAATCCCTGGTTGCCCAGAGAGGTTCTCGTTGCCCCAACCCTAGCACTGGCTGGATAAGACCTTGAGCAAGCTGATCTAGTGGGTTGGGACTAGATGATCTTTAATGTCCATTCCAACCCCTTAAAAATCTGTAATTCTGTGATTCTAAGTTCTGTGGCTTATTTTTGAAACAGAATATGGCACTAAAACTCCATTGCAGAATGAATGTAGAACAAGGAAATGAATGGAGAATATAAAAAAAATGCTTGCATGAGAAATGATTAAATAAAAAAGGGTTGACAAAGTAGGCACACTAATGTGCCATGCGAAGTGTGTCAGGGCAGTTGCAACAGATAAGTTTGGAACGACTACACACTCAGTCTGGTAACAGAAAAGCATGAGGGTATCTTCTTGCAGATGAGAAGGTGGCTGCAAGGAAGTTTCTGGTTTCTATTAGCTATTTTTTTTTAATGAAAAAACAACCCACTGTGGATTATGGAATTTGCTGACTTGGAAAGGCTTTGGAGTCAAGAATTTATTGAGATACAAGGCTACTGTGAGCAAAAATAATCCGTATCTCCCATTATGGTGTACCTATAAATTTCTCTGAAGTATCTAGCTCTAGACAGTTGTGACAGGACAGTGAACTCAGATCTGGCCCAGTAATGTGCGTTCCTTTTCCCTAAGCTTGATACTTGTGTAAAAACAACTTTATCAGATATTACATAATAGGATTTATTTATCAGACCTCAGACTCTCTTCCTGTGAGTACACATGCATAACTCTGTTAGCATGAATAGTCCAAGCAGGACCACCCAAGGGAATATAACATAACCACATGTGTAAGTAACTGTTTGTTTAACTGGAGCTTGTACATACTAATAATTTTGCATTAATGTTTTAGTGCAAAAACAGAGGCAGAGAGCTTCTGCATTCAGCTTTCCTTCAGGAGAGAGCGTGCATTCAACTTTACTTTAGGAGTTCCTTGCACTTATCTTTATAAATGCTTAATGGTGAATTTATGGCACATGTTCTTTATGTTCTTTGCAACTATAAAATTGCAAGGGTTGACCTCATGCTGTTCTTTCAAGAAAAAATAGTTGTGCATGTTTACCTTCCACATTAAAATGTATTTTACTTTTTATTCTTTTACTGCTGTGTATTTACAAACTTTTCTGTGCTTATTCGTTCCAATCGAATTTTTACAAGCAGCCTCACATCCCTGGAGATGCAATATATTTTAGATAAAGGTTGCAAGTTGCCATCCAGTACCATCCAGTAGAAAATAAATGTTCAATTCAGAAAAATAGGTGGCTCGCTGCATTAAAAAACCCCCACAATAACACACACGCACACCCATCCACCCACACCCACCCCAAAAGTAAAAATCTCACAACAAACAAAACCACAACCAAAGAAAAAAAACTTTGTAACAAAATTTCCACTCAAAATTTTACGTGGTAGAAAGAGACATTTTGATATGGGCCTCTTCTCAAACAGCAAGTTGTAAGTATAGAGTTATGAACACTGATCCACAAATATTTATTGGCAACTGTAAACTTCAATGATGTATCCACTATCAGCAAGACTGTTGTCAGCTTAC
The DNA here is from genome assembly GCF_017639235.1 of Corvus kubaryi. NCBI lineage: Eukaryota > Metazoa > Chordata > Aves > Passeriformes > Corvidae > Corvus > Corvus kubaryi. The sequence continues at coordinate 7,199,349 of NW_024581096.1, forward strand.
AAAGGAAAATATTTACTAGTGATGATGCTTTGCCTTCTCTGGTAAAATGTAAATAGTGGGTATTATTATTTGAGTATGTCAAAAGTATGAGCAGTAGAAGAAAAACATCTCAAAAAAATTAAGAACCATATAAGTTTCTAAGTTCATTCTAATTTTGCTCATGGCAGGGAGAGAGATGAATTTGACCATAGTAGAGCCAAAACAAGTGGGTAGTCTTAACTCTACATACAGTGTTAACATAAAAATACAAAATTGCACAGCCTGTTCCTGTCTTGGTAAAAGATTGAGAGACTATGTGTAGGACCTAACAGTTCTTGCAATATATCACTAGGTATTAATAATTGCAGTAATTTGTCATCCATTTTTGGATCTTTTTAAGTACAATTCAAGATAAGATGAAAATGGTGATAGTGTATATTCACAGGGATTTTGGAGCCATGCTGGTAATCTAAGTTTATTATTCTGAAAATGTTTGAGACACACTGCCATACATCTTCAATTCTTGGTCATCTATTTTATGGAGATGGGTTATCTACAGATTTTAGAGAGGAGAGGTCATGTTTTTAGGAAATCCTCTCTCCTCCGTATTATAGCCACTTCAGCTAGAATTCATGCAAACATGCTCACATCCTGGAAAAGAAAAACTAATGGGAAAGAATCTCTAATATAGGGGGAAGTCTGCTGAGAAATGTTGGACATTATTGTGCAAGAGCAAAGGAAGATGAAAGAGAAAGATGAAGAGGGAAACTTGGGAAAACATCTCTTTGCATGCTTTGACTTTGGTCTGTGGCTGTCCTGCCTGTAAGGCTCTGTACAAAGACCACTTCGTTTTCTGCACACAGTTCTGTCTTTATCTGTTTATCTTTATCTTTTCTATAATAAAGATAAGTACAACAAAACCATCACCAATAAGGAGAGAAGTCCAGGATGGAACAGGCTTTGCATAACACTGTTAAGTGAAGAAGCATTTAGAGGTAATGGAACCCTTTAGACTGACTTCTTCCTTCCTCATCTGTTGAAATGGGCTGGAGAAAACTTCAGCAGATCCTTAGTCAAACCACTTACACAGAGGACAGCTGAGGTAAACTCAGCCATCCCTTATAGCTGTTCATCCAACTTCATCAAAAGTCCTGGTGAAGGAAATTATACAGGGGTGGGGTTTTTTTGGTAGCCTAGCAATTCTTTACCTGAGAGTGAGAAAATTCTTCTGAATATTCCCTAAAATTTTTGCATAGTCAGTTACACTGATTTTCTTTTGTCCTTTGTTGGACATGGAGAACTAAGTATTCATCAATATCTTTGGAAACCAACATATGCGATATGGAAAATCATGACTGAGTGCTCTCACAAAACAAAGAAATATTGACATCTGGAATAATATCCTCAGTAATAATACTTGGATAAAATAGTTGTATTTGAAATGTTCAACATTTTGACCTTAGTTTTCTTTCTACTAGATAAACAAGCCTAACTCATTCAGTCTTTTGTCATAGATCATCTTGCTCAGCCCTTATCGAGTTTCTCAATTCTCTGTGCACTTCTGTCTGTTTGCATGTCAGACTTTCTGTGGTCAAGATTCTCAGAGATCTCATCAAATCAAGCTGAATTGAAAAAGAACAAAGATCTATGTAAATACACAAAAGTACATAACCTCTCTATGTACCTCCTTCCTTCTAGTTTCTTTCTGTCTCCTAGGATCTGCCAGATTATTTGCCTTTTTTTTTTCTTTTTCAGGAAGAGCAGCATGTAATTTATTTTTCAATTAATTTTTCATGCCACTATAGTTCTCCTTGCGAAGAAAACCCCTTGTCCATATCTTTATGACATTTTGACTTGCTTATGTAGGACTACTTCGCTTATTTATCAGGGACAATTTGAATCCTTTTCTTGGTATCTCTAATGCCTCCTCTTATTTCTAAGTCTATTCTCTTTCCCACCAACCTTTTAAAAGAGAAACCCCCCTGCCACCACCACCAAAAAAGTAATCACCTGGCAAATCTGGATGAGACTTGCTCTTGAAATGTTTTCCTATCTGACAGTAAACCTTTTTGCCATTACTGGTGAATTATCTTTCAGCAGTACTGTGGCAACTTTGCAACTGTGAAGGGAAGTTGTGACACACTAAATTGTTGCTGCTTTACAAAGCATCCTTCTTTGAAGGAACACAAACAAAAGCATGTTTTGGAGTATGTCACTGTGTAATAGTAGTAAAGACAGTTAAGAACAACAACTATATATGGCATGCCAAAACGCTATATTCAGATATTCAGATTTTCACATTTTCCTGAATTTGCTCTGTCTTGCACAATAAGCACAGAGGGAAGAGGGGAAAACTCTAGTTTTGCCTTTTCCCCACTTGCTGCTGCCTGCATTTGGACAATTCTTATGAAATTGATTTCTTTGCCTCTTTCAGGGGGAACTGCTTCAGGTTCACTATGTGCTACTTGCCTGCGCAAGAGCTGCTGGGGAGTTCAATGTCCAAGTTTCCAAGCACATGAATCCCAGCGTTGCCTGAGCTTCTTTCCCACTTCTTGGATTCCCCTGATTTCAGATCCAAAATGTTACTACAGACTGACTAACTAGGGAGATTGTTACTTGCAGTATTCTTTTTTTCTAGAAAAACAAGTAAGTCACTTACAATCAATGAACCCCTAAAAGAGAGTATTACATATTCCATCTCCGGATAAACTCATCTTTCTGTGGAGTGAGTGCTTCCTCACTTCCCTTTTACCAGTCAGAAGTCTGAAAGCCAAACAGAGGAAAGCAAAAAAGCTATCCTAATTTAAAAAACGATCAAAACCAACCAAAAACCAAACCCACAAAACCAAACAAACTTGTTTCTTCCAAGCCAGATTCAATTACAGTATGCCTACTCAGCCATCCATCCTCATCTAGCAACCACCCCTTGGCCCCCCAGATTCTAAGATTGGTTTAGGGATTAAAGTTCCCAGAGAGAAGCAAACCGAGGAGGTCCCTCACGGGCTGCGGCTGGACGGCAGCTCCGGGAAGGGCACTCGCGAGGCAGGGATCGGGGCGGGAGGACGCCGTGCCTTGGGTGCCAGACCCTACCAGCTTCACCCGCTTCCCGCCGGGAGCAGGGCTGCTTTAGGGACCTGAGTCTTCAAAGCAAGGCAGAAACAGGACTTTCCTCACCTGTCAGCATCCAGTAGGAGGCAGCCATGCCTGGGCTCCTGCGAGCCGGGGGCCAGGAGCCCGGGCGGAGGGCAGGGGTGGCGGGAGCGGTCCTGCCGCCGGCGCGCCCGGCAGAGCTGCGCTGCCGGTGGAGCTCAGCGCTCTGCACCGCCCGTCCGCCTCTCAGCCGAGTTAGGCATTTCCTGTTTGTTATCCAGTCTTTACGTTGCTTCTTCGCATTAAGGAGAATTTAGCTTCCTCCCACCGCACACAGTTTTCCCCCGACTCACCCCCCTAAAGATCTCAGAGCCTTGGAAACCTCCCCGTTGAATTAGCCCAGCGTTAGGATGTACAAAAAAAGCCAAATCTCCCCCACTAAACACTTCGGCTGCAGTTCTCAGAGAGCACAGCAGACCTTAAAGGGACATCTCCCCGTTCATAATTAATAAGTGTCTCCCGCCGGCCAGCCCCTGTCCCAGTAGGGCAAGAGTGAGCTGGGTGTGCTAAACAGCCACCTCTCTCGCCTTACCAACAGGAGAAACACGTCCTTGAAGTAGGGGGGAGTGTTTGACTGTTCAGTTTTAATTTCTCTGACATCACCCCTTAAAAACGCACTCTACGGCCGGTCGCTTGCCCGCAAGAGGAAGCCAGCCACCCCCTCCCCATTCTCGGCTCTGGAGACGCAGTAACTCTTCAGACAGTGGGCGATTTTCTCGAGTCTTTGAGTCTTCCAGTGCTTTGCTGCGTAGAGGAAATACCAGACAGCTGCCTTTGCCCTCATCTATCGAACTGTGGCATCCCTTCCCACTCTCCCTGCCCCCAAAGAGACTTCACTAGTAAATAACTAAATAAATAGCAAGGGTAATAATCAGCCAGATTCAGGCCTGTGAGCGGGGATTTTTAGGGTTTGTTGCACACTCAGGAAAAGAGCAGTTTTGCAGGACTTAGTGATGTCAAGTGGAGTGGCACCCCTTCAGCAGTGTATGAGTTCCCACACTGGACCTGGTGAAAAATCGTTTTATTATTTATTTTAAAAGGGAACCCATAGTCCCTCAAGCAAGAAAAAGGAAAACCAAATCCATAAGGATTTGGAAATTTTGGTGCTTCTAGAAAGATCCTCTATAGTTTCCTTGACTTGGAGCAAAGGATTTGGTGAGTAAGTGGAAGTTAGTGGAATTTTGGCAAGTTCCTTTGAGACTAATAAACTGCAGCTTTTAATAAGTGCTATAATAGCTTATTGCATCTTCAAATTTCTGTCTTAATTTCATGAGACCATTTAGGGTGCACCTTTACTTGTAGATCTGTGGAAATTTTAGAAAACTGCACAATTTTAAAGCTGGTTTTAAGGGCAAAGGTCCTCAGTAGGACTACTCAAAGCTGATGAAATTAAGCACATGTGTAACTTTTGCTGAATGAAAATTTTAGCTTCATTGGTGCCAATTTAAAAGACAAGACACATTTTTTCCACTCAAAGGTTTTATGCATAAAATTAAAGGAATAGAAAATGGCATCCAAACTAAAAGAAGGCTGAGATTATGGAAAAAGCTGTCATTTCATTTTTGCCAGTCAGTTGTGTTACTGCTACCGTTATTCCGAAACAGGGTTCGTAACCCAGTGTGCTAGGGCCAATTGCACACAGAGTTGATGTCGTAGTTTATTACAGACTTAAAAGTCTGAGTGCTGGGTGGTAATTCACAAAAGTCAGCACCCTCTGGGTCACAAAGCTGGGGGGTTTTTTTTACCCTTTTTAGTAATGTATTCCACCTACCTAATACAGATGGACTGCTGTATTTTCTTCAAAAAAACCAAAAAAACCAAACAACCAGACCAAACAACCTAATCTTTGTATTCCCTGTGTCACTATACTTCAACTAAAGGCACATGAAGGAGTTGAACTTGCTTTCAAATCATAGTGAAGGGGTGTTTTTGTGATTAAATGTATTGCATCAGAGGAAGAAGCAGGGGAATGAAGGACTCTTGGAGTAAAATAAATTCAAACCTATTTGAAATTTAGGTAGCACTTGGTATACATGTGGGGGTTGAACATCATGTTGGAGAGTAGCACTTCTTGAGAATAAAAAGAAACATTTCTGATGAAGAGTTATTCCTAATTTTTACCAAATTTTTCTTTATATTATGATTTATTAATTTCTTTTTGTGATGGTGTCCTACGTGTCTTGCATCAGGCAATGTCAAAAGGAAAATATTAGAAAAGATGAATTGCTGGACTGAGCTAGCATTTCTTATTTATTTGAACACAAAGAAAGTAAAATACACTATAGACTTACAGACAACTATCTGTTTTGGGATGTCAAACTGGAAAAAACCATAAACCCTCTTTTTCACAGTTCATGTTGTTTTATTTGCATTAATTCAAGTGATTAATGTTTCTAAATTCTGTTCTTGGAGTTTAAAGTTTCATACATTAGTAGTAAGGAGTATATCTGTTTTAAGCAGGAATCTCTAGATGATGCTCACTCAGGCCCAGAAGTAGTTAAGATACTAGGTTATTTTAATGTGAGAAAAACAAATATTATTAGTTTCAGTGGATTGTAATAGTATATCAAAACCATTATCCATAATGACAAATAAAAGAAAAAGGTCAAATTAGTTTAAAGAATATAGTTGGCTTGCATATTTTATGTCTTTCTAAGGTGTCACAGAATGCAGAGGAAGGATTTTTTCCTAGTGCTATAAATTAAACATGATTTGTCATTTTGAACTGTGCCTCCCAACTCAGTTTCAGCAACTTGTTTTAGAATGCATGATACAGAATAAGTACACTAGCAGTTCCATGGAATATGACAGAAGTATTTGTGATTAAAGATTAGTTTAAAGACTTTGAAAAACTAGACTTTGAAAAGACAACAACAATTAAAATTATCAGAGAGACACACTTCTCCCTTCTAGGGGGTGTTATTCCTGCAAAAAACCCCCAACCAGTGGAAACACATTCTGTCCCAAAGGTCAGGGTTGAAGAAACAGGAACCAAAGTTTTTCAAATAGTTTCAAAAGCAGGCAGTCTTCTAAGAAGTGTGACTATAATTTACATAGAACTCATTTTTCATGGATGTTTTTCTCCCACTCCTAAAGAGGGTATGAGGAATTTCAATTTATTTTGTTTGTTATGTAAAAAGGATCTCTGATCTGTAATACAAGAGAGCAATGCATAATGCAAGACTGACTTCAAATAGCCAGAAGCATGTCTAACTTTCTTCCATTAAAGGAATAGTATGACAGCATCAATATTGTAAGAGAGATGTAACATGTTTCTGCAGTGTTCACTGTTGTTATTACACTGCATTATACCCTGCATGGAAAATACTACAGAATGTGTTCATATAGCTTCTAAGTGAATATTTATCATTGACAGCGCTTATTATAATCTTGGATAGTTTACATTGCACTCTAGATTAGTAGTAATTTACATTTATGTTTCTTTCTTACACTTGCTTATTCACAGTCTCCTACATGTCTTTCACCTCGATGATTTTGTTGTTCATTTTCATAGTCTCCATTTTTTCCTATCTGATTCTAGACCATACTAGAATTCACTTGGCACAACTTGTGGGTCTGTAGTCTTATTTTTATTATGTCTGAAATACTCGAGGGCTTCTTCTTCAAGTACCAGAACTAAGACCTTGCAGGATTTGGTATGGTTCCAGAAGTACTCTATGCATAAATCTTTTCATGTTTTACAGCTCAGCTTTTAACTGATACTTGATATTCTTGGAGAATGCCCATGTTTCTGCTCCATCTGTATTAACCAGTGGTACAAATGCGCCAAAAATCCTTTTTGCTATACAATAGCATCTTCATAAAAGTTTTGTTTTGCAGATTGTGTTAGTTTAATTAATGTTGGTAGGAAATGTTATGGAAAATGCCCTTTGTTTTCTGTGTTAAATCTATTCTCTACAATATCGTTTATTTCTTCTTGGTTTTTTTTTTTTTTTTTTGATTATGTATCAAATATCATAGTGTAATTGTGAACATACAGCCCATGTTTTTACTGAAATAAGATTTCTGATTTTCATCCTTAACGGATATCAAGTGTCTCACTTCCTCAGCCATGCTGCTTTTCTTTATGCATTTCCTCTAGGTGCAAGTTTTTAAATATTCATTCCAAATTTTTAGAGACCAAAATTAGGTGTACCACAAAAGTACCGGAAGACCAGAAAGAGATGAGTTTGTACAGAATCATTTACTGCTAAACATCTTCCACCAATCTCTTTAATTTTTGATTGTTTCTTTATACTCATATAGAAAGATTTTTATATTAATACAGATTTTAAGATTCTTGCAGATTATATGCTTATGCTTTTCATAATTCCTTATACTATTTCTATTTCCTTTGAGTCAGTTTCTTACAAATTTAGTCCCGATTAAGTGGTTTTTTTCCTGCAAGAGGGAGATTTTTTGCTTGTTTATTAACTTATCTATGTACCTATTTGTAAATTATCTTTGAGCTCTGTAGTATATACCAAACTTTAACATGTATATATATACTTCTTCAAACTATACACTACAGAACACAAACTATTGAACATGAAAGAAGTACTGATTTCTCTGGCCTGAGTGTAACAACTTTTTATGTGCTGGAACACTGTTTCTGTGGCACTGAAGTCACTGTAGCTATGGCATTGAGTCTGACGGGAATGAAACTGGTGACTTCAAGTGTGGGGAGATGAAAAAAATAAATTAATATTGTATTATACAAAATCAAGGACCTAGAAATTGCAACTCAGGTAATGTTGGTCCACCAGTGCATTAGCTCCACTGCATTATACAAAGATTTGCAATGAGGCCAGAATTTAGGTGTAGAAGGTTAATTATTCTCGATAATACCTTGGGCTTTCTTCAGTCCACACACATTTCTTTTTATTACTGCTTCTTCTGTCTTTTTTTAAAATTTTTCTTTTCTTTTGTTTTTTAACATGCTGCTTGTGGTGTGTTGTGTAACCAATATTATTTATTGTCCAGATAGATTTCAATTATGAAGCTGTATAAAAGAATAAGTTACTGAGAACATGCTGTGAAGGGAGGCTAATTGATGACACTAATTTCTCAAAATAATTACATAGTGTGCAGAATCTTACATTGTATTGCATTGCACTGCATTCATTACCTTCACAGCTGGTCTGCATAATATAATTACTTATTACTGTTTGGTTACAGAAAAAAGGTAGCTTTGATTGTAATAACCCTGTGAAAACTCTTTTTATTCTGGTTTTTTTTTCCTTTCCTCATAGATAAAAACATTGTCTCTCTGCTTTTTCCTTGATGCACACATTCTTCCTCCATGTTGATTGTATTGCTGTTAATGCAAAAGCAATGTTTAAATATAGATCACTGTTGAAGCTTTCCTTTAATCTTCTTAATCAAGGAGAAAAAAAACTTGCTTTTTTTGAAGCAACACAAACCTGGTCATGATGACAGCCTATGTTTTATGGCCTACATTAAACAAAACAAAACAAAACAGCAAAATTCAACCAACCAAACAAAAGCCCTGAAAAACCAACAAAACAAACCCACTAAAAACTCAGAAGAAAGCCCAGCACAAAGAAACACACAAAACCCATGCTAAAACCGAACAAAAAATTCCCCCCAGGCAAAACAGCACACACAGAAGAAAGAAAAAGATCCTGATAGTGGAAAACTTCAGCTTTTGCAATAATTACCTCATATTTTTTAACTATGTGATTTTCAGCCAAATTGAAAGTTTGCAACGGTCTTTCTACAATGAGGAACACATTCCTACTTTTTTAGTGGGAGTTGTAAACCAGGCTCCTGCTGGGATTTGAACTCCTGTAGATTGTGGTAACTGTTTCAGGGATGCTACAATAAGTTTTACCTACAGAGACCTGTAATTCAGATCCCACTGCTCCATCTACCTGTCTATATAAATGGTTTTTGTGGTCTGGAAGTCTGGATCTTTCTGAATGTGTATCGTATTGATAGGGGACAGCTGACAGAGAAGGTAATATCCATAATTTTGTTAGAAGATTAATAACGCACTCAGCTTCAAAGACAGAATTATAAATTGCTATTCTTTTTCACATTGAAAGCCTTTTTAAAAAGCATCTCCAATTTTCCAGAGTCATGTCAAAACTAGAAGACTTTAGCCTAACTGTAATGTTCTGTTGAAACTAATAGTGTGTACTGGAGAACTAAGATTTCTTCAGGCCAAAAGCAATCTGCAGAACTGTGACTCTGGATACTGCTGCAATGCACCTTTCTTCCCCATGCAGGGAGAGTAATGCAGCTCTTGATATCATGAGATATGCTCTCCTCGAGTGACCAATATATTAACACGTCTGTCACGCGACTGAACACTTGTGTATAAGCCCTGTCAGATGAGTACTATGCGGATATTCCATGACATTGTACTTTTGCATATCAGCCCTTTTAGATATGATAGGCATGAATATGATTGTGTATGAAAAAGGTGCTTCCAGGAACGCATGATAAGGAGTGACAAAAGGTAAGGCTCCCAAGATGATCCATACCAGGACTACTCTGCCTGCTTCATCACCATACGCTGTAAGCCTTCAGGTAGCCAGGAGGAGAGTCTTTAATGTGACTGAATTGTTCTGGTGACCTGGATACACCCAGCTGTTCTAGGTTAATTCACTTAGATGGGAATGCCCTGAGCATCATATCGGATGTGTGTTATCCTAGAAGAGGGAACCAGAGACCAGGACTCATCACCAGAATGATAGCTTAGCCTTCTTGTCAAAGGACTCAAAAGGACATTTTCCTTGCAGTGTAAATCACTGTGGATCAATTAGTGCTAAGCATACTCTCAGTGCATCTACAGGATCAGGCTCTTTAGTGAAACTGAGGAGTGTCTGTTCTGGAGGTTTGATCCAGACACCAAAATGCTTTGGAAGCACAGCTCTAGCCATGCAAAAAGCAAAATGCTAAATGTCTGGAGAATCTCATGACTAGACCAACACCAAAACAGAGTAACTCTAAGTTCAGAGAAGAGGTGAAAACAGAATTTTTAGATCAAAATTCTGAATTTAAATGTGCAGTTAAAATTAGGAATTACTTTACAGCATCAGTGGATTCTAGATCATGGGGCAAGCATAGCTTTGGGTTTATTTTATAATTTAAAAAGAGATTTCTTACAGTATTTTAATCAAATGGTGGCAATATTTGCAGATTAAAAACCCCAACCAAGAAAATGTAAAAATCTGTAAAAATGATTCTGCAAAATGATCCTTGAGTGTAACAAATATAACTTTAGCAATTCACAGAAATTGTTTAAATTATACAGGCATAATGAAAGAGGAAGTTCTGCTGTGATATAAGGAGTTAATGATTAGTAGATTTTGTTAGTTTGAAAATTTATTCTCTGTGAAAAACAAAAAAGTTGCTCATGCTGTATTATTCTCCTTTTCAGCTGCTCAGCTACTGAGTTAGAAATCAGAAGAAGTGATACATGTGTCATTGCTATGCCATTTGGCATGTCTAAATATGCCTAAATATTTACATATCTAAAGACTTTCTATATGTTGTAAAAGTATAATTTGAAAAAATAAAGATGCCGATGTTTCCTCCTCAGCTCATAGGAAATTCTGGTTCTAGGGACCAGAATGAACTCAAAATTCAAGAGGCAAGTTGTTTGTTACAGAGAAGTTTTCAGAATTCATGTCTAACGCTGTACAAACCAGGAATCCCAAAGATGGATGTGCAGTGTTTTACTGTGGGTTCTACTGTGGAGTAGCATTTATTCAGATGATGCAACTTTAATAGTGGCAGTTTCAGAGTGACCTGGGGGTAGATTTGTACACAGACAGAAGTTGCTAAAAACAAACAAACAAACAAAAAACAACAAAAAAACCTTGTTTCATAGCATCTAAGGAAACAATTTTTCTTCAAGATATTAATCAGTGTAATAAGCACAAACAATTCAATGTATTTCTGCAGTTGATGTAACTGTTTTCTCTCTAAAGAAATTGTGTTACCTTCATCAAAGTTGGTTTGTTACAGTATATCAGTGTCCAAGTATCCAGTGACCATGCTGGGGGTTATTAAAATAACCAACATATATGCCAGAGACAGAGTTAATTTTATTAATAGTGTGCTTATTGATGAGGCACTGGATGTGAGTGTTATGCTTGGATTAATTTTTTGTTTACTGTCTGTGGAAATCTTATTTCTACAATAGGGCTGGGCTCAGAGCCAAGACCTTGGTTTGGGTCAGCACATTTTGCAGAGCCTTTAAAGTTAGCTCAGCAATCCAAATAACTCCCTGTGGAGCAATTCAGGACAATATTTTCCCCAAACTCTGCAGCCAAACTAGCCTTTTTGACCTTGTCCAGAACTCATAAATTGTAGTGTCTTGATTAATTCAGTGTGGCACCATTATCAAATACCTGTGCACCTAACATACATTTATCTGCCTGACACCTTGAACCTCTTCAGAAGTTTTCCAGGCTCTAATGGAAGGTCTTGTGTCACCAGAAGAGAGTTGAGTTTGGCTGGAAGAACCATATTTGTTTGCTTTCAAGAGTGCTCTTTGAGTGCTCTTGTTCAAATAAAATGAATGGTCGTATCACTGACCATGTTTGTTCTCAGTCCTATTTCATCTGCTTTTTAGTCTTCTCTGAACAGTCTTTTCTTACAGCCTTTTCTATAAGTATTTTGCTCGGCCAGGGAGGAATACATATCTCAGATATCAAAAAGATATTTATCTAGTAATTTCTTTCCTCAGTACTCAGCTAAGTCATTATCACTGCTTTAAAGCTGCTTGAAAAAAATAGATTTTTTTTTTCTCAAATAATATTTTGGAAGGTCTTTGCTGAGAATTTGAAGTATTCTTCAGATGATGTTTTTTTTCAGGAATGGTCCAAAGTTGGTATCTCACCAGCTTGTCTATCTGACATTTCTAGCCCATTTTATAAGCTGATTTGGGGACAGTAATCGCAAACCTCCAGGAACAGTATTTTGTAGATTCAGAGCACCTTATCAAATGTGTTTCCTAGGCCCCTGGATTCATGGTCTGGCAAGGAGCTAAAGATTTCAATACTAGTTTCCAGGTTTATAATTACCTGAATGACATGAATGCTGGTGTACGTGGATGCATGCAGGTTTCTAGATGCAGTGCCAGTTAGGAAAGAGAGGCCTGCAGTGGTGTGATGATATGAGCTGGTTTCCCTGAAGTGTTTCTTTTGCTTTGGAGAGAATAAGAACTGGGTAGCAAACTGGAACACGAAGAAACTGTACTTCACATTCATCTGAGTAGATTCCACTGTCAACATTTACCCCACAAGAGAGTTCCTGGCAAGAGGTAGATAAGAAATGTACATCAAATCCTTCAGGCGCTTCCAGGCTGAGAATGAAACATGCTTCCATATCATTGGGAACTGCTCAATCATACGGGATGCAGGAATTAAAAGGCATGATTACATCTGTGAAATGTTGTCAAAGGAAACTAAAAAGGCAGATTGGACAGTGTTTCAGGAACCCCATATAAGAGCTGACAACAACCAGACATAATTTTTGTGAAGGAGAACCAAGCATTCGTGGTGGCTGTGACTGTGTGACACGAGTATTCTGACACATTTTTAGAAAAGGCCTTGATGGAAAAAGTGAAGAAATACCAACATCTTCACAAACTAATTCAGGAACTAACAAATATAGTAGGCATTGTATTTATGGGCTTTCCCCTTGGAACGTGGGGGAAGAGGTACCATAGAAATTATGAACTTTGAGGGCCCTGGGTCTCTCTAGATCAAAGCAAGAGAAGACAGCCCAGGCCTTCAGGAAGATCCTTGCTTCTGTAGATGTTGTACATATGTTTGTGAGTAAAGTATTTACTGTTGTATCATCTTAATTAAAAATGAATTTTCAGCGAATGTGGTTAGTGCAGGGCAGCTAACATCAGGCCTGGATAGTACACAGGAACAACAACGGACTTGTATCATGATATGTCACTTACCATCAGTCTGGAACAAAATTCTACTGATTTTGACCAGGGTGGATGGGCCATCTGTACTTAACCTGGAAAAGGAACATATGTAGATTATATGAGTTCAATTAATAGCCATTCCAATAGCTCATGTAGAAACTTTTGGAATTATTTTCTAGCTAGTTTTTATACTTACATTTCAACTAGCTCTATTAATGTGTTTGGGTCATGTAGCCAGCTAGTATATAGAGCAGCATGAAGATCTTTCTAACTAGCAAGATAAAGGAAGAAGTATAGAAATAGGGAAGTTTAGACCGCACTCATAAGTGTCCTGTAGTCATAATATCTAATTTAAGGTAAGAAAGCCATCTCGGCTGCAACAATGGCAAAAAGATTTCCAGTAGTGATTGCAATGCTGAGTCAGAATTGAGTATTTCACATGGGAAATAGCAAGGCTGGGGAGAAGTGGGCTTTGAAAAGTCACAGGATTTCTGCTGTTCAAAACAGCCACTCAAGCTACAAGAGAAATAAACTTTGAGATCAAACTTTTTACTGTTTTTAGTCATATGTACAATGCAAAATGAATTTATGCAGGAAATTATGTAGCAGTGTAGGTACGTAGTAAGGTTTTCTACAAAGTGTTAGCATCCAAGATAGTGAAACCCAATTTACTATTTGGAATTTTGCACATGATATCAGCACGTGGTATTTTGTAAACCAATAAATCCATGAGTGTTTGTCAAGAATACTCTTAGCTTGATTATTTTTATTGTCTTTTCCAAAATTTGGCTGTGCAGAGCACTTGATTGACAAATTTGCAAGGGATTTTTTTGTGAATCAGATTGATAGTAAATTCATACATTTTGTAGAAATAAAATTAATCAGTTTACTGATGTAAGACAGATAATGATGAAAGCATTGTGATGAAAGTCTTAAAAAATAAAAATGGCTTCTTATAATTTTATTTAACCCTTCTTGATAAATTATATTAAAATAATTGTTTTACATTATTTTATTATTCTTTGAACTATTTTGGAGGGGAAAAGAAACTTTAAAATTCAGATAACTGCTCAGTTTTGTGCTTTCTTTAATCACTCAAAATAAAAAAAAATTATAATTTTAAAATAACCTAAGCTATTAAATCAATCAGTTTGATTTAATACTTTGCATATCATGTTGTCCTCAGTTCTGAGATTTTATATTACAAAAAAGGTAAGTTACTGCATGTGTTTCAGGGCACATTTTACTGACTTTCTCCGAATCTTTAGGCCTGCAAATTATATAAGATGACCTGTCTTAGTGAAGGAATTTCTAGTGGTATGGCCATAAATTTACTTTAGAGTGAAGAGGCCTTAAGGCCAAGGGAATTATTATGGTTGTTATGGTTGTTATGGTTGTTTAGTCCAACCTGTAGAAAGGAAAGTATTCTCTTTAGGTCAGATAAAAATATACATTTATATAGTACTAGACAAAATACCATTTCACCAGTTTAAGAAATAAATTTTAATTCTGTTGTCTTAGATCTACCTAAGCTATCAATTATTGCTTTTTTCTAACTTGTTTAGAACCTTCATATGGGTCTTCAAGTCAGTAAGGTTGAGAGAGAAGTTAGAAAAACAAAGAAAAGGAACGGCATTAGAACTCATACCCATTTACAGTAAAACAAGGATTTTCCTTGCTTTGAACATTGCCAATAACTTTTGTGTAAGTGGGCAGTGGTTAGGCATAACTTAGGTCTATTTTTTCAACTTTTTAATAGATTTCATTAGACAAGCATCAGCCAGTTTATGAGAGTGAATATGTGCTTAAAGGTATAACGAAGCATAGTATGTCATTAATGAAATGCGGCTCCTTACAAGAAAATATTGCAACCAGCCCTTAAGCTGGCTCAGCATTTTTCATGCTATTAAAAACTGAGTTCAGCCATGGATGTATTTTGACCAAGTTCGGGAGGTGTGATGCAAAACCAGATTTTACAGATATATATATATATATATATATATGTACATATATCTATTTACAGATAAAATGCTGACACTCTGTTTTGGCTTACAAGTGCAAGTTGACTGGATTTGAGTAGGTCTTGGGAATTTCAAGAGGGAAAATGAGAGGAGCTTAAAGGATAAGTTTTGCAAAATCTTCAGAAGATGAGGGATATTGTGAAGAAAAGGAGAAAGTAGTGTAACCTTGCATAGCAGGAGGTAAAGGGTTAAACTATAAATAGTAACGGCATGAATCTGTCAATTATAAACTCAAGCTAGTTTCCTGTTAACAAACTATTTTCTATCCACTCTCCAGTATATTAAAAAATCCCAAGCCAAACCAAAAAACACCTACTATATCTGTAAACATTAACTTAAGCTTTGTTAATGTTTATCAGAATTCCACATGTAAATGAGTCTTATTAAAGCAGCTGAGGACATAGGGTAGCAGAGATGCATAGAACAGACACTCTATAACTTTTTTTTCCTGTCTTGACCTCACAAAATGAGTTCCTAAAAATTGGAATCTGAGCCTTTACAGAGTCATAGCAACCAACAGAAAAGATTTTTCTTAGTACCTGTGAACTAGAATTCTATTTATTTTTTGTTTTATTGGTTTGTTTGAATGACAAATTTTTCTTGGGAATGACAGTTAAAATGGTTTTACAAGCAGAAAACTGTGACCATTTTTCCTGAAGAAGGGAATTCCAGCTGCAAAGTATGCGCTTTACATGGAAAGATGCTACTTGTATTTCACAACAGACTCAGTGCTGGCTGTCTTTACCTCCAGCTGTACTAAGTCTTGGTGGTAAAATTTATTGAAATAATTGGTGATATTTCCTGAGCTGGTTAGTTTAAGCTTTTCTAATAACCACTGAAGAGAATCAAGCTTTTCCAGTGTGCGAAAGGTATCATATGATAAGAGGTCTGGAAAAGATTAGATAACTCTTGTCCTGAAACAGCCTTTTCTTCTCTATTGTCTATAAGGCATTCTGGTGGATAACTGAGAGGTAGATGTCTACACCATAGATGTATGAACTAAAGAGTTGGATCCGTCCTGGAAATTAAATCATTAATTTAGAAAAATCTGTGACTAATTTAATGATAGCTTCATTAGGTACAGAATGTTGACACATATTCTGAAGGGAACATGCACATTATACAGAAGGTAGCTAGGACTGCAAAGACTGTTTTTCCAATTTTCCACCTACATGATTGATGTAACTGCTAATTACGGATTCATTGGTAGGGAGAACACCTTTACATTGCATCATGGCCCATAGGAAAATAAAAAGTGGAGATTTCCTTGTTCAAAGAATCATGAAAAAAGAAAACCACTTTTGACCTGATTTATTCAAAGAATGTCAGTGGGCGTTGTCAGAGAGATAAATGTGCTCAATGTGTGTCTGTAGTAGTCACCAATCTCTTCTGCATCTATTGATGACGAAGGAAGATTTGTCAGCATAATTAGGAAGGGAGAAAAACCTCCGCTTTCTCTAAGACAGACTACAAACCCCACACTCTTTTCACATATCTTTGTGATGACTGATAGTATCAGTTCATTGTTTGGATTGCATGGGTATTGGTCAAATGTTGTTTTTAAGTGAGCTCTCCTGTCTCAGAAAGAGAAAAAGAAAATGGACGAATAATTAAGAGGAATAAAGGGTGTCATGATGTGGAAAAGGCACTGGAAATCCACTAAATAGATTTTCCTTTCAACTTCTCTCACATGTTTATTTTCTATATTGATAGACTGGAACACATGACACACGGAGAATTCACAGTCACAGTGCCTAATCTTTTGTTATATCCCTTAAAGGAGATATTTTTCCATTCTATTCTTTTGTCCTTGCAAGGGCCCTGCTAAAATGCTAGAGAATAATTTTGAGTAACTGTGGTGACCCCGTTTGGTCAAGGAAATGGTGTTTTCAAAAGATAACAAACATATTCCCTATTCAGCTTTTAATTTGCTGATTTTAATCACCCTTCTGGAGTTGAAGATTGTGCAATTATGCTGTCAGCTTATCAGTTCTATTGCATATGTGCCATTGTCCCAAGTAATCTTTGAACCTAGCAGTCAGTTTCAGATGATTCCATTTGAGGGAGAAGCAGGGGACAGACTATGGTCTCTCAAGTCTGGGAAGTGTGGTCAAATCGTGTTAAATTAGATATTCATCTTTTCCACCAGTTCCCATGTGGGATGATGTTAGAGCCTCAGTCAGGCTGCATACATAATACCAGACAGCTAATTATCATGCTTAGAAGTTCAGCATAGCAACAGCATGGGGAAAGGTTTTGATAAGAGATGTGGGTGAAGGGGAAAAAGAAGTCATAGTAGGTAATGAGCTTTCTTTCTGAGGCAAACTCACAGAAAAATAGCCATTTTTCTTTTCTTTTACTTTATTTTTTCTTATTCACAGTATTTTTTTTTCAGATTACAAATCATTCACTTAATTTCTAATTAAAAATACAATTAAAATTTTTTTTGGTCTAAAATTGACTTCCAGTTAGATATTGAAAGGGGAAAAATTTGTTCCCTTTATAGGAAACCCAGTTAAAAGACAGAAACTAAATGTAATGGTATTCTTTGCCAACTGACGACGCAACAGTTCAAGGTTGCCAAACTATTTGGTAGACTTATGAAAAAAAGGTGGTGTAACTTTCTAGCCACCGTTGTAGAAAACAAGGATAAATTCTACTGTTTTCAAGAGACATATACCCCCTGCTTAGACATGCCATATTGAAAAAAATCAGATACTTTGAATACTTGATTATATCTAAAAAGATTTCTATGATGCAATTTTTAAATGACAGTTATTAATTGAAGAATAATACATGATTTTGTTTCTGTTGATCTTTTTTTGAGATAGGGAGTAAAACACTGTGAAGTCAAGTAACACAAGAGAGTATCTATGGTAACTTTAACAGTATGATCATAGTATGATTTTTTAAAATAGATACACAATTTGAATTCAAAGTACTTTTATTATTGGAATACAACACATAATCAGGCTTACAAATCTAATAGGTATTTTTAATGAGTCAAATACATAGTTATATGTACCGATTTTATTTCTAGTTAATATTTAATATTTGTGTACTATTTGCTTATAAGAATAAACTAATGAAGTAGTTTTCTAAAACTAATTTTCAGATGCAACTTAGCAGCTTCTTTTTCCAGCAACTTGCCCAAAATCACACAGATTTTCTCCCATGTCTCTCTGCAGCATGACTTAGTGAGTTATATTGTGATACAGGACATTCAGAAAAGCAGAAAAGCCAACACAATAGCAAGAAGGCAAGATGTTATTTATATTTTTTATCACCAGCTTTATTGGGTCATTTGTGCTCTATTTCCTGTTACAGAGGTCAGTATTAAAGCAGATGCTATAATAATTAATAGATTGTGTTTTCCCACCTATGAAAGGCCATGGAAATTTTCATACCAGCTTAACTTCTATCTAGAACAGAAATACTTGAGGGAAAACCAAATACTATATTTTTCTGTAGGAGGTAAAAATATTGGGAGATGTATATTTGTAAAATAATAATGTTTAGTAAGTGGTGGAAAGGCTTTAAACACTTTATAACAAAGCAAACTCCTTGTAAACATAGTTTTCAGGAAATTTCGTATGCAAGCTATCCACGCCTTTTCCTGACAATGCATTGTATGATATCTCTGAAACCACAGCTCTTTATCCCAGCTCTAACACTTACAAGGATTATAGCTATCTTAGACAAATGGAGGGTCAAGGTTTAGTCTTTTTTGTTTAAATAAAAATTGCTGAGGAGTATTACATGTAAGACGGTTGGATTTAAAACTGTGTGTAGAAGTCAGCTCAAAGTGTAGGAGTTGGCTCAGAGTGTGCCTTGAAGTGTGGTGGAATTTGCGTTCTCAAACAGACCACTGAGCACTCATATTTGCATCTCATGCTCCTTATGTACTGGACTGTGCAAGTTTTTCGAACTTCTTGGAATATAAAAGTGTTTTTCCTGAATTAAGTTCATAGAATATCTCCCATAAGAGATAAAACCAGTCCAATGAAATTTCCCTGGCTTTGTTTTTTATTGAGACAGATAATTTTTTTTTTCTTATTTCCCCAGTACAACAAAAGATGTTTAGCTTTTTAAAGCCCTTGTTGTATTAAACAGTTTAGGTTCTTTATCTTTTTATCTTTATCTTTTTAACTTTATCTTTAGTTCTTTATCTTTTAAGAAAAAATATGTCTAAAATGTGCATAATTTGATTGTTATAAAAGCTCATTTAGATTAATTTTTATCTGGCATCATAAAATTATCTGACAACAGGTTTCTCATATGCAACCAAGTGAAATAAAAATATATTCTTTTAAAGGCTGAAAAGGGATATAAAATCTGAAAGGCAGACACAAATAAATTAGATTCATCCTTGGATGAAATCTAGTGCCAATGCATTTCATATTAGATATGAATATTTATATATTAGATACAGAATTTTTAATCTTCATTTCTCTCACATTTCTAAGCAGTCCAGACCCTCAAATTCAGTAGTGGAGAGGATTCCTTAATAAATCATGCAATAACATTTTTTTGCTAAGATACATCTTCTGCATTTAAATGTATCTGTCTAATCTAAGCCATTTCTCAAGGCTCATTGTACAGTCAGTAAAATGAAGTTCCCCCATAGCCATACCCTATCTACTTTTCTTAGATCAGCTACAGTAGCTCTCTTGTACCTTCTTTTTTTCCACCAACCCTAGAGGGAACCTAACTGCCAAATTAAGCTAAGAGTATAAAGTTTAAATGGTCAGAAGTAGGGGCAGTGAAATTTACCTTCTGTTACCTTTCTATGTTTATGAATTATGTGGAAGTATTACCATTGTTATTATTAAGAAGATATCATTTAGTATCAGCTAGATCATAATTTGATATGGATGGGCATTTTTATTTATTGCTTGTTTCCTGCATCTCTAGTTCATAGATTTTGAGCCCCTTTTTTTTCCCATCAAATCCTTTTTTCAGTATAAAAATTTGACCAATGTCTTATTGGAAATTTTTCAATGGTTCGGGTGTGTTTTGTTTTGTTCTAGTTAATTAACTTGGAAGTGAAAGTAGCTAAACAATACCAGACCTTGAATAAACCAACATGATTTTAACTCAGTGTGAGAAAAACTCCCATCCAAAATAAACAATGTGGTAATTTCTTGAAATGATACAACATATTCTGTTAATCATTAAAAAAGCTCTGTATGAATAACTCCACATTTGAACATTCAGGTTAAAAATGTTTTGCACCTAGGTGCTTCATCTGTCAGGGATACAAAAAGACATTTCATTGCTTTTCCTTCAGTAGGAGAGCTGCAATGATTTATTAAATAAAAACAGAGGTCTTACTTGCTATGTTTCTAGCGGGGCAAATATATGGAAGATGAAATGAGATAAAAAGTGTATCCACTGAGGTTTTGCCTGGAACTATAATTTAATCTGTGGGTGATTAGAGTCTGGTCTGCCCTGGAAGGATGTGCTGTAGGAGAGCTTGAGAGGTTTTCAAGCAGCTGAACAGGAAATCTGAACTGAAATTAAAGGAATTTCCTCATTTAAGGTGAAGAATTTGCAATGTTGGCTTTTCTGTTTCAATGCTTGCATAGATGTGAAGAATATTTTCTGACATTGATATGGTAAAATACTACATTCCTTAATCCCCAGGTTTCTCTGTTCTCAAACTGGGTCAGTGTTCTATGTTATATTAGGGACATGGTTTAAGTGGTGCACTTGACAGCACTAGGTTAATGGTTACACTCAATGATCTCAGAAAGTGTTTTTCAACTCAAATGATTCTGTGATTCTATGATTCTATGTATATTTGCCAAAAATGGGCTTGAATGTATCCAATTTTTGACTTCAGGAATGTGCTGAAAGCTATTTTTTAGGCTTCCCCTATTGTTAGAAAGAAAGAGAGTTTTTTTTAGGAACCGATTCTACCCACCTTACAGCAGTGGTTATGGGAACCTGTGTTGTCCAGTAGTTCTCTCTTGCTAGTGAATGCAGAAGGAGGTAAAATAGTGAATTTTAGAAGTCATCTGACATATAGATGGCTGCACATGGTAAGATTACTTGCACCCCAAAGTTCTAGGTGCTACTATAACTTGACAGTGAGAATCTTCCTCCTGCCTTCAGAAAACAAGTCTGTTTCACATGTAAACATTGTCCCCAGACGAATCCAGCCACTTCAGAGGAATTGTACTCAGAGCTGCTGGACTCCTACCAGAGACAGCCATGTCCTTTCTCTTCCCTGGAAACTGTCAATAACTTTGCTACAATATTATTTTTATATTGATAAATCCTTTCTTACTCTCTCTGTTAATAGTTCCATAGAGAACTTAATAGTAAAAATTTCCTGTTCATGTGTGCATTACATCACTCTGGCGGGAGCACAGTGATTCATTGCCAGCTCATGTATCTTTAGAGTATCTGAAAAACCTCTAGTTACTTTTGTGAATGTTCAGAAAAAATGCACTTTTCAGAGATGAAATACCCATCTGTGAGGGTTCTCACCCAATAAGGCAGAAAACTATTGTCCCTGAAGGCCAGTTTCAGAGAAACATCTGTCTCCATCTTAATATAAGTAGGCATTCACAACTGACATCACAGAGGCTGTTTCTTTCAGCAAATCATTATTTGCTCCTACTATGAAAACCTAGTGTGGTCTGTGCCTCATCTTCAGAAGCTGTGTCAGTTTCTGTTGTGATCCTGCTGCGAATTCTTGCTTTAAGTTTTATTGCCATAGTTTGCTTTGGCTGCTACAACTTTAGGTGGATTTCTTTAAAGATTAACTGGATCTGTTACAGCTTGGCTGATGATTTCCTAACAATTTCTTTTGGTGCTTCATAGAAAATTCTAGTGGTTTTAAGGACCACTGCAATGCAAAATTATAGCGATTTTTTTATTGTTGTTTTGACTCCCTTTTTTTGGTGCATTTTTTTATTTGTGACTGAAAAAAACCCCAAACCCATACAACCCCCCAAAACCACCAAGAGTTAGTCCTGATATTTTTGCCAATTGCTACAACTTCAGGCATTAAATAATGGAACCACTAGCCTTCAGTCTTTCTCTTAAGTCAAATCATTAGAAATATGGGTAGGCTAATAAGAAAATATTTGTTTCAGTCCTAAACAGACTTTTATTCTAGAGAATTGTAATAATAATTCAATATTATCTTTCTACATAGTTGAAAATACTGACATTCTTAAAAAACAATAATTTGAAATAGCATATGAACTTTAAAAGCAACAAGACCATTTTAGATGACTGCTGACTGCAGCATGGGACTCCTCTTTGCTGAGTCAAGTAATGACCTCTAGTTTCCTTTTACAAGAAAGTTCATAAGAGATGAACCTAATTTTGCAATGTTACTGTGGAAAAGACCCTTTGGCCTTCAAGCTTGCAACAACAATATACTTCCTTGTCTTTTCTGTTGTGTAATTAACAAATATTTGTTCTCACAGCATTTAGACTTGGGAGAATTACTTCTTGCTTATGGAAGTAGTTTTTTGAGACCAGTTGAATTTATTCACTTAAATTAATATTATCTTAGTAATCAAATACTACATGACTGAACTCCAAACAGCAAATGTTTTTCTTAGTTTGGATCTATATAGGACATAAATCAATGATTACTTTATGACTATTGAAGCAACCTAACATTTTAAAATTTCCATATTTTAAGCCAGATTTTGTCAGATCTACACGTTGATTTTTGTGTTTCCTATGATGGATTTTATGTATTGTTATTTTCATTCAAAAGAAACCAAACAATTTACAATGTGACTTGGTTCCTATTAACTTCAACCCGAAGAGATATATATATATATATAATTAACAAGGTTATATCCATACTTACAGCCAAAATTATAGGTGATGGGATACATCTTAAACCTTTTCTTTAGGTGGCTTTAAAGACTATGAAATTCTCTTGTGATCGGTGAAAATTAAATTTATGTGGTGGTTAGGTATTAGCACAAAATTAATTTCTTTGTCTATAAATTCCATCTTGGAGCTTATGAAGGATGACAGAGCAAAGCTCTACCCAAGTACTCTAATAAATCTCTTTTTAGGGTGTCATGCTTTTATAGATGGCTTAGATTAATTTTCTGTTTCATGGTTTGAGTATATATGACTTTTCCTAGCTCCATGACAATTTCTGTGATCTGTTAGTACAAAGCACCACTTCTGTTCTGAGTACTTTGTCCTACATCTTCACTAGGGCATGCATATAGAATAGCCTTCCATTTGTTTGATTCTGGCTGTTCTCTGTCCCACTAACAAACAGCTGGATGTAAGGCCCCAAAACCCTCGCTTGATGAGACTCTTAAAAGGGCTTATGTTTTTTCACGTACTCTGAGTGAGATGCATGGGAGAAATACCAGCAAGATATCCTAAAGAGGTCAAAACAACAACAACAAAAATTACTGGCAATTTTAGAAAATCAAAGAACTTTGGCAAATGGTTAGAGCAACATTCAGTCAACATAAGACACTTCTCAGAACATTAACTTATCCCATTCAGCTTAGCAAACTCTAAGACTGTCTGATTTTAAATTATGCAAAATCCTGAGACGAGGGAATTAGAAGGAGAAAGAGAGAAAGACAGAAGAGACATAGAAAAGAACAAACATAACTACCACTCCTGGTTCCAGTAGTGTTCAGCTGATGGAAATTCCAAGAGGAAGTAAGGTCAAGACACATGCTTGCCTCATGTCTCAGGTTAAATACCCTTTGGCTTTTTGGGTCCTTTGCCCGGGTGGGATTTCTGGTCTGGTGACCACTTAGGAGCTGGATGAAAGGCTTCAGAGGTGGGGTATGGAGCATCGCCTCCAGTGTGCCAGTGGTTGGCGGGGCTGGGATGCACTCCTGGGCTGGGGCAGAGTATATGGGGCGGTTCATCGCCTCACCAGAGCAAGGCCTGACCGGCCCCTGCCCTCACACCTGAAATGTTTTGAGCCAACAATCCTTCCAGTTTCTCACATTGGAACACTTGGATTCATGATGTTGGCAAAAAGATATTTCTGCTTATTTTGAGCTGAAGTCTGACACATCAAAATCATAAATTGCATTCCTCCAAGTATTTTTCTCATCCCAGCTGGGAACTATAGATATTTTTCAATGTGGGCAGGAATATCTGGATGGAAAGTAATTTTTTGGAACACGTGTAATTTTGTGTTCTAAGTAAAATAGTGTCTTTTGAAGTTATTAGTTATTAGTTATTGAAGGCAACAATGAACAGTCAGAAGTCAAAAGGGAGCCTACAATAATATCTGTGAGAGTGGAGTACACCGGTGCTTGTGTGAGGAAGATTGTTGAGTGATCTCTGAGACCAGTATTCATCTGCTGGAAGTACTGAGGAAAACTAGAACAAGAAGTATCTCTAGTAGAAGAGTCAAAAGGAGTGAAATTGAGGGAAGAGGCATGAAAAGGACTTCCAGGAGCCAGGAACCTTAAAACAGATAACAGATGTCTAGAATGTATGATCTAACAACACGTTCTTCTCTCTCTCCATTTTGTGTTAGCTACTTCTTTTCTTTTTTCATCTTCATCTTAGATTTGTAGTACTGTTTTTTTTGGTTTTTTTTTAATTGGGAGTGTGCGTTTAGCCTTGGAAAATCTTGGAAGCTGAACTTTTTCAGTCATTGTTTGCATTATGCTTCCTGGAGCCCCCTAGTCACCTCTGCTATAATGTCAAGGTCACAGAATAGCAAGTTAAAAGGACCAAGTGGAACCAGAAATGCTCTTGGATGACAAAAACCAGAATTTCTCTGTGAGGAAAGCACCATCAGCCACAGTTGTCCTGAATTAAGAACTATCCAAATAGCAGAGGTTATTTTTTAACTGTGATGATCACTGTCAACAATTTGACCCCAAATGAGCTTGTAATGAAGTGAGATTAATTTGAGTTGCCAGATCCTGAGTGATAAATCACAATTTTAATACCCATAGACATGTTGCTTTCATGCCCCTCTAGGTAAAGAGAGTGCTTAGGGACAGTCTTCAATTGACACATCTCCTCTCCCTCAGTTTTTCCCGCTCTGGTGGTCCCACCACTTTTGTAGCCCTTGCTTTTCTGATTGCTTCACTCAGCTTTGGTCTTAAGATTAGAGTCGATAGCTATGGCCAAAAATACAGCATATGAACATATACAGGACCTTGAGAACTATCGAGACCAATCACCTTCTTTCCAGAGACTTGATGTGCAGACGCTCCCAAAATGTGGTTTCTCATCCCATCAGCCTAGAATCTGAAAGAACCAAGAAATACCAGAGCCAGTCATGTGGAGAACCCTTTGTCAGACACAAAGGGATCAGGAGGAACTTGTGGACATAGAGGAATACTGGGCCTTCCACTGTAACAGACTGCCCCAGTTCCACTGAGACCCTGCTTCCTGCAGGTACAATACTTAAACAAGGCTATATTACTTCTGATGCAGGTGCACTGAGAAGGTAGAGAGTGAGGAAAAAGGTAATGGAAGAGGAATTTTTATTTGGGGTTGTCTTCAATCCTGAACTTCCAGCTTCACTTCTTGCTGTAGGCACTGTCAGTAAGAAGCAGTCTGAGTACCAGGAGAGAAGGCAACTCCTCCAAGAGACAGGACTGATTGATTTTGCTATCTGTTCAATTCTGACCAAATTTGTACTGGTATGTCATCTGGTAAGGGACAGAACCGATACAACAATTCCCTGAGGTTTCCCCTGAACCAATATTCACTACGACCCAACTGAGAGAAATGCACTACAAATCTCTCATTTGCATTTAAAAATTTGTTGCTGGAAGAAGAACAGAGAAAGTAAGCTCACTGGAGTTCTCTATATCCAATAACCTTGTAATGCAGAATTCTGATTCCTCTTTGTTTTTCTGAGAGTAATATACTTGCTAGGTTTCTTTGTGTTGCTGCTTTAACACTCAATTTTATTTCTAGCAGGACACTGACAGAAATAGCACAGCATCAGCTGGAATGATGGAAGCTGTAATTAAATGTGGTTTTGAAATTAACTGTAAGGACAGGCAGCATCATCTTAGTGAAGAATACAAGTATTAAATGAAGAAATATGCGAAGTACCATTTATATTTGCCTCCCTAGGTTGTGGAGTAACTTGAAACAAAGAAGAAATCCCAGTTTTCCCAACCCCCCATAAAATTGTAAAACTTTTCACTCCTTGATACATAGCTCTAGATATTGCTGATAAAAACCAGAGGGCAATTTTAATGAGAAGAAATCATAAATCTAGGATTTAACTCCTAAGAAAACAGATCAGAAGCTAAAGGACAGCCAGGCTGTTTCTAGTTTAGCTAGATTTAATAGAAAATAAAAATACAAAACACTCTGTCCTTTGCCAGATATCTTTGTCAAGAAAATACCATTCTGAATAAAGGACAGTGTTTTGAATAAAGAAGAGAATGTTTTGAATAAAGAAGAGAGTGTTTTGAGTCCCATGAGAAGAAATTGTGCAGTTACCAAACCTGAGGACAGCCATTGTGCCAACAGTGATGGGGCCCAGGTCCATTCCTTCAGATTTAGTCTGTTGCAAAATTTTTGCTTTATTTCTGGCTGTGGGTGTTAGAAAGGCTGTGCCCTCTCTTTGTCTCTCCCTCAGCTCAGAGATGAATAGTGGTTCCATCCTTCAGCTTGAAGGAACCTGTTACAGTTCAGGAACTCTGTTAGGAGTTTCTAATTGATATTATGACAGAGATATTACGAAGTGCTTCAGTATCTAAATCTACTATGAACTGACAAGGCTGTTATTTGTTCCTACAAATATCAATCATAAAGCCTTATAATCAGAAAAAGATGAGAGTGTTATGTGATGTAACTCTGCAGAAGTTCCTCCACTGACAGATGGAGACTTAAGGAATAACACATTGGGGTGTGTGTGGGGTGTGTGGGGAGTCAGGAGCGAGGCGCAGAGAGAGAGAGGGGGAGACAGAAGAGAGATAGAATTTTGGGGAGATGCCATATGCGTGGTGCCATCCTGACCACCACAAATCACTCATCTGGGTTTTTTATGCTTTTTTTGCCCCCAAATTGCCTTTTAGCAAGGTAGGGAAAGAAAGCGTGGGTTACCACAAGGGTTTTTTTAAAATGTAAATTGATAGCAAATTAAATTTGTTTCAGAAGCTTAAACAAAGTATGCTATATAGCTGCCTAATGCCCTTGTTTAATAAATTCTAAGTGCAAACTGCTGTCAATGTGGACTGTATGAAAAAGGGCATGTTCCAGTGAGGAGGCACTCACTGAGGGCTGTGGAGTCCTTGCTCTGTGAAGGCACACGAGCAAGTCTGCTGGGAGAAACAGTAATACCTTCTTTCTGGGCCCAGGGAAGCTTCAGAGCCCAGACACCCTGTAAACCAGAAAAAAAAATCAACCAAACAAATGAGATCAACCGACCAAAAAAAGCCCAGGATCTGGACTGTGCAGCAGGAGTGCTTTAATCTGTTTGAAGGACAACAGCTTTCAACCTGAGCAGGAACATTGCTGCTAATAAAAGTAATAACAGCTCATGTGGGCTGGATTGCAAGACTTAGTAGTGAATGTCAGTCAGTTGTTCTTTGGTTTTCTCTTTTAGATAAAAGTATAATTTATTTTTAGCTGTTTTAAAACATAGGTATAATACTTGAGATACAATAATACATAATGGGATTTAAAATATAGATGCCAATGAAGCAAAGAGGGAACAAAAATCCACTAAATTGAGGAAGACTCTATTATCATTAGAATATCAACAGTGTTTTAGCAAGTCAAATTTTTTGTCACTTCTAGGTGGTCTCAAGCCAGTTTCTTGGACAACTTTAATAATCAGTGACATTAGTGGGGACTATATTGATTGATGAACTCTGTTGGTTTGTTTCTTTCCAGTTCTGCTATGAAAATCTAAATACATCTCCAGGTAACCCAAGAGAGTAACAAAAATTATTTATCATTATTTCTTCTTCACTCTCTGTTGACAGTGAATTCCCAGAAAAATAACACAATACAGTAGGCCTGAAACCAATATTGCTAATATCTAGGCAATCTGTTCCACTCCTTTCCTATTATTACAACCTCTCTTTTGGATCAAGCCAGTAACTTAAGAGAGGAACCTAATGTAACTATGAATGCCTGCTGAGTTGTACTAACTCTTGTTTTGGTTGCTAGCAAGAGAGTTGGCTTTTATAAACAAAGATATTTTTCATTACTTCATTGTCTTCATTTTCGCATACAGCTTCATTTTCCTTAGCCTCAGTTATAAAATCTAGGAGTTTCTATGCTCACTTGCCAGATGATGTTCACTTCCAGTATGAACAACAAATATGTTAGGAAAACCAATTTGGAAATTTACACCAACATTAATTTTCTGCATTATTGCTCATACTAATGTATTACCTAGTTACATTTACTCGTGTATTACCTAGGGACAGGCTTAGGCACAGGTGAGTGATGCTGAACACTGAATAATGTGTGTAGCATTCTCTGAGGCTCATTACAAAGCCCACCTCTTTCTGAAATTCTAATGCAATAATTTCTGTTCTTACCCATCCTGGAGACATTCTGAAATTGTGCTGTCCCTTATCCCTATCTTATTACCCAGAGTCTTCCTCAAGCTTTCCCAGCTCTTTTTTTTACCCTGACTTCCACTGAAGTATTCCAACCTGCTAAAACTCTCACTGACATTTCCCAGACTCCTGCCCACCTCCAGAACTTCCTGGACACCTCCCAGCTACTTGTACTGCTGAGCAGGAGAGCAGATCTGTTCAGGTATCAAACAGCAATATACTGGAATGTATAAACTTGGATTGAATAACAGTTTGCAGATTGCAGGAAGTGCTCAACTTTTTACAAGTGCTTCCTGGCTTTTATTAATTGGAAAGCATATGACAAGGTAATTCTACTGGGAGTTACAATAGCTATTTCCATACCACAAAATTAGAAAATGGAATTTTTTTTACTGTTCAATGGAACATATATATATTTCTCTGCATCGGAAGAGACTCCTTACTTAAAGGTTCATAGTCAGAATCACTCTGAGGAACAGAAGTTAATATCCAGTTATTTTTCAAACTGTCTTGCTCTGTGATAAGGCCAATTATTTTCACTGTGCTGAGACATCACAATGCTAAGCAAGAGCAACATATAAAGTATTTGTCTGGTGTATTATGCATTTGTTTTTACACAATGGCCTGTCCACACTTCCATGTTCTTAGTACCTGTTTTAAACCTGTATTAAAATAACTGGAAATTTGTGGGATTTTTAGAATGTTTTCTCAGAGTAGCCGCATGAAAATTTGTCTCATTCAGATATGAGTTAAAGTGTAACATAAAGATAAAGTAAAACCCAGTTATTAATTTTAATTTGAATTCCTCTGCAAATTATATCAGAAAAGAGAGTTCAGAAGTATGCTTACTCTTAACTGCTTTCTTCCACACTTTACGTCAGAGAAGCTGCAGTTACAATAGTTTGTCCTTCCTCTTTACCTGTTGCAAGAAAATTCCTGAGATGTAGACATAAAACCCAAATCAAACAAAAAGGTGTAATGGCACTTCAATAGCACTGTTACTATCCTGGAATGGCAGTGAGGGCACTGAGGTGCCCTAAAACTGCAGATGAGTGTGTTTCAGAATGTGTGTCAGTTTTTTACTCAGTATTCTGCCCTTATTTTTAAAACCCCACAGTACAACAAGTGCAGCCACATCCTGTGCCTTGAAACAGGAAAGTACTTGGATATGAATTTGAGTTTCATTTCTGGGGTTTGCCAAGAAAATACAGGCATGAAACTACATAAAGGAATAGTATGGTGGATTCTTCTTTTGCCTTTAAATGTCTTAATATTGATAAGGATTTCCTCAGTGGCCGTGAACTGACAGCCTTGGCTTTTGTAGAAAATATGACTTAGATATTTCCCTCCCAAACCTGTTGTTATACACCAAGCTGCTGATACAAGCCATAGGCAGCAGCAGACCTTTCTGTGCAAAAGTGCAGGAAGCAAATTGTTGTAGGATATTCAGGTACAGTTTTAACCACTGGTAAGATTTTGTTTGATCTTAATTTGTGCTTTGTTCACAGAAAGAGTTTATTCAGGAATTCTGTTAATCATTCCATGAAAATGTCAATGCAGGAGATGACAGATAGGACAAAAATCCTTACTGGTCCTTCAACTTTACTTGATTCACTAGTTACTTGCAGCTTTGAATATGGACTAGAATAAAAAGTACCTGGAATAGGAGTGCTTTGGGCAACTGTATTACATCTAGGCTTCATACAGGTGCACACGGTATGTCTAAAAGACTTAATATAGTGGCACTATTATTACTGACTCTGCAGTAGTCCTTAGTCAAACTGACATCAGCTTCAACAGGGATTTTAAACAAAAATTACTCTTGCTCATCCAGTGCCCATTCTATACCACTGCCATTACTTTATTGATTTTTGTATTTCTTTTTTTTCTTTTTTAGTTCTTTTTTTAAAAATCAGCTTATCTCTTTTATTCTACACAAGAATCCTAGAAAAGAAAAATTTGTAAGAAAAATTACTTTAAAGCAATTATTTTTGAAATGTTAGAAGGAGCCCTGATTTTTTTATGTCATTCATAGTTGTGTTTGTTTTTATACAGATCCCCAGGAACTATTACAATATTTATTCCCAGCCTTTCAGTAAGCCAGAAAAATGAATGTGGGAACCATCAAGCTAAATCAGACCAGTGCTCCACTGAATCCATGTCACTGTCCAATCTCTAATTAAAACCAACTGGTTCAAACTGGGATACATAAAACTACAGAAGACTGTGTTTAATGTCCACATCTTCTTGACTATTTGTGTCTGATCACATCTTAAAACTCATTTTTAATGTTTGTAGTTTCTGCTTTACAGCTGACAGCTGTATTTTAAACACTCACTCTCTATACAGCATTGTTTCCTTATTTTAGCTTTTCCATTAAAAATAAAGTGAGAATGCATGTGGCAAAGAAATCAAAATAGTATTAAGTTTATTGTGTTTTTCCTAGACTTAGAAATGATTAGTTACCACATGCTGGTGCTCTTAGAGCACTAAAATATTCTAGACCTGCTGTCAGACCAGCAAACAGTAAAACACTGCTGAGTTCTGATTAGACATGCTTGTCTAATCTGATTAGGTGACTCTTACAGTATTAGATATGTAATTGATATCGTTCAGATTTTAGTCAGTTGATATGGGATACAGAAATTCCAAGAATGTGCACAAGGTTGAGTGGGACTTGTAGAGTTCATTAGTGTCTGTCCAAATGGCAGCAAAACTGCTCTAACATCTCTGGGCGTGGTACGCCTAGTTCTGTATATCACTGCAGTACAAAATAGCTGCTCTGGAATTGTAGTTGACATTTCTGATCACCCTGAAGTGCCATGTCCACTCCTCTTACACCAGAAGGCAATTCATGCATCTCCACGGAATTAAGCTAAAAATCAAATGAAGATTGTTGATTTCTTCAGATAAAAGGGTCCAGGTATTATCTTTACATACAAAGATACAGACACCACAGATGCTTATTTTGCCAGCTACTGGTCCTCTTTTTATTTATAAAGAACAAAAATTTTTTTTTCCTGTGATATTCTATGTAGTAACTCGCAGAAGTTGTAAGTAGAAAACAGTTATTTTCATTGTATTTCTAATCTACAGATATAATGTATGTTTAATCTGGGTATTAAGATTCTGCAAAATTTTATTTTTAGTCATGCCATTATTGGTAATTATAATGGTGCTCTCACAACTGATCAAATATTAATGTCACTCTTTCATATTTATACACTGCCTGTACTTCCTAGATATCTTTATAATGTTGTGACTTTGAAAAGTTTGCCATACTCTTTCTCAATAGAAAAAGGATCAGCAATTTCATAACACTAAATAATGTAGTAGGAAACCTCCTTTCTGACCTGGCTGAAAAGATATTTTATGCAGTCTTCTGACTGTCTCAGTAGGCCTGAAAAGAGAAAGAAAAAAGAGGAGAGGGAGGGAAAGAGAATCCAAAGCCTATTCCAAACATCAAATGCTAATTGCAGCTAAAGAAAAGCACCTGAATTTCTGCCACAAAGGGAGAAGAGTGTTGCCAGGAGCTTTGCAATGACCATTTGACATTTCAGCTGTCGGCCCTGCTGCATATAATCACAGGGTGTATTTAAGTTCTACAGCAATTGCAAGTCTACTAAAAATGTAGTATTCTGCCATCCATCAAGCTGAAGGAATGACAGGTAAAAAATACATATGAATATAAATTGCATGGTGCTTTTTGTTATAAAAAGTGATTGAGCTTGCATTTGAGTAAGTTTTTTCATTCTTCTTCTTTGCAATCCTTGAAGTCACTTGGTAGCAATAACACAGTGTAATTGTTTTATGAAGCTATTATGGGTATTTAGCTTCATAATGACTACCTGTGCACTAAGAAGACAGAAATTTTTTCTCTGTTGCAGGATGAGAGCCTTTGTGCCTTTGAAAAGAGCATGCCTTTTCCCTCAGCATGTCACACAGTTTCAGGGATGGTTTTGGAAAGAGAGATTTGGAAATCCATAGCTCTGTTTCTTTCCTATTCCATTGGAAGCTATCTCTGCTAACAGCAATAACCTCTGCTTCTTCACGTGATGACATTCCCAGAAGAAATGTCTTTTATGCAGCATCTTCCAGATGAAAGTCACTGAGTGGTCTATGTGGCAAAGCCTAAAGAAATGGAACAGAATGCCAGTGACATTGGGTAGAATCCCATGTCACAAGCAAATAGCAGTTGCTTACTTGTGGAATTCTGGTTGAAAACTTATCTTTGAGTGCTAGGCTACTTAGGTAGGTCCCTGCCCAACAGAACATTGATAAATAGGTATAATACGATGTATATTCATTATTTTACTTAGACAACAATAATCTTCACATCATACAAGAATTTTATAGTTAAAAGTCTCAAGTAGATGGTGCTATACAGACAGAATGTGGGAAAATTGAATGAAAAACATAGTTTTAGGTCGCTAAATCAGGACAAACTTTCCATTGTAGACTGAATCATAAATTTTCTTTCTGTTCAGTAAATGCCTTCCTTGTAACACATTTTCTTCAGCTCCATCTCAGCGGTGGTGAAGTGATGAGTTTGAAGGTCAGACCTTAAGAAGTTCCTTTATGTCAATACTTGCAAATATATAGAATAAAACAAAACTGTTCTGCAAGTCAAATTTGGAGCATTGCAGACACAGCTTAAAATCATGGTTGTGCTTATTCCTTCAGACTGCATATACCTTGCTTACCTAGTATAATAGCTTGATTTCTGCTTTACGGCACTTTACTGGGTCTTGGAGGCGTAGTTTACAACTAAATCTTAATATCTAATTAATTTTGTTGGAAGCTGTGTCTAAATAATGACACAGAAGTGAATGTTCTGTGCATGACTTGTGTACCCATTTGGAAAAGCACAAAAACTATCCACCTTGCTTGCAAACCTGGTTTTGTGTTATACACATATACCTGAGTTTACATGCAAAGGTACAGCTAAAATAGTGTCTCCATAACAAATTACTACTGCAAGCATTATGAGAACATCAGCCCCAAGGCATACCAAAAAGGAGACTCAGGACCACCTACTGCAGCATTTTTCTTGAGTAGTAAGAGGGTAATGAAACTCACTCACCCTTCAAGATTTGCCTAATGCCGTGAGTGTAAGAAGACACATCTTGTGTTCTGATGTACACAGAATCTTGAGAGTAGTCACAGCTACCACAGATGAAGACTGAGGGTAGACTCTGGTTTTGACTGTGTTATGAGATGTGTTAGTTCAGTGTAGTGGCTAGAAAGCTTCTAAAAACAAGGCTGAAATTAAGGTTGCTTTTCTGATAATAAAAAAAAGACAGAAAGATGATATGAAATGCAGGGCAAGAGGCCGCATACAATCCCACAGCTGAATATTTCTGAGGGGAAAAAGAGAAAGAAAAACAGACTGACATGAAGAGGTGCCCCTATATTAATCTTAAAGCAAAAATCTGTGGTGACTACTGATCTGAGATGCTTTATTCCCCATCTCTAGCTGTTAAGTTTACAGATCTCAGCTGGGCCCATTTGGTATTTATCCTTTCTCTAGGGAGAGAAGGGAAAAAACAGAGTACAGACTTCCCAGTCTTTGAAAGCCCAAAATAATAGCTGTTACACTTCACATTGGCTGACCTCTGTGAGTGAGGACAGGCCTCCAACTGGCTCAGATATTTTCTCAGTAGAGATGTCAGTGTGCTGCACATACTCCACGTTACTGAAGAAAGCCTTAGGCACTTCTTAGTAATCAGGAAGCAGCTTTCATTTTCATGAGAAGATTCCCTCCAAACTGCACCTGGCAAATTAAGAATTGTGAGTTCACTGTGTTTAAATTGTGTGACACTGCCAAACCTAACAAATAGCATTACTTCATGAACTAAACATATCCTTTATTGTTGTAGTTCATCAAGAGATGATGCCTTAAGACGGCTCTTCAGATAACTCTATAAACACTACAAAATGATTACTTCAAAATATGAAAGTACAAGAGAGACTCTTCCTCATGGCCTGTGCTGTAGATTTTATGACCAAGATTTTAGCTGCAACTGGTCTAGCCATTTCCTTTCAACTTCAGAAATACGACAATGAATATGGCTTAAAAACTAAGATTGATTTTTGTCATGATAGTATGTCTATCTAAAAACGCTCTTCTCTGTAATAGTGCATCAGTCACTATTTTAGGGGCTGGGATCAAGTTTAATAAGGCTGTATCATAGAAAGAAGAAGGGAAAAAGCATGACAAAAATTAAATCAGCTTCAAAATAAAATTACTTCATACTCCAAAATGTGTTACTTTTTAGGCTATATAAAGACCTCAAGGAAAAATGAGAGTGAATATTGAGGAAAAAAATATTATTTGCAATTCCTCTTTGAATAATACTGAAGACTTAATATTTAGCTAGCAACAAGAAAACAATGTTCTATGGCCATGTAAAGCACCTAAATTTGTAGATGGATATCAAAGTGTGGAAAATGGTGGCAAACACATTCCCAGGATTGGCATAGTGGTAGGCTACATTTTAGATCCCAGTCCATGAAAAGTGAAGACAGGCTTGTGAGATCTATTTACATTTGCCTGGGATGGTATGGGTGGACTTTAGATAAAAGTGCTGGGAGTTAAATGAACTGGAGCCTCTTGAGGCTGGGGTGTGGAATATCTTCCTTTTACAGTTACTGGTCAGATGAATATGTTCTATTTTGCAGCTGCTATATGGCCATCTCATATCCATTTCTAAGTTCTGACAGCCACTAGTGTGAGGTTCAAAATTATTTTTGTTCAAGACCTCTTCTACCGCAGTATTGATTTTAGTGAGCAGAATTAAAGGGTGCTGAATTCTTTTATCTCCAACCAAACACAGCAGAAGTTGAAAGCATGCAGACGGGAGCTTTTGAAGACACCGATACCAGCTGAACATCTTGTGGGAAAAATCTTTGTGCTTACATGACCATGCTGCTCTGTGTTACATATCTTGGAAACATACGATTTATGTTGTGCAGGAAATACCGTAACAGACCAGAAAACTAAACAAACAGCAGTCATTCCCCACTCTCAGCTATTTCATCAGCTTTCTGCTATTGTTACAGATGTCTTGACTAAAACCAGAAAGAAGAGAGTCTGAAGACCTCTCCTACATGAAAACCTGCAGAGCAGCATAATGAGTAAAGAAATCTCTGCAAAACTCTATTAGAGGGTTCTTCTCAGTGATTCCAAATGGGGAGAGGAGGAGGTAAGATTTACTTTCCTGTACAGGATCACAGCAAATTCATGTGGATACCAGCTGCAGAGTGATGTCAAAGTGATCCCAGGCAATCAGTTGCAGAACAAACCATTCAGACATGGAGATATCTAACAAATTTGCAGAAAAGATTATCCCTGGGGGGAACCCTCAGGAGTCATCACACACATTCCTGTTATGAAAAAAGTTCCTTGTAGGTTTTTAAGGTTAAATGACATCAAGGCCCTCCCAAAAAAACCCCAAAACAGATCATCAGGGAAATTGTTTCTGATTGGTAGAATATCAGAAAAGTGTTGCCAGTTCAAACACTCTAAAGGACATTTATCTGAGAAACCGTATGACACAATTTATTGGACAATGACCTGCATACACAGCAAGCTCCTGTCTAGTTCTTAATACTGGGGTCATGAGGAGGGGAAAAAAATTTCTATGAATAAATAGAGTGACCACAGCATTGCAAGCAGAAAGTTCAGAAAATGAACTTAAATCTTGTGGAAATGTGATTCACAAAAAGAAAATTTCTTTTCTGAATGACAGAGTAGAAGAGATATGTATTCCTAAAACCTCTTAGAGTTTCAGGTACATATGAAGTATCTGCATGGAGAATACTTCACAGTTTACTGAGCATGAAGAGTTGTCATTATAATCCTACCCAGTCATGGTTTGATGTGCATATTGTATTTGACAGCAGGAGGGCTAGAGGTGTGGCTTCTGTGAGAAGC
The DNA here is from genome assembly GCF_017639235.1 of Corvus kubaryi. Taxonomy (NCBI): domain Eukaryota; kingdom Metazoa; phylum Chordata; class Aves; order Passeriformes; family Corvidae; genus Corvus; species Corvus kubaryi. The sequence continues at coordinate 7,235,874 of NW_024581096.1, forward strand.
TGCTAGAAGCTTCCCCTGTGTCTGATAAAGCCAATTCTAACTGGCTCCAAAACTTGGTCACGAGTCAAGGCTGAGCCATCAGTGATGGTGGTAGCACCTCTGGGGTATTTAAGAAGGGGGAAGGGCGACGGTCCAATACCAGCAGTAGCAGTCAGAAGTAATGCATGACAATAAGTGGAACAACTCTGCAGACAAGGTCAGTGCAGAGGGAGGGGGAGAAGGTGCTCCAGGTGCAGAGATTCCTCTTCAGCTCATAGGGAAGACCATGGTGAGGCAGCTGTGTCCCTGAAGCCCAGGGGGGTTCATAGAGCAGAGATCCCCTCGCAACCCATGAAGATCCCGTGGGAAGGCCATGCTGGGGCAGGCTCCTGGCAGAACCTGTGGAGCCTTGGAGAGAGGAATTTTGTGGAGCAGGCTTTTTAGCATTACTTATAACTCCATAGGGGACTGATGCTGGAGCAACCTGCTCCTGAAGGACTGCAGTCTGTTGAAGGGACCCATACTGGGGTAGTTAATGAAGAACTGCAGCCCATGGGAAGGACTCACATTAGAGAAGCTCATAGAGAGCTGTCTCCTGTGGGAGGAATCCCAAGTTGGAGCAGAGTAAGGGGGTGAGGAGTTCTCCCTCTGAGGAGGAAGGAGCAGCAGAGCCAGTGACGAACCGGCTGCAGTTCCCACTCGCTATAGCCCTGTGCTGCTGTGGAGGGAGGAGTTAAGAAAGTCAGAGCAAAGTTGAGCCCTGGAAGAGGGAAGGAGAGGTGTTTTAAGATTTAGTTTTTACTTTTTCATTCTGCTACTCTGAGTTTATTTGTAATAAGTTAAATTAATTTTCCTCAAATGGAATCTGTTTTCCCTCTTTTGGTAGTTGTTGAGTGATCTCTCCCTGTCCTTATCTTAACCCATGGAGTTTAGTTATATTTTCTCTGTTTTGCTGAGGAGTGAAAAGATATAATGGCTGTAGTGGGGACCTGGTGTCCAGGCGAGGTCAACCCACCACTGTGTGTCTCAAGCAGGGTGAAATTGTATGTCTTTGTTTAAACTGAAATAAAAAAATGCTGCAGTGTGACAAACAATGCATAAAGAAAGAAGAAACATAAAAATATTTACTGGAACAGGGTGGACAATAAAAATATGTAAATATTGCGTGAAACACATGAGAGCAAATTCATTCTGAAAGAAAACACTGGCTGCAGTGTGAAGACTTGTTCTTTCATAACATACAGCACTGGGCTGCAGTGAGCCCAGTGTTAATTGCTAGTGTTGTTTCTGCCTTTATGATGTATATATATTAAATTTATGTACAACTGAATTCTTCAAGAACTGATAAGCCACAACTGCATCTGGAACATGTGAAGTGTCAATAGCATATCTAATTATTACCTTGCTTATAAAACTAGCACTAGAAGAACAACCTTACAACCTCTAGAAGAAAAGCAGAATGATATAAGTTGTTGTAGTGGGTTCAATTTGAAGCGGGCAGAAACACCAAATTAGTGTAGTGCTTTTGGTTCAAAATACTCATTACTTACTTATTTACTGTCTGTGAGATAAGAATTAGGAGAAAGCAAAGCAGGGACAAAACTTAAAAGAATATAAAGAAGTTTATTAACAGACCTAAAAGAAAGAAAAAAAGTCAGACTAAACCTTCAGAACACTTCTCCTCCCCCCACCTTTCTCCCTTCTCCCACTGACAACGTAAAAAGAAAACCCTTGAGATTTTCAGCCATTTTACCACTTCTATAACAACCTTGTTCAGTTCACTTAGGGAGAGGAGTCTCTCTTGCTCATGCTATGGAGACATCTCCACAAGAAACAGTTCTCTCATGGGTTCAATGTCACAGTGAGACAGCCGCCTGGGTTGGTTCTCTGCTGACATGTGAAAGTCCCTTTCCCCAACTTACAGCTTTCCCCACAACTGCTTTCCAGGGTTCAATCTTGAGCTACTGGGGTACCATTTTAAGGATGAGCTGTTCAGAAGCAAAGGTTCTCTTCACCTAACTCTGGGAGCATCTTCATCTCTAGGACTATCTCTGGGAGCATCTTCATCTCTAGGAACAGAGGTCTTCTCCTTCTGATTCGGAGCAAGAGTCCTCATCACTTCCATCTCTCCCTGTTCAAACTTCTCATCAAATTACAGCTGCTTCAGCATTTGCTTCTTTCAGCACAGGTACTTTTGCTCACAAGTACAGTTTGAACACTCCACCCCCCCAATCTTTCATGAAATTACAACGGGTACTCTGATATATCATAGTCCGTCACCACCATAGCTTTACAACAGAATTTCAGCTTCTAAGCATCTCTTCTTTCTCCTCCCCCAGGGTTTCAGCTCTTCCTTCTTCACAGACTTTGGTGTCTCTATGGTGTTTTCTTCACCTTCCCTCTTCCTCAGACTCAGAAGAGGATTAATGTCTGCAGGCTCCATCTGCTCTGGAGGAAACTTAGAGCACTAAAGGGTTAATCTTACCCAGGCCCCGCAGCTGGAGTTCTCTTATGGCTGTTGGTCACATGATCTTTGCTGGGCAGCGGGGCAGCTTCAGGTGAATTTTCAGCCACACTGGGGCGGGGGGGTGGGCGGTGTCGAGCCAGGCCACTCTATCTGCAAGTAACAAGGATGTGGGAGAGGCCATGGATGGAACAGCGCCGCACGGCTTCAGGATGGTTGTGTCCCGGCCCGGGCTGAGCAGGGCCCAGCCTGGCCCCACTGGGCCACCCGGCCCCACCCCCAGTTATCTGTCTCAAGGCTGGAAGCAAGAGAGAGCTTTCCCGGGGTTTGTTCATTCTTAAATGTGGATCACAGAGGCGTGTCAAGCTCCTTAAGTGGCTTAAAAAGTTGCCAGCATTCAAACTAGCCAGTTGATAGGTTCTGTCAAGTCATAGAGGAAGCTGTAAGCACCTTTTTGCAAGAGAATCACGTCCGTAGCTATGCTAACCCATGACAGTTGTTCATCAGGCATTTGAGTTTCAGCTGCTAGAATGGCAGACTGGTACACCTGCACCACCTTACATCAGTTTATAATTTATTTTATATCTTCTATAGTTGAGGTATTTCTCCCCACCTTCGTATGCTCCATGGGCTGCCATTATCCTACCGCTGACTTTTCAAACACTGTTAGATCTTTTTCCATCCTGCATTTGGAAGCAGATTCCCAAGATAAGAATTCCTCTCTCTCCAGCCAAATGCATTTTTTTTTCATCTGTGATGCTTCCAAAATCTTCTGCAAGAGTTATGTTACTGATATGCAGAGTATTAAGATGAGAAGACAGTATCTTTGTTGCCTGTACTGCTTCATCTGGCTCTTCCATCTGTTGATTCCTGTAGACTGCAAGACATTTTCAGCCAGGGTCGTAATTTTCTTCTGTGTTTGTAAACAACATAGACCTGGGATTCCAGCAGGGCTCTTAAGAGCTGGTAAACACCAACAGCACCAAGCAACAACAAAATAATGCATGCAGTAGAAATACTTTTGTTGATGACTCTATCTTTAATGGAGAAGATAGTAAATATTTTTCCTAATTTTTTTTGTAATTTTTTTTTTTTTTGGTAATTAAGTGGACGGTGTTACCAGCATGAATAAGCTGGAAGTGCTGCACTGAAGGGATTTATCGCCAACATGTGGTTTAGAAGTTTGACTTTTTTTGAGAGAAACAGCTAAATGAAATCATGGGGTTTTTAGTGAATTAAACAGTAGCTGGAATCTATGCAGGTAGTCTTTAATAAATGGGAAAGGAAGTGAAGATACAAGGGGGTAATATATACAGTGAGAGAAAACAGGAAGGAAGCATTGTGTAAAGTAAGAAAATGGTTGACAGAAAATTATATTAAGTAGTGAAACAGATCTAGGAAACAAGAAAAAATAGAAAGAGGAGTTTTGAGGGAAGAATGATCACAAAGTAGAAATGGGTATTGTGCAGTTAAGAGTATCAGTATTTGAAAACATTTAAGATGACTGTCTTTCTGAAGAAAATGTGGGAAATTGAATAAATTGAGTATGGACTATTTCAGCAGTCAATTAAAAAGCAGAATAAAAAAATTAATAAAAGAGTTGGGTTTTTTTTAAACAAAACAATCAAAGGAGTTTGCAAAAAAAAATTGAAAGAACCAAAAATTTAAATCATAATTAGTGTAGTTTGATACTAAAAACAAAGGAAACAAACAGATCATGTTTTACATCATTGTAATCTAGAAAACCATGTTCCACATCTAAATGTGAAAGATAAAAAGATGGTAAACTATTGATGAGAGCTGAAGCCCGCTACAGGGGTATTAACTTTGTTACACAGATGACAGATTTTGCCTGATTTGAAGGCACACATGTTAAGATGCAGTTATTCTAATACCGTTCTTTGGATCAATATTTTCAATTGTTGTTTCCTAATTTCTGTGGGGGACCTTAGTATGTAAGAGGACGGTAACAACAGAGAGATAATCTGCATCAGGCCCATGGTCCATCTAGGACATTTACTTCAGGAATATTAGAACTAAAGGAAAACATTGAAACATTTTATATGGTTACAGTATTAATTTATTCACTAAGATACGTCTAGTTTCTATTTATTTTCTAACTTTGATTTTATTTTTGTGTGTTTATGTTTCTTTGTTTCTTTAAAAAAAAAAAAAAGTACTTAATGCGTCAGCCAATCATTGAATAGACATTTTTCAGAGAATTTAAACTGTTGGTTCTTTTTTCTGACCAGTAAGAGCGGACTCAAAGTTGGCAAATTGTAAAGAAGCAACTGCTGGTATGTATATCACTGGTCAAACAAAGATCACCCCACATTTTGGGACAGACACTTTGTGCAACCACCAACGACCACTGAAGACCTCTCAAATATGCCTCCGTGGGCACCTGGAACCTGGACTGTAAGATAAGCCCCCACAGTGGGAACTTGAGATAAGATAAAGGTGGTATTATTGTCTGAATGTAATCTCAGGCCTAGGGGGAGGTTAGCAAAGCAGGGGGAGAAGTATATATCGGTGATAATGAACACAAAGAACACCCAATTTATGGGCCACCAACAGTCTCTCTTCCCCCTTTCTTTTCTATTTCTTTCTATTTCTCTACCTCTTATTTTATTGTTAAACAAAATCTGTACTATTGAATTTGGCATATCATCTCCTTTACACCTTAATTTGGGCAGAGGCATCTCTCTCTAATCAGATCTTAATAGTCACCATGCTGAGAGCATGACAAGAAGTATATAGTTTGTGAACTATCCCTGTAGTCTACCATGTAGTACCTTATCCTTGCTTTCTTGATGAAAAAACTGGGGGTGAAATTTCAAAAAGTTTTCTCCCTTAATTTTAGTTTTGCAACTATAAATTCAACTGAAACATCACCTAAACCTGCCATCTTTCAGTTTGAAGCCATTCCTCCTGTCCTATCACTGCATACCCTTGTAAAATGTCCCTCTTCAGCTCCCTTGTAGGCCCCCTTTAGGTAATGCAAGGCACTGTGAGGTCTCTCCAGAGCCTCCTCCCTTCAGCCTCCCTTCACAGGGGACTTGCTCTCGCACTGTGATAATTTTCACGGCCTCCTCCAGAGCCGTGCTAATAAGTCAAATTCTTTCTTGCATTGGTGCCCCAGAGCTGGATGCAGCACTGCAGGTGGGATCTCACCAGAGGAGGGCAGAGGGGCAGAATCCCCTCCCTTGCCCTGCTGGCCACGCTGCTCTGGATGCAGCCCAGGATGTGTTTGTCTTTCTGGGCTGTGAGCGCCCATGACTGGGTCATGTTGATCTCTTTGCCCACCAATACCCCCAAGTCCTTCTCCTCAGGGCTTCTCACAATCCAGTCTCCACCCAGCCTGTATTTGTGCTTGGGATTGCCCTGACCCAGGTGCAGGATCTTTCGCTTTACATTGTTGAAGTTCCAGAGGATTGCATGTGTAAACATCATATATAAATCTCAGAGTAATTTTTACATTTGCACAGGGATGTGTTCTGCTCTCCGTTAGAGAGAAGACACAACATTCTTGTCTGAAATAACATTACCCAAGGCCTTAGTCTGAGATTACCCCTTCTTTTTTGAATAACCTATTATTTTGAGGAGTAGCAGTAAGCTAGTCTTAAAGCAGAGGTTAATAATCTAATTGTGTTGTAATATTTCAGGCTAACAAAAGCGGGGACTCTGAGTGGGATGAAAGATCGAAGAAAACAGAAAATCCTGGGTGAAATAGTAAAAGACAGACAGTAAAGACAAAGACATTACAATTAGTAAGTACTACTGAGGTGACACATGGTAGCTTGTTGGGGTCCCTCCCCTGCCATGGAGCCCTGGGAGAGGGGCCCTGAGGGCACAGACACGGGGTTTCCCTGCCCCTGCTCAGCCTCGTTCCCATGGGTTGGTTTGTGTTCCCTGCGCGGGCAGAAGGACCCTTGGTCCCGTGACTGGAACAGTTCCTGGGCAGAGCCCCGGCCATGCGGCTGGAGAAATAAACATCTCTGAAACATCTATCAAGAATCTGTCTGTCCATATATATTTCCTTTCCATGGGACTCCTGGTTTGATATATGCATGTTGCAGTATCCCCGCTGTAACAGTAGCTTATGATTAGTTTTCTGAAGAGCAAATCAGAACTACTACTGTCAGTAGGAAAGAAAAATAATGACATAAAAAAAAGCATGCTGGCAATAAACAAACACAAAAGGTGAATATGAATAATAAGATGATTTATTAAAAATTGCTTTGAATTCATTTTGGAATTCAGGGTTTTCGGATAAAAGTTATAATTTCTGCCAACAAATGGAGGGTTTACTTCTATTTATAAAACAAATTGGTGCATTGTGAAAATGTGTACCGCTGGTTCAGGGGCTTCACCTTAATAATTTTTACAGGTACAGGTTTAAAAATTGCACAACAATAAAATAATGTGATAAACTGAAATTCTTCCACAAGATGACAGAGTACCATTTATACATCTGAATAATTCAGAATACAGTAATATTTTGTAATGCAAAAGATGCTAAAAAGTGATATGGAAATTTTGGAGATAACTCTGCTGTTTTTTTCATTGGCTTTAGTAGGTTTGGGATTGATCAAGACAAAAATCTTCATGTGAAGGCAACTATGAGCTAATGAAAAAATAGCATAAGCAATTGATAGAAATACAAAAGGTTTTTAATGACAGTAATCCTGTCTTAGAATGTAGGTCTTTTAAAGACTGTTGAGAATTTTCTGCTTCTATCTGTGGGGACAATTTGGTCAGATTTCAGCATCAGAGACATTCTTCACATCATGAAGTCCATATTTAGGCACAAATTCAAAAGCTGTTGATTTACTTGACAGAAATATTTATCTCTCTGCTGCTGAAGCGATTTGAGTTTCCCATTGGCTCCAAACAGGAGTTGGAAGAGGCTATGTGGGAGAAGGTAGTTGCTGATCTCTCTAGCAGACTAATTCATATTTGCTGCTTTTTAAATTAATTTTTCCATCACTGCCAGATAAAGCCATTTCAGTTGCTTATCACATAGCCAGATGTGCTAGCACAAGGCAACTTGGTTTAGATAGCCAAGGCAAAATCTACGGATTTTGTAAAATGGAAGCAAAACTGTACAAACAAAGTAAAATAAGCAAAAAATAAAATTACCCTCAAACCCAATGCTATTATTGAAAGTATCACTTCATCAGGTACTAGTCAAAGTAGATTTCTATTTGCATAGGTAAGCAGTTTCAATATGGTCAAACAGGGAAGAGCATTTTACTCTTGCGACGCAGCAAACTATTTCTTTTTGTGCTTCCCCCACCCCCACTTCCTTCAGTCCTTGTGTATAATGCTATCCTTTCCCAACTTACATTGTTAATGCTGTTTTCTGGAATAGAAAAATATATCCCTTTTTTTTTTGGCCTGAAAAACAATGGACAATATTTCCAGACATTAGGAAAATTGTATGCTAAACACATTTTGGATCTGAAATGGCCTTAGAACATTTATTTCTTATGCAACAATAGCACAAAAATCTTGATGCAAATAGAAACATTAAGTTCTGGGGAAACAAATCAAATGATCATAGATTTTTGGCTGAAGTTATCAGCTTGAAGAATAAGGCCTTTGGCTTAGTGTCCTACTGTTGGCAGGATCCAACTTTTTCAGGGTCTATCAGGCTCTGTAATTTCAGGTTTGGAGATTTTCCTACTTTATCACATGAATTAATTTCTTTCAAGCTTCTGTTCCATACAGTGCTGTTCCTATAAATTAAGGTAGAAGAATAAGGTCATCATTCACTGAATTGCTATGCTTTTGCAGAATGAATTCTCATCTAATATTTTAATTTACATTTCTGTTGAAATAAGTGAAAAAGAGTCAGAAGTTTTCCTGACAAAGGCTTTGTGCCATTTCTTTTTTATAGATATTACAAAATGGTATATAGTAATAGATTAAAATGTAGCCAGTTGTAGGGGTAGTTAGAATGTTCAGCTATGTACGCTGGCGTAATGTTATCTTGTTTTCTACCTCTGAAGGATGAGAGCAATGAGTCCTTAGGAGATGATATATAATAAAATATTGTGGTACAGCGATGTTATGGATTGTTAATTCAGTTTTGATAATGCTGTAGAATGTAGATGATGATGTAGGTAACACTGCAGGATTTAGGGCAGGCAGCGGAAGGAGAGAGAGAAAATAAATTTGATTCAAACCAGTAAAACGGAGAGTTCTTCATCCAAAAGACAGCTGATTAGAGCAACTTCCTGCCAACTGATATTGTGAACAATAAAAATCTACATGGATTCAAGAGGCAAATGGAAAACTTGATGAAATAGAAATTCACTGAAGATTAAATAATGTAGAAACCATTTCTAACTCATGAAGAGCTGAAAAGACTCTCAGGTTTTAGGCAGAGACATTGTATATCCTTACTGTGCTCTTACCCATACTCAGATATTTGCCTGTCAGCCCTACTGGAGATTAGATTGTGGGCTCAACAGACTTCTGCTGTTATCCAGTGGATAATGTTCCTATGTTTTAGCAATTGCAGTTTAATATTTACTAATACAGTAAATAATTTTCATGTACCATATGTTATATACATATATCTATATATATATAAAATATCCCATAGCTGAAAAATAAATGTACACCATAAACATGTATAGACTCTCATTTTTTTTAATGTAATACTCCATTTAAAAATATTGATCTCATTGTATCACTGGGTATCTCCACATGAACAATAATTAAATGACTAGGAAAGCTTAAACTGAAGGTGCTTAGATTTTCATATATGAATCTGTATGCTTTGTAGTGGCTTCATTTGTCCAGAGTGAAAAATTAAACTTCTCTGAATACAAGATGTCTTCACTGGGGTATCTAAAATAGAAGCACTAGAGAATTTTGGTGGTGTTATGAATGCTTTTTTTAAAGAAAAACATTTTTCCAGCCTAAAGAGAAATACATATGGATACGTTCCTTTACAGCGAAAATCAGTGCAGACAGAAGGATCTACCCATACAGATTAAATTGCGAGGCTGCATTCCAAATATATTTGGCAGTAAGATATTGTTTGTCTGTCTATCTATCTATCTATCTATCTATCTATCTATCTATCTATCCATCTATCTCTCTATCTCTCTATCTCCAAATATATTCCAAATATTCCCTGCCACCTCCACGAACACACCGAAGGTTTTCCAAACACAAAATGTGGTCTGTGATATATCATTTTGGATACCTTTCTGATGGCATCCCATAAACCCTTTATCAACTTTTCTGTCTTGGTATGAAAAACAGCACCATGCATTATGGAGTGAGAACTCATTGATTTATGAGCATTTCAGAGGACCAATGTGTTCATTTGGTATATGCAAGAACAAATTCTAGAAAAGCTCATGCGTCTTTTGCATTTCTTTTTTTTCCAGAAACATTGAAAAATTGAGTTTTAATATTTGAAACTTACAAGAAAACATATGTCAACTTTAATTGTTTTCTGAAACCTGGTCCAAACATCTTGAAATCAATCAGAACTTTGATTTGGTCTTGGTTGGTCTTGGATCAGCCTTTTAGTAATCATAAAATAAATATAATCAGGCCATATTACCTCAAGACTTTATATTTAACTCTGTATTTTAGTATTATGTTGATCTCTTTTAACATAAATTTTATTTTAATGCTTATTCTGCATTCTGTGTGTTTAAATTGATTTCTTCTATTGTCTTTTTAATTATTAATTTCTAATACCTACTAGGGTTCTGATGTTTCATGACCTTAATGCCTCTATTTACAATTTATTCCTTTCTTATAAATAGTCAATTCCGTTTTTTCCTTGTAATACCCTGTTTATGTGTATAAACATTTGTGGAATACCGAAGTAGTTTCACTGTAGTATTTATGCATGACGAATTATGTGGCAGTAAAGTAAATGATGAGTGAGTGGAGATCACGTCTTTACTCTTTCCTTTGCTAAAGCAGTATCCAGCGGGTATGATTAGCAGTGACTTTTTGTTCAGCATCTGTATTTAATCAGCAGTTATTTCCCCATTTCCTAGACTGGTTAGTATAACCCTTCACCACTTTATCTCTCTTCTCTGCCTACCAGTCAATAAAAGGAGGTTTTCTAGCTTTCTCCTCTATTTTTGTGGCCACCCTTGATAAAATTTAAGTATCTGATTTTCTGAAAAAAAGTGATAACATAAGTAAGGTAAATGACTGAACAAAACTTTTCAACTCTTTCTGGAAGTTTTGTGAAGCATGGTGCAGTAGTGACTCAGCAACACAGAGTAGGTTGAAAATGTTTAATAATTATATAAATTTAATTTTAAGTTCAGGTATTAATTTAAGTTTACTGTAATTATAATTACAAGAGAGTGGTGTTTTCATGCATTTTGGCATACCAATGACATTACTGTGTATCAAAACTTATGAATTTGCCTTAAGGGATTCTCAGCCTTGAATGTCCTCCTCCCTACCTGAGACAAAAGCGCTTAATCTCATCCTCCATGTAAGATGTGGATCAAAACTAAATACATATATCCATGGGAAATCACACAAAGAAACAGCAATATATCTTTTGAAATTATCTTTTGCGGGAATAATTAGCATTTGGCAATGATAATAAATTAAAATTTAATTCCCTATTACTTTCCTTAGAACTAGTCTCACATGAGGTCTGTAATTATATCTTGTTTCCCTTCTGCTCCCCATGTCTCTACTTGCCATCACGCCCAAATACTATAGAAGGATTTTTATCCTATGTGTAATACATATAAAACATCATCACCACAAGGATCAGGTTGGATTGGCCCATTTGACTATGCCTGAAACTGCACTTGAGAAATAATCATTAAAAAAATCTCAGCAATTTTTCTTTCCTGTAGGTGAGAGGTTCATGAGACCCTGTGGAGATTGATAACACAATGAAACTAATGGCCTGTTCAGTCCAAGTCATGGGAGCTGGGGAAGATGCCAAGAAATTAGTGGAATATGGAAAAAATGTTTAACAAGGTTGCAAGTTAAAAGTTCAGAATCCTGTATCAAATATTATAATTTTAATATGTCATAGAACTGTCTTCTGTCCATATAAGTGAAGGATTTAAAAATGTTCTATATGGGGGCTAAAATCTGTCTCTAAATACTTAAGATCTTAATTGCCTCAGAGCTTAAACCCTTGAGGAAGCCTACTCTTGAAGTTCAGTGGTAACATAAAGTAAACCATAAAATAAAACTGAGAAAAAATGGCTTAAATGAAAGTATTTCTTCACTCCACAATATATTGCACAAGTACAGACAGTAAGGTAGCTTATCATCCCTTAGAACTCTGCGACAAAATTGCTTGATAATGATATTCTGCTCCAAAAACTTTCTTTCTCTCATAAGAGTTTAAAGAGAGAAAAAGAACTGTAGTTCCTGGGTTGTGAAATAACTTTTAAGTCTTTATCTTTAATGAGGTTGCATTACACATTACCCCAATTTTCCTTTCACTGAACTTCAAGACACAGCTGAATGCTACCATATAAGTCATTAAGGAATGTCTGGGGGCTGTTTTTTAAGAGTGGGAGGACAGAGGTATGTGTGGTGGTTTCTTTTTTTTAATATGTGATTTTCTTATCTGTTTGGACATCCATTACATCATAAAAGTGGCTCAAATTAAAGTCATTCTGCTACCTTGTGGCTGTAGCTTGAAATATCATGTGTTCAGTGGTTTAATTTGTAAAATCGTCCATTATAATGATACTCATACCGTTTGTTAAACTGCATCCAGAACACTGTACTGGAATTTAGACCCTTCCCAAGAACAAGAGACAACTTTCTTCTACTAAAGACTGAGTGTCAGAGATGGTAACTTCTCCTTTTTCCTTACCCTTCTTCAATCTCACATAGCACAGAAACAGAGCATGGAGGGAAAGTTTGCACACTACAGCAATTCTTTTGCCTGAACATATCTCAAACTTCATGAGAGCAGTCCAAGGTCAATGGAGAGTGTCATACATAATCCTGGAGAACTTCAATCTGTGACAGCTGTAATATTTAAATAAGAAAGAGCAGCATTATTTCAGGATCAGAACTTTATGCACCATAGTGTTGCAGAGATCCTGCCTAAGACACCCTTTTAAAACTCTATACGCCTATCCTTCTTTTGAATATTTTTTACTCTTCTTGAAATAAAAAAAACATTTAGTTCAGAGGAATCATCTGCTAGGCACTTGCAGTGACCATGTCTGTTATATTTCTTTATCAACAGTGGACAATACACAGTTTAAAGCATTTGTCCAGTCTGAGTGAATAATTGATCCATAGAGCTCTTCAAGACGCTTCTGGAAAGTTCTTTACGTGCTACTTTAGATGCGAGAGAGATGTGATTTTGGAAACCTGAACTCATCCATTACTTTCTTGTCCCTTTTCCTGAGGGCTTTTTAATGTGATGTCCATCCTATGCCCAGATAAACATTTTTCTGGGAGTAAAACAAGACTGTATAACCCATTTTAACTGAAATTTTTCCTTAAAATTATTTTTCATTAAAAAAAATTCATTAAAATTATTTTAAATTGCTTATCATAAAAATTGCTGTGTTGAGACTTTGAGTCTCTAGACCTTTCTAATTAGCTAATTCTGAACAGACTATGCAAATGTTATTTGAATTTCTAAGTGTTCAGAATGCCCCACTTGTGGTGCCCCACTGTGGTTGTGCTAACATTAAAGTATTGCTGACATAATACTTAAATAGTGTAGAAAGAGTGAGATGAGCCTCATAACCATAACAATAACAGTAAGATAATTCAGGGTCCCATTCTGCTCTAGGTATTTTGAAAAATACTTTATATAACTCTATGTGTTACTCTATCTTCAGATGACCTCAAAACATCTACTCTCATTGAAACCAACTTTAGATCTGTCCTATTTGTAGCTACGTGTAGCAGGAACTGTTTGAGTAACATCATTAGTTTTTACAATAGTGTAAAGTAGTGACAGAGTAGCATCCTAATTGCATTATATTTCAAGCCACATTTTATAGCAATAATTCATTTGTGGTAATATCAGTGATGATAATAAATTAGCGTAATGAATCATTATTGCTTATGATATTCCATATATGCAGAGCAGTCATTCCATCATAATCTTCAAATTGTGTTGCATTGAATTAGATTTGCTGGACGAACTGTTTTCATCTTGTACTTTATGTAAAAATCCTTTAACAAAACTTCTCAACAGAACATTGTTGTCCTGCAAGAGTTTTAAATTATATTTAGAGATATTCAGCATCCTGCTGGATAGAGTCCATTAGAGACAGAGCTGTTTAACATAAGAGAAGAGAAAAGCCTCAATTTTTGATTTATTGGTTCAAAATTTCATTAGAGGTTCTAAATACTAATTTTAGTACTATTTTGTACTTTAAACATTTTAAAAATTTTTGGTTTTGAAGCTGAAGGCCAAAGCCCCATTCTCTACCAACAAAAGAACATCTTACAGATGTAAGTACAGATCAGTGTCATACAGCAAGAAATTAAAGAAACATTTTGCACCAGAAGTTGTTTAAGAAAGTGTTTTTATCTGGGGAAGCTGCTGATAGAAAAGGGAGAAATTTCCATTCATGTTACAAATAAGGCATTTAGGTATGGAATGACACTATCACGTAAAACAGAAGACAAATAATTGTAGATTTGTATGTGGAGACACTGAGCACCATATTTGTACAAGAATATACATTTGTAAACATTGTTTTATATCATTATACATAGGAGATATTCGTCTGGCCTACAAATTATTGTTTTATCTTCTGGTAGGAAGCACACAGTATATATTTTACCTTTCTGTGGAATCCCATTCACAATATATCTCACTGCTGACTTTTGGTGGCTAGATAGTTCTGTAATGTAGAAAAGAAATCTTAGAGATGAGGGACATGTACATTATTTAGGATGACTTTATCCATAATAGCAGGGTAACAGAAATAATCTGAAACTGCTTTTTCCAAACTTTCAAAATAAATGTCTTTCTTAAAACATGACTGCTGTATACTGGATTTAAGTTTGCTAATTATGTGTATTAGTCCCATTCTGATTGATGGGATATATTAGTACAGAAATTTATGAGTCTCATTGATTTTTGACAGCATTTTAACTTTTCTTTGTCCAGTCCAGAGCAAGAGTTCCTTAGCAGGGAAACAGACTATTATTTTTGTGTGGATGGTATTGGATGAAAATACTACAAAGCTTAAGTTTGTGAATTAGATATGAGACCTATGTATTCCAAAAAAGCAGACTGAACAGCTTTTTTTTGGATGCATATCTCAAATCATAGATTAAAATATTACCACCGTGAAAGAGAGAACTAGAGAATACTCTCATCTAGACTTTCCCATATGTCATCTTTTAAGCAGCTGAACAGAAATTACACTCAGCTGTTTCTTCATATATAGAATCATCTTTGCATGGCTAAGTGAAAGCTATTTTCTTTTTATGCCCCATTATTTTAATTACACATGTAGTCTGCCATGAAAATTGTGCGCCTATTTATTATAACATCTTTGTGACTGTCTGGTGATTGGAAAATTCTCTTAGGTTTTTGTTATATTCATCAGTGTAAGCTAAAGTCAGCTTAGATCAGAAGTTTTCCAAATGGAGGTGTTTTGATTGTAATTATATTTTGATGCAAAGGGCACATTCATTTCAAAATTCTTACTCTGTAAGTCATTGACTTCTCCAGTTTGTTCTCTTTCTTCAGCAAGGTAAAAAGCACAACTGCTACTAAAATTTCCCACTCTTCTCACCAGAACCAAAATCCATTAAGATTTTATCAAACTCCAAATTTTTCTTTGAATTATTAAGACCCTGATTTCATAACTGATAAGCAAATGGCAGGTGATCTAGTAACTGGATCAGGCTTGCTTCCATGTTTTCCATTCAAGCACCATCTGTCTCTGTATGATCAATGTAACCTTCTGTAATACATTTATTTTAACACTGTGTCCGTATCAATACTATGGTTTAGTATCTAGTAATGTAGAATACATGGTGCACTCAAAGATCTTAAACCTTATGGTATTACTTAATGATTAAATTCAATTTCTATTCTTAGCATGAGAAGTTAGTGATGTAATTCAGTAAGTAGGAGCCTTTTGGAATTCTGTAGGAAACACGTCTGTTCTAATATGGTGATTGTATATATTCACATTTGGTACCTATGATTCAACAATAGCTGGAGTAAAAAGTCATGTACATAAATTTTGATGACATGATCTCAGGAGCTGCATCAATCTGAAGACCATTATATCTATTGCACTACTAGAGAAGCATCATGCTTACTACCTCTAACAACATTTACATCCTAAAATATCTATTTATCTGATGCACATTACATTTGCACAATATTTATCTCATGTAAGTTTTCTATAGGAAAAGCTGTTCTTGAAAATCTGTAGGGATATTTTATCCTGACAAAAACTTTTAAAAAAATTGCTTGAAGGGAGTTAAAACAGTGACTTTTTCTGTATTTCTTTCTGTACTTCCCAGCTATATGAAAAATAAGCACAGTCTTCTTCAGTTTAAATTATTTGTCACTTGAAATAAATTACAGCCTATAAATACAGCTTGTCTGACGGAGAGTAAATTTAAAAAAAATTCTCTTTCATGCCAGAACTGGTTTTTGCTCTGATTTCTAATGGGGAAAAAATCATGGTCAGAATATCTTGTCAGCTCCCTCTTACCTGCTTCCGCAGTATGAACGCCGTGATCAAAATTATTAAATATATTTTATTATAAATATTTGCATTAAGCCTAGAAAACAAGGCCAGATGTTTGCTCATACACCTTAGGATTTTAAATTGTTACCCAATTTCAACCACGTTTGGAAGCTGAAGGAAATCTTACCAAGAAGAATGTTTCTGTGGAATTTACACATACACCAGGTGGGTGAGGGGGTGGAACCCAGGTATTTTATCCCCAGAACAAAGTGGAAGCAGAACTCAATTTCTACACATTTTATCTGACAGCAGATGGCTGCTGGCTAGTCCTGAAGAGAGCCACAGTACTGCTGATTGTTTTCCTGGTGAGGATAGGAAAGATGTGTGTTGAATTATACAAGTGAGAAAAGAAATAAAGATTCTTCTGAAGCAAAGCTTCACTGATTCTGTTTACCACAAAACCATTTTAATTAAGGTTCCATTCTTAACCTATAGTCATCAAGTAAATAATTAGCTACAGTTTATCTTTTACATCTGTCACATTGGACTAATGTTATAGTGTTGGATTGTGATGCAGTTGATATAATTTCTGCTGATCTTACATGTGACTAGACCAGGCTGGCAGCTGTGCAAACTGCATTTGAGGATGCCGTATTTATATTGTAGCCAAATTTCCCTGCTATGACTTAAGCTCTATTCTGTTTCCAGCATTTCTTACCACACTGTGCCTCATCTCTTAAAATATACAGTTGTAGAAAAATTCAGGTGAAAGGGACCTCTGTGGGTCTTCTGCTGTGGCCTCTTAGTGCACAACTCACATCAAGCCTCAGTGTAAGATTCAATGTTCAACTGAGTTTTGCAATCCCTAGGAATGGAAATTCCACACCCTCTCCAAGCAACCTCTTCCAGTCCTTCAGCGCTATCATGGAGAACCACTTTTTTAATATACAGTTACAATTTCCTTTGTTGCACCTTCTGACCCCTATCTTTTCCCCTCATGCATCTCTCAGATGAAAAGGCTAGAATGCACCTTGCGGTAGGGGAATCTGCAATCAGGTCCTCTCTTCTTCAGGGACACATGCACAGAGTCCCTTCAGATACTCTTAACAGCAGGTTCTCCAGCCCCTGATCATCTTAGCAGCTCGTCCTCTTCTAGATTCTCTCAGGTTTGTCACTACCACTTTTTAAAAATCATAGAATCATGGAATGGTTTGGGTTGGAAGGGACCTTAAAGATCATCTAGTTCCAACTCCCCTGCTGTGTGTTTGGGATATAGACTTGGTTGCTCAGAGCCCCATCCAATCTGGCCTTAAACCCTTCCAGGGATGGGGCATCCACAACTTCTCTGGGAAACTTGTTCCACTGCATCACCACCTTCACAGTAAATATTTTTTTTTCTAATATCTAAACCAAATTCTTTCAGTTTGAAGCCACTAAAGGTTAGCTGTCTAAAACTAAACCCCATATTCCACAGGCAGCATAACAGGTTTCTAGTACTGCAGTGTCATCATTTGCATCAGTTTGTTGGTCACACTGTTATTAATACAGCCCAACATATATTTCATTTTCATACTGCATTCCTCACTCATGTTTGACTGTGGTGAACATCCCTCATTCACAGTTTAATTGTTATGAGACAGTTTTTAATAAGCAATGAACAGCTTCTTTCTCAACGGGAGAATCTTCTTTATTTTTCCCCCCTCAAACTACAGCAAAAAAACCAAATTGAAGCACTAACCTAACACTGCTAGGTGTTTTGACCTGTGTACTTATAGGGTAGTGTAGATTTGAAGATGCTATTGCTGCTGCTCTTCTTGTGTCTTGTCTCCCTTTTTACAGTCTATATCCCATGATTACTGCATTTATTAACCTGAAGCTCACAGGCTCTGACTTCAGTCTTGCGCTCCCTCATAATTTAACACTGCTTTGGGGGTCTGATTTATGAGCAAACTTGCATTCACCTGTGGAGTAGCAATTCCTCTGTTAGGAACCTCAGGTGAGAACTTCTGTTGACACATTTTTCCAGTAGGCTTGTTAGCGAACAGAGTCCTCCTGACTGGTTGTTTCTGTCTTTGAAATGCACTTTGTGTACCTTCTGCTTTGAAATGTCTGATAATGAATCAGCTTGCTCTCAAGGCCAATTTCACCTGGTGTAAAGGCTGTTGACCTGCAGGAGGGTTCACTATGTTTTGTCCTTTCTACTTTGGTAAGACACAGCCCCTTTCTACATGCACAGATCATGTATTTCCTAGAAATCCCACTTCCAGTTCAGTTGGCTGGGCCTTGGTCTCATTTCAGTCACATGGATCTACCAGGTGAGAAAAACACATAGTTTCTATGAGCCTGGGCCTCAACATTCCTTAAATCTTCTCAGTCTATATATTTAGGGTTTTTTATGTGAATCAGAATATTTAAAATGTGTTCAATCTTCTGGGAAAAGTTTTTTCCTTCCATATTTGATTCTTATTAAGGTGATAATATCTGATTTATCATCTCTGTAACTGTCATTCATTTCAACTTTACAACCATGTTTCCAGATGAGTTTCCACTGAGAGCTTTATGTTCTGAAACTGCGTGTTTGGTGTTTTCCAGGAATTTTTTATGGCTAAATATTAAAGCAAATTTCTCACTGTCAGTGTCTTCCAAACAGCACAGGAGTACTCTCATGGTGGTGGTGGTATTAGCACACATCATAAATTAAGTGTACTTTGAGATCCCAATCAAGGGTCAGGATGCATACTATCTTAGAATTTGTGCAGATGCAGGGAAATGATAGAGGAAACAAGTTCATTCAGCACTGATTTGTGTAAGTAAGTAGGTACCTAACACAGGAACCATATAGGGCCTCTAATGAGGCATATTAGCCACATGCTCTTCATTTCAGCTTTATGTAGGTAACTAATAAATCAAGAAGAAAAATCTGTTGGAAGACCCAGGAAAAGTGAGACTTGCTCCTTCTTCTGAGGTTCACAGAATTACAGAAAGGAGAGTTGTATCTATTGCATCCAGATGTTGTGAATTAAGTGCTTGTTACTCCTCCATCATGTATCCTTAAATTTCAGCATGACCTACTGCCCCCAGCTTGTGGAGTTCCATAACATCCCTGCCTTCATTCAGGATACTTTGAATTCAGAGTATCACAAAAGTGGATTTCATCCTTTCACCTGCCTGCAATTCGAAATTTGCTACAATTATTAATTTGTTGTGGCTGAATGAAAATTTTTCCACATACTTCCTTCTCTGAATATAACACTGGTAATTTTAAGATCCAAATTTGATTACAACATAAAAGAAAATGTCTTTTCAAGTAAATTAATATTTATAAACTATCTACATGAAACAGTTTTTCCATTTTTACTTAGACATATGCATTTTCTTCAGCAGCCACAAGATGGGAGTATTGATCCTTCAAGCTCTTGTTCTGTTCTTTGGTTTTTCTTTTTTACTGTTGTGCTCTGCCAGGCAGAGACTTAGAGAATGTTTTGTTCCTTCCTGAACAAGTTCGCTGAAATGAACTAAACTGGAGAGAATTTCTGGGAAGTTTAGAGAGTGTTAGTCAGCCTTATTCCCAACATGAATCCAGGAGGCAAATGTCGTGTGTACATTAAAAGAGTTTCTTGAGACTAAGCATCACATTTCTCTGGTTCGAGTTTCAGAGTGGTTCTTTTTCAGTTCTGCACTGATCTGCCACCTTTTCAGATAATGGGTTCCCTATAGTACTCTCACAAGGCTGTAAGGATAAGTGGAGCAACAGATCAAAACACTTTTTCTGCATTTACAGGTGCAAGGTCTGCAAGTCTGAAAGAACACAGCTTATGTGATAAAACGACCAACTCTGAGTAATTTGGGGAATGAGAGCTTATGTTAAGAAAACATTAAAAACAAGAAAATTCCAGTTAAATGTTATTGTATGGGCAACTGGACATCTACTTTTTCTGCCTTTAGGCTTATTTCTGGAAGGTTTGAGCATGCAGAGATGTCCTCTTATTTGTCATATGGCCTACAGAGCCTATGAGGACACTAAAGGAAAATGGACCAGTTCAAAATTTTCTGAGCATTGAGGAAGTTTAGATATGAACATCCTTGGTCTGTGCTCAAAGCATTCAAAACTTTATCTGCACAGAGTGTGACCCATACCCCTCTTACCTCTGAAACACATCATCATCTAAGATGCCTTTTATTTTTTTTTTCAATTTTTCATTGTCACACCAGTCCTCCCCTTGTCCTTCAGTTAAAGAGGGAAGTATTTTAAAAAGCAGTGTGTAGGAGGTACTTGGATACCTTGTTACCTGTTAGAGGAGTTTGTATATGTATTCAGAACTCTGTGAACAGCCTTGAAAAAATGTGAAGCTTTAAAAATTGTCCTTATGGTGATCCACCTGCTACAAAGAAGAGAGAAAATGACTTCACCATTGCATGCTGGGTGCAGGAATTAAAAGTAATCAGACAAAATATAATTTCCAGTTTTGATAATTAGATGCGTGATATGAACAAGTAATATCCTAATATATTTTCCAAAGAACTTGACTCCTATTGAAATAATTAAAAGTAGGGTTTTTTTCAGAAGCCACAGAGAAATTTTAAATCAGACTGTAGTGCTTGGTGTTTTGTTAGTTTGTTTATTTTTTTAAGTAGCATGTTAATGTTTCTTTCTGCTTTGTTCTTTTCCATTAAAACTCTTAAAATTTATGCTGGTTTTAAACTAGTTTGTTAATAGTAGGAAAGAAGACACCTTGTTTATTTGGTTAGGTTTTTTCTTTGTATAGATGATGCGAGTAAAAAACAGTTTAGCCATTACACTTTGCCTCGGTAAATGCCACCTTTTTAGGGTTTGACATCTGTACCTAGCTACAAATAATTAGCCAGCATGGGTCTGCATTTTAACAAGATGACAACTTGAATCTTCTTGCTCCTATATTGTAGACACACTGAGATATTTTGTGCTAATGTTCCTTATGTGTATACAATAACAAAAACAAAGACTGAGCTGACTTGTGGCAAGCAATTACAAAACTCCAGCAGATATATTCATACTCTCCCCACATGCCTGGGCCTCCTGCTAAATCTGAAGCCTTGTCTTCCCTCACTGTGATCCTGTTAGAAACTTGATATTTTGGCCTCTACAAGGATAAAATAAACTTTTCACAGACATACACAAATAGCTGAGGAAATATACCTCAGACTTAGACCATCATTTAAGGAAATAAAAAGGAAGTCTCACTAAGAGAGGAGGAAAAGAAGTGTGGCGTTTTCATGGCAAATAGCATGATGTCTGTTTGGCAGAAGTGACCTTGGAAGAGTACACTTTCTGCCCTCCTTCTCTAGTTGCCTGTTTTTTCCTTGAATATGTAGTACTATGATAAATGGCTGACAGTATGCTTCACAAAAGACTAGTTCTGTGCCTCCTGAGTGTGACACTACAGCTCTTCTGTAGAGTGCCCTTTCAGGCCTTCCAAAGGCCCTCCTCAGCCATCTGGTGCATATTTATGCAGGAGAGGGACTAATTCCCAGGTGAGAAGCAGACATAGCACACGGAGTACAGAAAATTTAAAACTCATTGTTAGTTTGGCTGCATCTTGGGAACACCTCCAGAAAAATAGAGCTGGTTTTTCTTTTTTGACAGTACGTTTTAATTGGTATTTTAAGTTCCTGGCTGTTAAACTGCCTGGTACGAAGGCATATATGAATAGTTTTCCTTAAATGAGAACACTTTGGAAGTAAATGTAAAAACACTTAACCAGAAAATATAATATTGGAGATGCCACTTTATTTAAAAATGTTATCTGAGTGAAGGAACCACCTTATACCAGGCTGTGTTACCTCTGTAATGACTTCAAGTGGGATTAGTGGTTTCTACATGCAGTAAGATTGAAGGTAATTATGAAAATCATGTTCATATGTGTCCCCAGTGTGGAAGGCTGAATTCAAGTCTTATTTCCACACTCTGTGAAAGATCGGACCCAAAGGAGAATTACAAGCTAGGTGAGACAGGAGATGCAAGTTGATAGGCAATGCCATGTCTGGGTCAGTTAATAACCGTGAGAGGCTTCAACGAGCACCTCATTTTTGGGGGGATTTAATAAGGTGTTTCTAACTGCCTCACATAGGGGATTTTCTACTGATCTTTTGTGGATTTTATTACAAGGAAAACAATTCCATGCCTGCCTCAGAGCTTATGAGACAGTTTGGTAAGGTATTAAATGACTTCCATCTTTTATCTCATATACGAATCCATTAATTTCAAATGCACTGGCAGTCCCAAAGAAGCCAATGGTCCTTGTTAGATATAGAGTCCAAAAGGGTATTCTGTTTTCCTGAGATGTCACCCAAATGTAAGATATCATGCTATTGCAAGGGCAATATTGATGAGATATATGACTCTACTGCAGTTAGATTCACCTGGTTTTGTTTAGTTATCTTTCCAAAATGAACTTCAAGTAGTGTTTGCTCATGGTTTTTTTCAGTATGGTGAGGAGTATGTTAGCAAAGCAGCATCACAAAAGTATGAAAGAGAGAGGCATAATAGTGCAAAGAGCTCTAGAGTAATTCACTTCTTCATTACCAGTGTGACTAAAAAGTAACAAAAAAGAATTTCTCTAAAGGTCTAAAGGCAAGTGGGTTAAAATGCTAATGGGCATTTTTAGTTCACTGAAGGCTGTAGACAAACAAAAATATTTCCCATACCTTGTACAAGTTAAGAAAGTGTTGTGGAAGAGATCTATATTGCAAATCTTTTAGAGGTGGAACAGAAACATAAGGCATTGCTGGTCTTAGTATCTCCTCTATTTTGTTTTTGTTCTGTCATCAGGTTGCAATCTGCGTGGAGCTGTACTGCCCAAGGAGTCTGTCTGATGGATAGGGATCACATGGGCCATGTGAAGCATGGCCTGTTGCCTTTCCACACCCCCTGTAACAGCCAAGGCAGAACAAGGAAGGGAAAAGGCGAGTTGTGGAACTGGGGCTCCAGTGGAACTGAAATTCAATTACATGTCTCCTGTAGACTGAACCTCATTGTAAAAATTGGCCTGACAATTTTACCTTTAATCGTACCTCTGTGAACTCTCTTTGATGTTAAAGATGGGTTACCCTCATCCGCCTTTCTTGTCATATTGTGAGCAAGCCTCAGTAAATTGGGTAGCAAGACACAGACCTTTCAGGGAACCCAGACATGAAGTGAACAGCTTTCTCCAGCCCTTGAAAGTACATTGGATTGATCTGTTTGCTGTACAGTCCCCAAGCCCCAGGCTATGGATAAAATTTCTTAGAAGAGAGGCAAAGTAAATCAATTCTGCTCTGTTGCTGGGGTAAAGTTGGTCAATAGATGATATTTTAAAGCACCTCCATCAACAATTTATGAGATTTATTCAGTTTATGCGAAAGAGCACTCCATAATCATCACTACACAGCAATGGCCCAACAGGGTGTTGCTAACTGGATATCATTTAATAAAAGTTTTTCAAGTGCTCAGCATGCTTTCATCAGAGGGTGATTTTTGTTTTTATCCTTGTTTTGTATGAACGTTAGGAGGTAATCAAGAAGTTATAAAAGTTGATGATTTATGAAGCTTTTGAAGTGGTGGGTGAAATTGTAGGCTAGATATAATGCTTATATTGATCACACTGTTGGTAAAAGCATGATAAGACTGTTGACTAAAAGTACTATTATAATAAATTTCATGATAGTCTGTTAAATAGAGATCTAGTATTATTTAAATAACTTGATTTTGGTTAATAGTGGTCATGGTCAACACTGGGCTGTATTGTGTTGATACGCACATAAACCTCACAATTGTTACCATACTGTCACTGTGTTTTCAGAATTGGAAAAGTAGTTACATAGTTACCAAATCTCTCCTACACCAGCCCTTTAATTTCTTATGTTCTCAGCAGTATTCATCTCTTACACTAATAACTTTTTGAAATTTTTGTTCCATGCCCATGACTTCATCCCTGCTCTTTCAGTAACTTCAGTCTGCTCTTTCAGTAACTTCTCTTGCTTTGTCAATAAGTTTTTTTTAAATACAATTCTCATATTTCTTTCTTTTGCTTTTCTCATATTCTGAGATTACTTTGATTGTGGTCTTGCTTGTTCCAGTTTTGAAAGTACAAGGGAGAGTAAAGTCATAATTTTCCTTTTTGCACATGTAGCCCCATACCTGTTAATTCCTATTACATATTGCCCACAATTTAAAAAGAATTTCAAGAACTTATTTTTAAATCTCTATCAGTATCTCTAATTAAGTTGTTATTTTCAGCTTTTTTATCTCCCATTACTATGCTTTTATTTCCATTTCTAGCTACTTGCATTCTGAAGAGACTGTCAGAATTTACAATTCTCTTACTGAAAAATCTCCAACCCCCCAAAAAAACAAGCAACTTCACCCAATACAAAAAAAACCAACCCCCCCCCCCCAAAAAAAACCAACAAACAAACCAGCAGAAAATTTTGACCAATTTTTTTGTTCTCATTTTCATACGTTTTACTTTTTACATCTCCTTCCTCTAATTTATTCACACTCTCTTTCACTGCATCCTGTTGAAGAGCTGGTATGTTCATACCAATGTCTTTTCAATTTACTAGTTGTTATTTAAGATATGTAGAGAACCCCAAAGTTCAAAAAACAATCCAGTGCTATCCATTAGGGCTGCTCAGCTTCTCTCTCTGTCTTTTTAATGTGCAGAATTTTGTTTCTTTATTTTTCTTGTATTGGTGCTGGCTGACGTTTTTCAGATAAAAATATTGTTTTGTATCCTTTTGGAATGAGATCTCTTCTTTTTGGCTGCTTTATTTCTCACATATCTGATCTACACATCTCAACCTAGCCATAATATGAGAAGGTCCAGTGTTACTAAGAAAACCTGCAAAATCTGTTTTATACTGTAGAATCATTTTTCAAAGTAAACAAATGTGTGTAATGAAAAACAATTTTCAAGGACCTCACCTGAGAACACAGCTGCCCTGGTATCTATTTGTGGGTAATCTCTATTTGTGAGGCGCGATACAGATCTCTGCAGGATATGCTGTGTTCCTCTTGAACAACAATTCCCCTTCACTCTAATCTACACAAACTATTTATGTTTATGTTGTGATCTTTTCTTTTCATATATAAGTAAATTAAGTAAAAATCCCTAGAATAATATCAGTATCATAAAAGCAATATGAAACAGATTCACTTACTCTTTTAATATTAGACTTTGTATTCTGCTATTCTTCTACAATCTTCTTTTGACAATAATTTTAGTTTTGGTTTTTTTTCAGAAGCATTTCAGAAGCTCACTCCTGATATGAATAAAACAACTTTCGTTGGTGTTGTCTTCATTATATAACTGAACAGATGTTTTAAGAGTAAAATTGATGAAAAGACACAGCTGCTGGAAGTTTTATTCAAATTATTTTAGAAAATATTGCTGCCAGAAAAAGTTTCTTCATTATTCATACAACCACGGATATCAAGATTCCTATGGCAAAATCTTAGCATGTCAAGAAATGGTGTCAAATCCGTATGTAGCTTTCAAATCTCTTGAAAAAATGGTGAATTATCTCTGGAGTACTTCTGAAGTAGGGAATCTCTAGATCATATTGAAAAGATTTTTCAAATCAACAAGTATTGGTATGCCTCTATTCAAAGGTTTGATTCCAAATACCGCAGAAGACCAGACTGGAACTCTGTGTTACATATACAGAAGTTATATCATATATTAGACTAAATTTGTGACTAAAGAATAACTTTTATGTCTGTTGCTGTTGGACTTCAAATATAGTCTTTCCTGAAGCATGTAGAGTAATACAGAGCACTATAAAGGAGTAAACAATATCAATAAAAAGGGACTAGATTTTCCAGAAAAGTTAGTAAACATTACTCCTTGTCCAATAATTTTACAGTTCTTATTTTACCTAGTTTGCTGAAATTGGCATACCAGTATACTCATTCCTCTTTTGATAGTGAAGATGGAAATAATAGTGAAGAGGAATTAAACTTGCAAAGACAGTAGGTGTTCTAGGTTTGTTAGGCATATGTATGCAATGTCAATTTGAGAACAAGAGAGGTGTGAATTTAAAAAGGAAGAATGTTTAAATCCTTGAGTTTTCTGTAAGACATGCAATGAAAGGTTAAGGACAGTGAGAAAAAATTGCTGTAGACATTAAACATTGGAAAAAAATTATGAAACAGCCCACAAAGGATTGGGGAATGGCTGGCATAAGAATGACCTTACATGATACTCACATATGTGAACTTTAAATGTATGTCTGTATTTATGGAAATTATATCAATATGCAATCCTTTGAAAACTCAGCAGTATGAGAGTTCTCCATGTTTTCATTCATGATGACATAAATGATAGCAACACTGATAAGGCTAAATTAAAAAAAAAAGGGACAGAAGGTTATATTATTGTTGAGCTTTTTTTGTTCTTTCTATAACATTTGACTGAACCATCCTGTGAAAATTCACTGAGCTGCTGGATCATCTGTCTTGGACTTTACAGGTTCAAGCTGGGGAATTGCACCATGTTCTCTTCATAAAGGTCCTTATTCTCACCTGAACAGATGTGAAAATAATCTTTTGAGATGTGTTAGAAAATTGGCAATAACTTTTCTATATTTATGCACTGGACACTGATTTTTTTAGCATGGATTCCCACTTGATATAAACCAGAACAGCACTGTTGAAGTCACTGGAGCAAATCAATCAATACTGGCTAAGAATTTTGTCCCCAGTCAGTGTTTTGATGGGAAGGCAGAAAAAAGACTCTTCACTGTCATGCACTGAGAAAAATCATGTGTCTTACTGGGTTAGGCTAAAGACTGCCCTTTGGAAAAAAAGAAAAAATCACTGCCTCTTGGCTAAGCAAAAGAATTGTGCAGTTTTGAGTACAAACAATAGAGCCTTTGAACTAAAGATATGCAGGCATGAAACTGTTTATTTACAAGGAAAAATGACCCACTTCTCTAGGAACATGACCCAATTTAATCTGCTAGAAAAAAAAAATTGAAATGCTATTTGACCTAAATTTTCTGAAGCAAAAGTTGTGTGGAAAACAGAGAAATGTCTATATAGTTCGTGAGGCAGCTTCATTTACAGGTCATTTGCTCCATGTGTCAGACAGGACTGTGTTTCTTATAAAAGGCTCTGATTAGGATTACCTGAAAACTTCCACAGAGCTTTGATCTGTCGTATCACTCTTTTGCAGCTGTCTTAGGGATGCAACTGCACTGTAAACACTGGTATCACTTAAATACACTCAGAGTCTCAGGACAGGCTAAGATAACATTTGGTGAGAATGAAGTATCTTTCTC
This sequence comes from Corvus kubaryi, assembly GCF_017639235.1. Taxonomy (NCBI): domain Eukaryota; kingdom Metazoa; phylum Chordata; class Aves; order Passeriformes; family Corvidae; genus Corvus; species Corvus kubaryi. Next base: position 7,263,282 of record NW_024581096.1, read on the forward strand.
AGACAGATGTGCAGAGGCAGGAAGACCTATTTGTTGAACTGTCAGATCTGAGATAATTTGGTATGATTTTCCTAAGAGATCAGCCTACAATGCCACTGCTTTTAGAAAAAGGCAGAAAAATTATAATCTGATTAGTTTAGATTGTCAGTATGGTGAAAATCTCATATGCCTGCTTGATCTGAAGAAATTCATGCTCCCCTATCCATGCAGGAGTCTTTCCTGGGAACAAACCTCCTCTGACTTTGACCTATTTCTTTTTCCCTACAAACACATGAATGTACTGAATCATCAGAGACAGTCAAAACTGGGTCACTGCAGAAGTACTTATTCATTATATGTCAATGGCAAGTTTTTCTGTGTACACTCCTCAATGTGAATACCAGTCCTGAAATTTTAGACAACAACATGAGTGACCTGTGGTATTCAAATCAGGTTGTAGTTTAAATCGAAAGATCAGATATATCCGTTTCTCTTCTCATATAAATCAAAAGCTGGAATGCTTGTGAAAGCTTGCTTCTCCCCTGCCTCAACAAAACTGCAAAGGCAAAATGATTAATAGCTGCTTCATATATTTTGCCTGAAGAATTATGAAGAGATCCAATAATTTAGAACAAAGGACAGTATGAGCACACTATCATGAAAGTTTTTGATAAAACTGACTATGTGAGATAGCAGCAGTAAAAACTGGTTTGAGACTGGGACCTTTGGTCACACTGAGATCAGTAAAATTATTTGAGCTGTGAGACAGTCTTCGTCATGTAGATTTTAGTATTTACTCCGTAGTTGTTTCTTGTATGTGTGTAGACCATGTGCATCAAATAAGGGAATGGATTGTTTTAATAAATAATTTTGCTCATTTTTTATTTTGTAGGTATTTTTATTACCTCTGTTTGATACTTGTATTGCCTCTGGATGGGCAGCAAAAAGTCCCATGTGAATTTGGGAACAAACTGAAAGATGCTGGGCAAAAAAAGAAGACTGAAGAATGCCCTCAAAAGACATGGGGACCAGAGGTAGGTTCACATTAAAACATTTTATTAGATCCCAGTAATCCTGCCTTTCTTGGTGATTTACCTTACTACAGGTAATTCTTTTGGTGTCATAAAACTTCAGCTTTAACTCTTTGATTCAGTGGCTACTAGTGCTATGATTTTTACTGCTATCATGATAAATAAAATGATAACTTTTTTTTTTAGAAGCTGTGTAGTAAAATACAGCAGCTTGCTGGAGAGCAAGATTTTCACTCTGCAGAAATCTCAACTTTCTCTACCTCCTTTAACAGAGGATACACTGTGCAGTTCACCCAGCCACTGAACATGACTTTATATAATTGTATAGATGCAGCTCTGTGACATGTACAAGGCCTGAGCTGGCCTTTCCTGTTACCCCTACCCCTACTTACCCCTAGCTAAGTAGGGTAACAGGAAACTCTAATAAAAGTCAAATGAATCCAGTAAGATTGACAGAAGTAGACAGCCATTACTTCAAGCACAAAAGTGGAGTGCACAGCAAAATTCTCCCAGCCAAGGTGTACATATATCATAAAGAAAAAGGTTTTAGGAACATCATCGTATGAAATTCACTCCTTTAATTTGTAAAGATTTTCAGATACAAAATAACTTTCAGTGTCTGTCCAGTCTCTGCAACTGAAATGCTTGCTTTTTCTGAAGAGCTGGTTGTCTAGCAGTAGCAATTTTGACAGTGATTCTCAACAGACGAATGATTTATCACAGAATTTTTTAATATCTTCAATGAATGGGTGTTGATAATTTTTAGGTGCAGGGTTTAACTTCCCTAAACTAAACAGAGCTCTCTAACTAGTGTGTGGAAATATTTGATTATTTTCTTCATAATACTCACCTACAAATTTTCCACTTTCATATTTACCCTTGTACTAAGTGTGGAGCTAAGCATTTCTTGTATGCCACAATGACATATTTACATAGTTACTCATAGTTGTTTTAGTCATCAACAATATGCATTTACATATGAAGATTTCACAACAGACTCATCTTATTTACAGATAGCATGTGGCTTACCATGGCCTTTTTAATCTTAAGCAGGAGTTTAATATTAGAAAGCGAAGCTAATTAAGTAAAGATAAGAGCACTGCCACTTGTTATACAGTGGGAAACAAATGAGGTTAGTGGCAGAAATTGCTGGAGTATTGGGTTGAGACTAAGAAAGTTTTTAATTTTTTAAAGAATACTTTAAAATTATTAATTTAGCCAATATAACTATCAAAAAACATATGTTCAGAATTTCCTCTGTCAAACACACAGCGAAAAAACCTCTGTGCTTTTAGAAGCGTTCCATATTGAAAAAGGATTGTGGCAGTAAATGGTTGACAAAAGCCTCCATCTTCAAGGTCACCTGCCGTTCCCTTTCCCCTTCAGTCTCCCTGCCTGCACTTCTGCTTAAAGTGGTGCTTGCATTGTGGTGCAACTCCTAGAAATTATGAATGAAGAAAACTTCTTATGGGCATTTTTGATATCAGGTGTAATTGGACAGCTACTACTTTCCTTTTCTATTATTTTAAATCAGAGTTCTTTCTTTACATTTAATAGATGTTTTTTGCCTACTACACACCTGCAGTATCTACACTTAAAAAATCTGCTTATTTTGGGTATGCTTATTTAAAAATTATTATTTAAATTTTTTTTTCCTTTGAAGAGTACCTGTGGTTTATACAGTATTAGTCAATAGAATGTACTTTTCTTACTTTTTATTTAAAAATACTTGTATTTATTAGCAGCTGAATTCTTCTTCAAATTCCTCTCTGAAGAATTTTTTAAAATGTAACTCCTGCAGGTGAAGCATAGAAGGTTGTTTGTAAGAGAAAAAAAATGATTTATGCACCTACTAAGTGCTTCTGGAATAGAGTTTGCAGATTCAATCTTACAGTGCTGCACAATTTCTTACAGAGCTGTGATCCAGGCACCAGTTTGGGAGTAAGGAATTAAATAAAAAATACAAAAAAAGGAGACCCTTCTCTCCTCCTATATTCAAAAGATATAAAGTAAATTAACATTTACCCCGTTCTCTAAATCATCTTCTAGAATCTAATAACATCTTTAATAGTCATAACAGCATGACTGCTTAATAGCTTTTATTTTCCATTGTTGCTTTAGTGTCATACTTTTTGCCAAATCCTCATTCCAGGAGTGCACAAATATCACTGCTGAGAGTGGAAGTATGGTTTATTCCCATAGTTTGCTATTTGGGAATACAAGTGAAGTAGAAGCTGCAGTAGTCTTACAGTCTTCATCTTGCTCAGTTTGTTTCAAGCAATCTGCCCTTCCACCTGCTGAATGAAACCATGGCTTGCTTTCCTCTACTTGAAATAATCACCTGTCTTCTGGTGATTAATTTAGTTATGCAGATTTTTTTTCTGCTTGTTTTTGGAGCCTCAGCCTCCCTGAGCTTTTAATCATCAAATCCATTGCTCATAATTCCTTTTGCATGCGGAAGTTTGCTACCTCCAGCATGGGTGGTATATTCTGAGCAGTGGCCTCCTCACTCAGCACTCAAGAGGTCACACACCGCATCTGAGTCCTCATGGTCAGTTGTGATGTAGCAGTTCACCACAAATTCATTTTCCAAAAGGACTTCCTCCACTAATTATCTTCATTCCAGACCCTTATCCAAAGCTTTTCCTCTCCAAAGTTATTTTTTGCCAAATCCTGGTTCCAGGACAGAGAACAGAAAATCAACAATTCTGACCATTGTTTACTTAGGAGGAAATGGGATCTTTCCCCAGTTTCCATCTGGGAGGAGAGGTGCTTTAGGCCCAAGAAATTTCCTTCATCATCTGATGACCCTACCAGCAGGTTATGTGTTCTGCAGCTTCCCCTGTCAGAGAAAAACCCAAACATTTTATTTTAATAAAATATCTTCCTCCTTTCCAGTCAGCCTCACTAGCATCCTACAGTTCTTTTTGCTTTTGGCAGCTCTCCCAGAACTCTGGGCTGAAGGCAGAAAGAAACCACACTGATTCTGTGGTTTCTAGAAGAGACCAAGGCTCCTTATTACATATTTCATGCAGCTGTGCTTTCTTGGCCATCTCTCTCACTTCCCCAGTTAAATACCAGTCTTTTTTTCTCCATTAGCACATATGGTTTTCTAAGATGATCAGGTCAATGACTCATTGTACACACTTGTTAAAGGGGATAATTTTGAAGGTGCTTTGCAGGGAAGTGGTCTGGTTTAGTTTGGGTGTTTTGGAACACAGAATCACTAGTCTTGACATTAGACAGAATAGATGCTTTTATCTTATGTCTCCTGGCATATTGGTAGGCAGCTTTTCACACTAAAATACACAAATTCATCAATATCCAAACTGTATTAATGACCAATAACTACCTTTAAATATGTTCACTTCCTTCAGGGATCTGTTAAGGAGATTATGGAAATATGGATTTCATCTCTGTGACAGTATATGTGTATGAATCTATATATTTCCATACATGTTTATACAGAGAAAACACTTATGCTTTAAATTACAGTTTTTCAAAATACATAAAGATGATAACTCACAATCAACTGTTGCAGTATAAATTCCAAGAAAGACCTTAAATTGCTATTTTAATATGTATCAGATAGACAAATAATACACACACACTCACATACAATGCGTATTTTGAAGATGGGTAATCCAAATTTTATTTGTATTGTAAAGGGGAAAAAAGAGAGGTTAAATCTGTCTATTTACATTGCAGCGATTCCATACCTCTTAGTAGATTTTTGGAGAAAATGAGACATTTTACCAATATAAGTGTTTAGCTTCAGAAACATTTTGGAAAAAAATATTAGTTGGAAAATACAAGCCCACATTGGAGTTAGAAAAAATGTATATGTTATTGAAGGTTAATGAAAGCAATTTTAGATTTATGTTTTCCCGTGACAGTCTCTTTATTTTTTTTATAATCACCATGTTCCTACAAAGGAAATGGGAGGTTACCCCGCATTCGGAGGTGCTCAGAGAGCAATAGAAATGTGTTGCAGGAACCTGTCACCCTCTGAATTCTCAGACCTGGTTCCTGGTGTGGTTCTGCAGATTCTATGGAAATGAAATGCTTTCTTTGTGGTAATTATAAACATGTGCTTTAGGAAGGAGAAGTCACTACACTTTATGAATTGAGGAATTGTTATTATGACTTAGTGTCACAGGCTTTCATACAAAGATTGAAATGGTTCTCCCTGTCCAGATGGCTGCCCCCATCTCATCCCTACCTTCCAGTCCCTTTTGTGTGCAGGTGTCAGTCCAATTACATCTCCTGACACCTGATAGCTGTGTTTAGCTGTGGTTTCCAGATCACAGATTTTTCAGTGGTTACAGTGAAAATGATAGGGAAGTGCAAGCAGCAACTTCTTTTATATTAAAAGTTTGCGTTCTAGATGTAAAGAAAACACCGTTGCTCTGAATAGTGCTGTGTTATGAGAAACAGGAAAACAAAGAATAATGAAAACAGAGTTTCTAATACTGAACATGTGGCATGGGTTCAGTCTTTCTGTACCATAGAGAATGGACCTTCCATCATGCAACAGCAGCAGTTTGATCAGATCAGGCTGTTGTAAGAAGGCTCCTGGAAAAAATAATAACTGCTCCACTGAAGCTCTGATGTTTGGGGTTGTGCAGTTTGAACAAGCTTGCTAGGTTCATTACACTTTTTAATCCCTGGGGTTAAGACACACGGAGCGAATGAACTAAGGACTTTACAGAACTAATCACTCATCCTGAATTTGTCTTGGGATCTTGCTTCATTTGGCTGACTAATTCTCTCCCTGTTTCATTGACTAATTTGGTAGCTCACCTTATAAATCTTCCTAGCCTCTTATACCTCTTCCTAGCCTCTTGTATGGTCATGGGTCTCACAGTATCTCCTATCTTTGCATTTCTCTAAATGATAAAATTTACTTCAACACATGGCTTTTTATATACTTCATCTTGAGGGTGTGATATGGCAGCATTCCAGCACTGGGTAAAAAGATTGTATGAAAAGGAAACCCACAAATATTTAGAGCAAAGCTCTGCATTCTTATTTGGTACAGGATTTTTTAACCCTGTGACACACCAGGGAACACACCTTTCTCCAGATTCAGGCTGCCATTTCTTTGCAGCTATACTCTAATAAGAATTTTTGAAAAGATTGCATGAACTATAGCTGAACTTCTCTTGGCTGCTTTGCTGCTGAAAATTTCCTTCATCACAAAACTCCCAATTAAGTTTTGGTTCATAAATGCCCTATAGTATCAACTAAATGGTACTGGGTGCAGCTGTACGTGTTAATTACATATGAAGTTCAAGAATGTTACATTTTTAATGGGATAAAACATTCTTATAGCAGAAAGGAAACAAGTACCTTACTTTCATTTATAGTATGATAGCTTACAAGAGTTGGGAAGAAATTTTTCTTCCCTTATGTAATTATCTAGTTACATTAAGAGGGTGAAAGGGGGTTTGATATCCACTGAAATCTCAGGTGCTAGCCTTTGTAGGAAATATGATGGTGACTAGATTAGATGAAGTAGCAGTCTACGCTAGGATGGAGACACCGATTATTCACAGGTTTTAAGACCCAGAAGGGACCATTATGATAATTTAGTCTGACCTCTTGTATAACATAAGCCTTATAATTTCACACAGTAATTCTTGTGCTGAGCTCCTAACACATTCCTGCACATTAGTAGACCAGTCCTGAAGCCTTACTTTGGCACAGAACAGAAAGTGGAAGTCAATAAGAGAGAAAAATGTTTTAGTCCTTTCCCTATCCTGCTGGAAAGAATGATAATTTCACCCGAGTACATAAGAAAGGACCGTCAGTAAAGGTTTTAAATCACAGGTCCATATTTATATCCTGAATTTGAATACCATAGAAGGTATATTCCAAAGTTTAAACATAGTAGTTTACTTTAAATTTGTGAAGAAAATTATATAACATTATAGCTTAGACTAACTGTACATGACTCATTACCATTTCTGAAATATTTTTCTGTATCACCTTCAGGACCATCAAGGCAGCTAGCTGGTTTATATCGTGATAGAGGAGGCAGTGTGCTCCAAAATTATTTTCTTTTCTGTGTTTCTAAATCTATATTAGTCCATTTTTATTTATAATACAGTTTAGTCTTCATTGCAACGCTAAAATATGAATGAAGAGTAAAAAGACCATATGCTTGGGTTCAGGTGGGTCAGATCACCAATATTCAGCAATTTGCACATAATCACTTCTGTCCTGTACTCAAGATCCTTAGAAAGAATTGGGGGAGGTGAGGATGTGGGGAAATCTGTTTTTCTTGTCGTCTATCTTAGCTGGAGTTTTTTGTTTGTTGGTTTTGTTGGGTTTTATCCTTCAGTGTGTTGTTTTGCCTGGAAATAAACCTCAACTGATGTTTTCCTTTTCCCTTGACACTCAGTTTCCTTCCTATTTCTCAGGTGCTTGTGTCCTCCGGGAGGGTGTGTTTTCAGAAGTTTGTAGCATCAAGGAAACACATATATGCCTCTTTTTGCTTGTACTGCTTTTTATTTAAAGTGCATAGAAAATATTACAGTGTGTTCACAATGTACCATTTTCTTCAAAATGCATACATAGTTGCATTAAAGTACTTTTTGACCAATCTACTCAGATAAAGAGATTGCAAAAGTACTCTGACTATATAAACTGAGATGCTAATGCCAGAATAAAATGCAAAAGAGAAAAAAGAATTATATATGGATTACATTTTTATTTAGTTTTCTGCTTCTTGGATGATCACTATAGAAACTACACCATCTAACTAGAGGGAAATAGTAGGATTTAATCTCCTGCATAATTAGTTCTGAACATCTTCCTTTTCTTCTGCTGCTACATACCTATTTGTCACATGCTCCAGGACAGTCTGAACTTCGTTCAAACTTGAGCAAAATTAAAGAGAGACATGGCAGACTGACACACAGTCTTGACACAGTCCTGATACCTATACTTCTCAGCACAAAAATTTGTAAGCGTGGATAAACTCCACTGTGTGTGACCAAGCCATAAGTGGATCGTCAGATATGACAGCTGAGAGTCATCAAGTTTGGAGATGATGCAAAGCTTTAGGCTCTATGAATGTACTTTTTTTTTAGGAAATGGGCTGCTCTTTGAAACAGGGCTTCTCAGCTTACAAGCTGAGTGCCTCAGGCAGCTTGCCAAAAGAGCTTATGTGATGCATCATTAACTTCCAAAAATTTGTTTCCTGAGAAGTTTTCAGCTCTGATCTAGGCCATACTGGAGATATTAGTGATATCAGCCTTCTTTTGATTGCTTTCTCTCTTGGATCATCACTCTACTCCTTTGCATAGTTGAGCAAACACAGAGCAAATAAAATGTATATGAATTGTGCCATACATCATAGAATGAACTGAATTCTTCTATTAACTAGACTAAAACTGCGTCAGCAGGCACAGAACTGGAAACTGTAATATCATGAGAATAGAACCTGGGAAAAAGTACCAGAAGGATGATTATGTTCCCTTGATGCCCATTATCATGCAATTTCCCATTTCAGAATGGTTCTGTTATTATTTTTTAATTTTTTCATTATCCTTAACTCATATAAAGATAAGCACAAAACAAATGCTAACTGCAATTACTCTTGCCACCTAACATTACGGTACCTTATAATCAAGATACTATTTCTATTTCTTTCCTGATTTTTCTAATTTTACTATTCCTGATAGAAGTAGCCGAAAGTGAAGGTAATCGCTCACTTTGGTGGCTGTATTTCTTTATTATTTCATCAACTGGTGTTCTTAACTCTGAAAATAAACTCTATTATGCTTTTTATGTCCAAGAAACACAACATTTTATTGTTATTTTATCATATCTTTTTTTCCTTGAGTTTGCTTTTTAGGAATATAAGTTTATTTGTTCTGTAGCTACCTCAGCCTGCTAACATATAAGCAACCTGCAACATAAGAAATAAGTCACAATTCTGCCTTAGTTTCTGCTGACTCTTAAGTGCAGAACGAAACATGAAGATATTTGTGAATCTGTAGTCTATTTCTGGATTTAACACGGATGCATATTAAAACAGGATGCATCAACTATCTGGAACTATAAGTAAGTCTAATTCCCTTTAGTTTTTGCGTCCTAATTCCTCAGCAATTAGTGTATATGTAGTATGAAATGTGTTTGCTTACAAGAAAAAAACCAACGATCCTACCATACAGTCAAACCCCAAGCAGAAGAGAAGGAGCACCTAAAACTTAACCTCTGAAAAGGAACCAGAGATCTCTAATCTGATGCTTTCAGAGAAACACAATTATGAGCCAAATAATTTCCCGTTTTGTCCTCATAATCTGTGCAGGGCTAACTACCAAAAGGAAATACTCAGTGGGCTGAGACAATGAAACTGAGGACAGCCTGTGTGAATATTGTAGATGTTTCAAGATATTTCCTACAATTCCCTATAATTAGGCTCCTGCTAACACAGTCTGTCTTCCAGTGATGGTTCTCACTTTGAAATGAAACAGTCAAAACTATGATGATCCAAAGGAGTACTGGGCTTCTTGAATGATGGGAAAGGAATCTTTATTTTTTTAAATTTTTTTCAGGTGTTCCTCTCTATCACCAGAAAGAGCCATCTTCTGCGTGCTTGCATTTTCCATGTATTGTGGGTTTACTCACAAGACTCAGTGAAGCAGATGGCTGGGGTCCTTAAACTGCATGATATGAGTTTTATTAGAGGCCAGTCTGGACCAGAACACCAAAAGCCAAACAACAGAAGGTGTGATAGTACTGGAGAAAAAACTAAGAGGGATATAATCTGTAAAATATAAATACATTCTGAGGCAAATGTGAGAAAAAAAGAAGGATTAATTGAAATTGGTTAGTGCAAGAATAAGGGAAAATGGGATGGAAATTTCAGCCTTCAATCATCAGAAAAATTGTAATTTTCCAGAAGTGTAGGCTAATTTTTTTTTTTAATCCTTTAGATTGATTTAATAATAAAAATTTTTAAAAGTGGAAAGAAAAGGAACATGAAAGATGCATAAGGTTTTATAGTTTTTTTTTTCATAATTTGTTCAAAAGCAGTTTCCTCTTAGTTTAATTACACTTTGAAATCTAAAACTTTGCTATCCATATTTAGGCATCATGGATCACCTTCTGTTGTAAAACGTGAATTTTAAATCATATAGGGTATTGTAAAATATCCTAATTTGTTTAATGTGTTTTTATCTCTTATGATCATATCAACCCTGATTCAATTAGCTCAGTGGTGACTCCCCAGTTTTACTGCAGTAGGATTTTTCTGTTTGGCATATCTGATATGCAGAGGAGTTACCTCCTGTCATTTCATTCAGAGATGGATGGAAATGCTAATTTTCTAGGGAGGAAATCTTTGTCTGCTGTTTTATTAGTAATATGACTCCAAATCATCTTACAGGTGTTTTTCAGTGGTGGGGTTAGACTCCATCTCAATCTGATAAGGAGTTCTTAATAAGGGGAAATTAGGTCAGTACTCACAGAAAAAAATTAAGTGCCATATGTCCTGACTCTTCATAATGATCATTAAATCCCAAAAGGACATCTACACAATACAGGCAATTTTGAGAAAATAAAGAAAATCTTCATGAAGCGGTTACAGTTTTCTAAGGGCTAATTACGATCAAGATATTAGGTACTCTTGCTAACATGAGAAGACAAAAAACATGCCATAAACAGAGAATTCTGCAAATTGATCCCTTTTAAAAATCTTAATAGGTTTAATTTTATGCATGAGCATAACCAACTAAGAAACAAATTGGTATATTCTAAAATACAATCTGGAAAAAAAAGAGAATTATTATTCCATGCCACTTACTTGCATTCCTCTGTTTATAAACATTTTATAAAGATTTTCCTCATTTTTAAAAAACCCTACTTTTATTTGTAGATTAGAGGTTTCCAAATCTCACAGACCTTATTTGTAAGCAGTATGTCATAAACTGTTCAGGCACTGTAAGTCATCCATTATTTCTTATAATCTAAATTTGAAGAATGAATATTCCAAGCATTTTATAATTTCATATTTGCTTTATATTTATGAAATCATAAACCACAAAAGGCATTGACATTGGAGTCAATGTGAGATTTTTTACCAGGTTTTATTGTTACATAGATTTGTGATCAAACACTGGTGCCTTTTAGCAGCCTGTCTACGAAAATGAGAACCACTATTCTAAGAAAAAGAGAATCACTTTTCCCATGTGACTCATCCTTCCCACAGCCAGTGTTCATCCAGTGTTTTTTATATAATGTTTGTATATGTGGTACAGTTTAATTTTAAAGGAACCATTAGAACTCCATGCTTTGAAACACAATTTGGGTTTGCTCTTTATATTGATAACTACAAAATGACATTATATTTCAGCCTAATAACAATATATAAAGGAGTAGAAAGAAAAAGAAAAAGACACTATTAGGGAAATTCGATTATCCTGCATTCTTCAAAGCAGTACGAAATTGCTCATTGTGGAAATTTTTTAATATAGGCAAATGTAAAAACCCTGCAAACCCTGGGAATATTTTTTCTGTTTAGACTGCAGTGAAGTGACTGCAAATGTGTCATAAATATAACTTAGAAAATATAAATGCAAACTGCAGAAGTCAATTACTTAAGTTTTCAGCAGAAGTAATATTTACTAACACAAGCAATGAAAAATCCTACCTATACTATGGAAAATACACAGCTAACTGTGCTGATGTTTTGGAAGAGTAAAAGCCAATGTAGACGCGTAAACTCAGAACAAATAACTCAGAAGCATCGGAAAACACAGTAGTTCTCTAAAGAAAAACCTTCCCTTGTTTTACAAAGACACATTTTTCTGTTGCAAAATAAAACATTTATTCTAAAGAAGTATGAGGGTGTTGCTTGTCTTTGATTTATCTTAATATTAAAACGCTATTCAGAGAGAGATTTATTAACAGAGGAATGGTATTTTCTCTCCCCTAATTAGCTCTAGGGACAAATTAAAGTTTATAGCCTTCAGTAAAGTGCAGTGTATATGTAAGTCAGGATGATCCAGTGGTGCCATTACTATTTCTACATAAATCATTACTTCTTTTTAGTTTAGATTCAAAGTTTGAAAGCATTTTGGTTAGAACTGGGTATTGCACAAATAATTTTTTAGAGTTTTTATATTCTCACCACCACTGAAAAATCAAGCATTTTAATGAGTTTAAACTTGTCTTGGTTTCAGCTAAGGTAGAGCTAATTTCTTCTCAGTAGGTGTTAAAAAGCTGTGGTTCAGATTCAGAACAAGAATGGTGTTGATAACACACTGATGTTTGGGGTTTTGCTAAGGTGTGTTTATCCTAAGTCAAGGACCTTCATCCTTTGACTCATGCTCTGCCAGTGAGGAGGTATGCAAATAAAACCCCCAAAATCCCAAAACTAACTCTGAAGTAGCATAGCCAAGACAGGTGACTGGAACTGACCAAAGGAATATTCCACACCACAGAAGTCATGCCCAGGATATAAACTGGGGGCAGTTACCCAGAAGCACAGCAGATCTGGCTTTGGGAAGGGGGGTCTGGCATCGGTCAGTGAGTGGTGAGCAATTGCACTGTGCATCACCTGTTTGTTTCCTTTTTATTATCATCATTATTATTATTCACCATTATTATTGCATTTTACTTTAGTATCAATCAATTATTAAACTGTTCTTATCTGCACTTACAAGTTTTTCTTTGATTCTCCTCCTCATTCCATCAGGGTGGGGGAGAAGAGAGGAAAGGGGTTGAGTGAGGGGCTGTGTGGTGTTTCATCTCCAGCTGGGCCTAAACCATGACAGAATCACAGAGTGAACTAGGTTGGAAAAGACCTTTGAGATCATCAAGTCCAACCTATGACCTAATACCTCCTTATCAACTAAACTATGGCACTGTGTGCCATGTCCAGTCTCTTTTAAACATACCCAGGGACAGTGACTCCATCACCTCCCTGGGCAGATGATACCATTGCCCAATCACTCTTTCAGTGAAGAATTTTTTCCGGATGTCTAACTTAAACTTCCCTTGGTGCAGCTTAAGACTGTGTCCTCTTGTTCTGTCAGTGGTTGCCTGGGAGAAAAGACCAACCCCCACCTGGCTACAACCACCTTTCAGGCAGTTGTAGAGAGTGATAAGGTCTCCCCTGAGCCTCTTTTTTTTCAGGCTAAACAGCCCCAGCTCCCCTCAGCTGTTCTTCATAGGGCTTGTGCTCCAAGCCCTTCACCAGCCTTGTTGCCCTCCTCTGGATGTGTTCAAGCCTCTCAACGTCCTTCCTAAATTGAGGGGCCCGGAATTGGATGCAGTACTCAGCCATCCATCCAGCTCCATTTCCATGATGTCCATGCATCAAATCAATTCCCTCCAGTTTAGAGCCAAGGGTGTTGTGTGGGACAGTGACAAATACACAAGTGCAGGTAGATGATGTCTTTTCCCTTGCCCACCAATGCTGTAACCCCATCATAGAAGGCCACCAATATATCAGGCATGATTTAGCTTTTAGTGAAGCCATGCTGGCTGTCACCAATCACCTCCTTGTATTCCCTGTGCCTTAGCATCATTTCCAGAAGTGTCTGCTTCATGATCTTGCTTGGATCTGAGGTGACACTGACCTGTAGTTCCCTGTGTCTCTTCTCTTCTGAGAGGATGAACTTTCCCTGACTGTGAGCAATTCTTGTACTTTGGAATACAGTGAGGTGAGCCACAGCTTATGCGAGGGATTTGAACTTAATATGCATATTGCATCTCTATTGTATTGCCATGATTCATTTAAAAAAAAAATGCTTTTGAGCATGCCTGGCTTTTGGGTATGGCTTTCCCATAGGGTGGCCAGCCAGATAACAGAAACACTTCAGGGCTGGTTTTTTATGGCTTATTTCTGGAAGGCAAAATGGCTAAAAACATTAGTCTATTTGCTATTCAGAGTTTTGACTGCTTTAGCTAGGGGGGCTAGATTCCTGATCCATTTACTGTTTCCTGTCCAGCATCTACTTGGTGCATTATGTTCCATGTCTCATTTCATTAGCTGAGCCCTATATGATGTCAATTGAGAAAAGCAGTAGCTGTACATTATAAAATCCTTGTAATGGTATGACAATGACAGTATTATAGTGGTCTTTTTCTTGGTTCCAATGTACATTTTACAATTAAATTTCATTCCTTTGGCTCAGATGCAGTGATAGAAAGAGATTCAGGTATACCCCAGCAGGAGCTGTAAAATTTTCCTTGAAACGTTACATAAGGGAACACTTGATAGATGGAAAATACTGATATTGCTTCCAGTTCACCAAATGTAGAATAGTAATCTTGGTAACCAGCCTCACAACATCATAGATACTCACTTCCCTTCGGGAAAAGGAAAAAAAAAAGGGGAAAAAAAGAAAAAAACCAGGGAAAATAAAACTTAGCTTCATAAAGTAGAAGTTATATATTGTCAGAATACATTTTTATTTAACCCTTGTGTCAGAGAGAAAGAATTTTTGATGAGGGTAAATTCAAGAAAGTCTTATGAGGGACATGGTCACATCTAGATTTGGGAAATGGTTAGTGCAATGCAATTGGTAAGACTGTTGAAGTAGGAAAGCAGTGTCTGTTTTGCAAAAATTGGGTGCTCATTCCGAGTTGGATTGTACTTAGACTGCATATTTATCAAAAGCAATTGTGAAACTTGACACATCTTATTTCATGCCCAAATTTATGTAAAAAAATGTGTAAGATGGGAATTTGTTGTAGAAAGCATTTATTCATCGACTTAACCACTGCTTTCAATAATCACAAAAAAAGATTTACACAAATCTGAAGGAGTAGAGAGAATAACTGGAACTAAATCTTCATGTCTAACATATGCAGAGCGTCCCATTTCTGTGTAGAGCTCTCCATTTGCTTATATTGTATGGGTAAAATGAGACTGTAGATAAGAGTGCTGCACAGTTATGACACTGTCTATAGAGATGTACTTGAGGGTATCATGAGACACTGCAACAACAAGTGCATTTTTTGCTAACAAAATCCAAACTTCTGTGTGATTTACTAGGGACAGAGTATAGAAATATCCACTTAGAGCTAAAAAAGTTCCGTTCTGAAAGGCCAACTTCGATTCCCTGTAGTTTTTGTCAGTCCTTTATCTGGCAAACTGATATTTTTAGATTCATGTGCAGAAAGCAACAATTTTGCTCCAAGTAATGCAGGTAGGACATGTGTGTGTGTGTGTGTGTGTGTGTATAGTTCTCACTATATGAGAAGAAACCAAATATTTTTAAGAGAAATTCACAGTGGTATGAAGTGTGTGGCTAGGAGAAGGAGACAATCTGGAAGCAGCTGTCTGAAGAACAGAAAAGTAAAACTGGGCTGCACACTTTTCAGCATGAAATGCAAACTGTCCTGTATTAAACAGGATAAATGCGTACAATCTTGTAATTTTATAGAATGTTGTGATAAGGAAATATTTTTTCACACATCACAACAAGGTTTGCGTACTTTATTGTATCATTAGTGATAAAAACCAGTGTATTCCTAGGAGTTCACCCCCCAAAAACTGGTCATGAAATCCTTTAATATGTCACATTTTTCAGTGCTTTTTATTGAAAAAGAAAGGGGGTTTCTCTTGTCTCCAAACAGAAGAGATGCACACAATCATTCATTTATTTTTTCCTTCCACATAGTTTGCTGCATTGATAGCTCAGTACAGATTTCCGTGGTTACAGGAAAACAGAACCTTTTTTCTAGTCTTCTCACTTCATGGCATGACACTTTTTAGTTTTGCTGCATGTTGATCTGCCTTGATCTGCCCATATCAAGTCCCTGATTCTTTACACAGATATCACAGTCTTTTTTATGTCTGGACTGGAGCTCATGAGAATCACAGAAGCAGCTGAAATCATTCTGTACCATTACATGCTTTACTAACCTTTGAGGCTGCCAAAATAAGTTGGAGAGCTATGCTTGTGCTAGGGTCTTTAGCTATTTTCTTATGATATTAGTAGTAGTCCGGAAGCAGACTATTACAGAAGGTAAACTCCTAATATCAGAAAAGATTCCACAGGTCCTCTGGGAAGATATTAGATACAGACAAGAAATGAAAAATTGTAGAGTATAGTCTTGAAGATCCTGAAAAGTGTGAAATTACTGTTACTATAGGGTTCATTCCTAAAGAATTTTTAAATCTAGAAGACAAAATACATTTGTATTGCAGAATATATTGTCAACATATTATTTGTTAAAAGAGGTTATGCATTTCTCCCTTCCATCTTTTCCCTCTGTATTTATTAAGAAAATATTCTTAACTGTATAGTATTTTGTAAAAATAGTGGACAAATGAAGATTTAAGAACAGTTAGTTGCCTTGTTGCCATGGTTACCAAGAGTAATTGACACTGATTGCTGAATACAGTAAAATAGAAACAGAATATACCATTTTAAAGAGGGTACATATAGAAAATTTAGAAGCAAATTAACACTCAAGTAAAGAACAACAACACAATTTATTTTCAACTGAGTTCCCTACTTGATATAGTTTTGTCCACAAAGCATATATTATATGTGGCAGGGCAATAAAAAAACCCCCTCCATCATTTGGAAGTGGTTTCAAATAATGTATCTCTTCAGTCCTGTAGATGGAAGTGCGTGTGTGTGTGTGTGTCTGTGTGAATGTGCAGACGTGAATATCTGTTGTAGGGCAGCAGACAAATAGTGTCCTTTATTCCAGATACAGATAATAGCATACAATTTCATCTATACTGTGTGTGGTAAAATGCTTAGTTATTATTCTAGATTATAGACAATTTAGGAAGTCAGGTTTTCTGTTTCCAGAGTTCTGCTCCATGCCGTAATTTCAGATGAAACTCTTAAATAAGGTGTGTTATTTAGTATAATAGAAACAAACAAATGGGGAGTTGTATGTCTCCACACACAATGAATTTGAATATCATAAGAGATAGATTTATGGTTTTGAACAACTAACAGAGAATACATCAGAATTTCTGTAAAGAAACCAGTATCCTTAGCCCCTAGAATTTATGTATAATAATACAAGTTAGAGTTGATTGTGCTTTAAGGTTAGGAGATACACGTGTTATGAACTTACAGCTCATTTATCTATAATTTCCTTCCGCTAGAAAAGGTTTTGTAAGACACAATTATACCCTAAGTCAGAATGTAGGAAATGGTGAGATTGTTTAACACTTGATTAGTGCAGAAGGTGGATTTCTACAGTAGTTTTTTATAAACTGTTAATTACCTTGCAACACTTACTGGCTGCAAAGAAATATTATATCCAATAACTTTCACTAAGGAAATTGAGGTAGATTTTCTAAGTATGTGTCATGGGTTTTAGACACTGAATGCCATCATTTTCAAAAATCTCAGGTTCCCTTAAGGTTAATTTTTTAAACCTTGATGGTTACTGGACAGTTTTCAAAATCTGGTTTCTTACTTGGGCTATATCATTAGCAGATATAACAGTTAAATGCTCAGAGTTCTGTTGAACCACAAGCATAGTCTATTTTAATATTGAACTGCACCATTTTCTCATCATAATTCATGCATGCATTTCAGCTGGCAACCAGTTTAAAATGTTCTCTTGGCAAAATATTTGAAATGCTCACCAATACAGCTTGAAAAATTTTGTTTTCAGTAAAAATCAGCCACCCAAAGAAAAAAAACAACCTGGATGCAGCATAACATTATCAGAAAAAGAAAGGTTTCAACACACCCAGGGACTTTCTCATGAGATCCCAGTGAAATGACTCGGAGAATTGAAATGATAAATTACTAAGTCAGTGATTAAGAAATAACCATTGTTAAGACACCTCTATGGTAGCAGTCTTCACTTACAGTAGCAACACTTTCAGGGGGCTGAATCAGAGCTCTCTATACCCAGATTGTTGTTATCAAAGCCTTCTGAAGGTTTGGGACTGAAATTCTTTTCATTGTCTCTTTTGGCTTCCAGTAGGACTCTACCATTTCTCAGATGGACCCTACTCACATACTTCTTTATGTAGCAGTATTGAGTAGGAGACATCACAGTGATGTATATTTTTCCATTTTAGGCTGGGATAAAAAGAACAGCTTTGAAAGTTAGGGAAAGGGATGGCTGGACTAACTTTGTCTGTAAACCAGTCTAATGATGCAATGGGTTCAGAGCATGAAAACTCTTCTTGCCTGAGTCCCATGAGCTATTTAGATAAGTACATACCAGCCGAATGTGCTTTCTACAGCACCTTGTTCTAGGCAAGTGATACTTGAATAATAAAGACAAGAAGATTAGAGTAAGCCCTCTCTAAAACTAGAAGGAGGAGATTTCCTAGACTTGTTTCTTGCAATGGGAGGAACTACTTCAGCTGCTGGGGTTAAGAAACTGAAGTGATAATCCTCTACCTTCTCCTTCTATCCCAGTTTAATCTTGATGCTTGCTTTGTCATTGTTCCACTGCTCCTGTCACCCGGGGATCTGGGATTTACTTTGTATAAACTGAAGCTTACTTCTGACTATAGTAATACTGGGATAGCTACTTATTGGGATATTTCACTATCCTAATGAGTGGCATTAGCTTGGAGAAGTGAGGTGAGCTGGCTTGAGGTGCTAGCCGCTGATGCAAACACTGGAGGCTTTACTTCTCTGCAGAGGGAAGCTGTGTGAGAAACCTTCCCCATCAGCTGCTACTGCCTCTCACTAATCCCCTCAGGGTACATCTATGCTTTCAGTCATATGTGACTGCAATGTTTGCTGTGTGTGAAAATGCACATTAGCTAGGTTTAGAGATTGAAAACATACCCCAGAAGCAGAGTAAATAAGCTTAGCAAGGGTGTTCTCTGCATTTGCTCAGGGCTTGTAGCAGTAACCCTGTTCTGTGTACCTGATCAGGGATGTTAGTAAGAGCTCTTGTGCATAGGCAGGGTGAACTGAATTGCTGCTGTGACAGCTGTACAGACAGATCCCTAGCTATTAAGAGGGTTTCACAGTCCTACTCTAAAATTGTAGGTTTGAGTTTTATTATTTTTTTAAAAAATACATGCACCAGCACTGTCCCCTTATTTTTTCTAATACTTTGATGTCGGAAAATCACATTTGTATATCGTGATGCCTGATCGTAGAACTAGAAAAGGGTATTTTTAGTTTTTAAAAGACAGGCTGACTCTGATTGTGGGTAAATCTGCAGGGAGCATTCTGAGTGACTGTTTCACTCTAGATAACAAAGTATTATCCACAGGTTTAATTTTATTATTGCTCTTAGTTTTCTTCTAAGGATGTCTAATAAGAAAGGTCAAGGTATCATCGAAACATAGAGAGATTTTTGCTGAATGACATAAAACTGTCAGAGATGCTGAGCTTTGATGTTCCATTAAGTGATCGATGTGGATTACTGACTTTTGGCTAAATGATGCTCAACTCTATAAGGTCAATATTTGTTAGTTCATTGGTAGAATAATTAATCAATCAATACAGGATGCTCAAAGTCAAGAAAAAATATTGCCAAGACTGTATGTCTGGTATTAGGAACTAAAATTATTTCATAATATCTTTGGAGTGTTATTAACTCCCTGTTTACAGAATTTATTTGTAACCATCACATTTCTAGTGGAAGGAAGAAAAAAAAGCCAAGTGAAGAGCACTTGTAACCTTGAGCTGTAGGAAGGAAATACCTCTAACAAGCAGAGTGCATCATCATTAGTTCGTCCCTTTCACATCATCACACTCAGCTTGGAAAATAATTGCATGCAATTTTTCTATTTTACAGTTGGGCCACATGACACAATGTTCTTTCTTCAGAGCTCCCACTCCAGTTCTCCCATTTTGTCTGTCTTTGTAGTCTTTAGCACTGCCAGTAGCCTCTCACATGTCTCCACTGGAAGCTTTTACAGCACTGCATGTACAGTGCCTTCCATGACAAGGCTCTGAACCATCAGGCAGAACTTTTAGAACACAGAGTGCTGCAGTAATATTAATGAGTAGGGATAAAAGGCATCAATAGATAGCCTGGGTATTTTCCAGATATAATAGCTTTAAACTTCACAATTCTATTAGAGTTTATAGTCTAATGCACCTGACATTGCTTTCAACTTACATGTAAAAAAATGCATATAGACTTCTTGTCTAGAATGTTAAGATGGACACTTCTTCACTCACTTCATGTATGTCCAGAATTTTCTGGCTCTGAGAATTGAAAGAAGCAATACTTTCTCAGAGATTTACAGTAGGTGTTTTTAATGAGTACTTTGAATAGCTTAAAAACAGATTCCTTCTTTATATGCCTTGTTATTTGTACATGCACAAATAAAATAAATGCAGACTGTTGATAGTGCACTCAATAGTGAGATCCAAATGTCTTGAAAAACTAGGAAATGCCATGAGGAATGTTTGAAGTACAAAGGGTTGAGACCCTTCATTAAGAAAGGAGTTTTTCCTTACCAAATGCAAATATCAAACTCAAATTAATCAATATCCAAACGACTCAGCATAAGCGGGAAAGGGGCTTGCAATAGAGAGTCTTGTTTTGCTAGGATCAGTCACTTAGGACTTGGGAAAGGTAGAGAACAGCTTCATGTTGTTTTCAGGGGCGAGAGACAGCATACTTTGCAAGACTCCCATGCCAGCTGGCTTGCAAATTCTAGACCTTAATAAGGGCATCTCCCTGGCTTTGATTTTTAACTAGGCCAGGCTCTGGCTTTATGTAACTCTCTCAGTCATGCAGTATGGCAGAAAGATTCTGCGAGGGTGAGGCTGAGCATTGCTATGCTCTAGTCCATTTCTTGTCATCTGACTCAGAGGGCACACTGTTCAGAGCAGTTGAGGCTGTACCAAGCAGGAGGGGTGAGAAACTTTGGTCCTTCAGAACCCACTTATTCTGACAGCAGCACTATAGACTTTTTCTTCCATTTTAGCAGTAGACATTAGAAGCACTAAGAGACTACATGTCTGGAATTTAGAGCAGGGCAGGAAACTGCACCCAGATCTACAAAGCCATGGATTTATTTTTAATCAAGTGAAAATGCATAAGCCTCTTGGTACTTTATTAATATTATTAGAAGTATGATAAACTCTCATAAGTTTGATTCAAAGGTTACGGCACTTATTACAAATATTTTCTCACACAGTTATCTTAAAACTACATATTTGTGGGGTGTTTTTAATTGGAAACTATATAATTTGATTGATTATTTTAGAGATTTTATTACAGGAATAATGGTTTGTGGTTTACCATGATGGAGCACAAAAAAGACAGTCTCAGAGCTTTTCTCTCATGATTTTGGTTAGTTTGAAGGTTGTATAAAATCAATCTAAGATCACAATTTAAAAGAAAGTTCTCTTACATAACTTCTGTGAAAATTTTACAGTTTGGCTGTTTCACATATTACTAGAATAGTTTATTGCTTTCTGTTTGTCTGTGTAGAATTAGAAAAATGTACTTCTCACATTTCAAATCCGGTAATAACATCATAGTTCCATTTGCCCTGAGTCATCTACTCACACAAATTGAGATGACTGTAGGTGTCAGATGGTCTGATCTTTGTAGAAGGGAAGAAGAGCACTTCAGTGAAGTTCCCTACATAACGTTTTTCACTGGATTGAACTGGGTTACTGTGCCACAGCTCGTTATACTGCATTGCAACTAATATCTCATGACAGAAATAAGTCAATAAGGATGCAAGCTACCACAACACTTAGGGCTGGCAAATGCATACAAAACTAAAAATGAAATGACACTGAAATAGATGTTGTGTCTCAATTAGAGTAGATTCGTTTTCACCAACAGTTTTCATGCAATGACTTTAGAATTTTACACTGACAAAAGGCTGTCGTGATCCAAACTGTGGTTCCAGACAGAGGTTAAGCATCTCTCTGAAATGGGGAAACCTGCTCTGTTTAAGAAACAATTACTCTGAAAGTCAGAATCCTGAAAAAAATATTCTCCCTAGTACTGGACTTCAAAAACCTCTCTAAACTTACACTTTACTGTTATTATGATCTCTGTTGCACTCCCATCAGGTTGCATATATCTCAGTACTGGGTGCTGTACAGATATACAGGAAGACATATAATATGAATCAGCATAAATGACTTGAAATTTGAAAGTGTTAAAAAGAAAGCTGGAAGTCCTGAAAAAGCTGCTTTTACTGACAATCAATAAAAAATGTTTTTTTATTGTGATGAGTCTGTAAGTTACAGCCTAACAACCTTTTCTATCAGAAGATGCTGGAGAGCTTCCCAAAGGAGGTAATGTCATTGTCTCTGTTTTATTGAAAAGGACAAAAATGGATTAATTTGTTCAGAATCACCCAGGAGATGAGCAGCCAAGGCTAAACCAATGGTAATATCATCATAGGGCTGAATAAATACTACTTTGTCTGCTCTGTGGGGTGCACTTTCTATGGCTTCTGATGAAGACACTTTCCTAGGAATTATGTTCCTGGGAACATAGTCAACATGTACTCAAATGTCACATGTTAAAGCTTGCTGCCTGTAATTTTCTTGTTTTAAATTTTTTTTTTCAAGTAAGGGTCTCCAAAATAATTATGATATTATGAAAATATTACGCAGTTCTAAGAATTTTAGGTATTGGAATAATCTTGTTTGGAATAATTTTGTGCAGATGAAGTTCCTGACATTAGTGATTTGCATTTACTTCAGAAGCAAATTAAAATATTTTCCTTCTGGGAATATTGTTCTAAATTCATTTTTTTTCTGACAATGGGTCAGAAATACAAGCCAAAAAAAGCCTCCAAGAAATGATCAACCTTCTCTACTTATCCATCTTACTTTATGTTTGGTTACAGTAAGAGAACACATATATGATTTACCACTATTTAAATGTGAGTTTTGTCTTGAAGCCTGTCAGAGTGAGTAGCACTCAACATAAAACTAGAAAATCAAAGAGAGTTAGGAAGAGTTCTTACAAATAGCATTCGCTAATGTCTCAAAGATTTTAAGTGATCTGTCTGGATCGTATCTATGGTTTATATCCAGATTCATCTTCCTATGGAGATTGATAGTTGTGTTTCAAAGTGGGATGGCCAGCAGCTAATTTCTAAGACAGGTTGGAAATACAGAAAAAATTCAAATACAGAAATAGCAAAGTCATACTGTGGGCATGACTTTTTTCCAGATTAGAGGAACCTGCAGCCCTGCGAAGTTTCCTTTGCAGAGGGTAGCTGGACAGAACTAGACATTTGGAAGTTAAGTACATGTATATGATATTCCACAGTATATTGGCATATATTTTCACATATTTTTAATGTTCAGATACAGAAGATTTGTAGGAAATCTGATGGCATACACATTTGCTAGTATCCTTTATAACCAATTAGGAAATGCTGCAATTGTAGGAAGGATAGGCAGCCTCTATATTATGAATTCTGGTGGGAGGCACTAAACATGAAAGTGTTGTTCTTTGACTGCCTGAGGGCTGTCTTAAGTGCTCAGCTTTTGATCTTAGTGACAGTTTTAAAACCCTTAAGCAAACCAGAACTAGGAATAAAAAAGCTGACAGCTGTGGTTCACCTCTCTCTCTCTTTGCCTTCCTATTATCCTAAACCCTTGAAGATCTCCGGAGAGAGACACAGCTCATACTGCACATATGATGAAACAGCACTCATCATGTGCCCCCTGGAAGTGCACTATATATGTCTTTTTTACTTCTCTCAGGTTATTGAGACTACTAAAAGGTATGACCCTAAAGATATGAACACATTACTGAAAGCACTAAGGTTGTGCAAGTTTATAGTGTATATAGTATCCTTGTCCCTTCATGAATATTGACATCTTGTTGCTTTAGTATAGTATTCAGGCAGCGTGCAATTTATGGTATGAGTAAATTAAACTGTGAAGCCAATTAACTACTTCATGGAAAAAAAAGAAAGCTCTTGATAGGAACAGGGAAGTCCTACATGCTACATAAATAAAAAAAAAAATTTTATGATACAATAGTTATTACATGTTTTAAAAGTTTTGTGTTATGGTTACTGAATGAAAGAAAACAGATAAAATCTGAACATGTCAGGTTAATAGTAAGCTATTCTGGATATAGATGCTGTTGCTTTAACTATGACATGCATCATCACTTTAGGAAAAAGCCAAAATCTCTAGCTATAGATATATAGACACTCAGATTTTATGTGCAAACACAAATGCATGCTTTTTACCAATGTAACTGTGATTTTTGCCATTACAGCTGGAAAGATATGTTCAAAATAGGGTTATAACACCTACTACAATATAAGCTATTAAGATCTTTCATGGAAACTCTAATGCCACCTATACAAATTCTTTATCACAATCAGTTCTGCTGAATAGCTACATGGGGAATTGTAAAGACAGTAGATGAGCCATTCCACTGATGGCCTTGGAGGACATTGTAATGATCTATTGTCTGAGATTGTCTGTGCTGTGGCTTCTATACTCTCTTGCCCATATACCACTTTCTAAAGTCATCATAGTTTATTGATGAGAATGACTGATTGTATATTTGGAAGTGCCACTGAGAAATTATGCCCTAGTTATGGCTGAGAAAGTTTTCAAATTCCTGACTGATGGTGAAATGGAAATAAAAAATAAATAAAAATAATTTTCTATGATAGCAGGTGATAAATCTTTTTCAGTAGATTCTGTAGATATTGATGGCTGAAAAACTAATAAATCATTGCAGACTCCACTTAAAACCAGTGAGATTTCTCTAACTGTAGGAAAATTTTCTCTTGACTTCAAGAACTAGAACAGAATCAGAGTGAACTGTGTTTGTGGTAGATTAAATCCTCCTTTTTTTTTTGCTTGGTAGGCTTAGACTAACATTATTCACCGAGTTTCTGTCGAAGATGTAAAAAACCACACTGATTTTTAAATGCCTGTACTATTAATGGACTTAAATAGTTTGGTCAGAATTGCTTCTATTATGGTATATATGCACACATAGTATGCATAATATACTAGGAAATAAGTAAATAATAAAGAAGTACAGTTTATGGGGATGTAGTGGGCAATAGAAATATATTTCAGGTTTTCCAAAACAACATTTTAGGGATATCCTCAATGTGGATTTGATTGTTCTAGTTTAATTAAGCCTGCTAGCTGAGAACTGCAAAAAAAACTATGGCAAAAACAAAATATGGAAGAGATTAAATGATCCAAAAATTTTAAGGTGAACAGAAAAGAACACTGTTATTCCTATTATGTCCAGAATCAACGAGGAAAACTACAGGATAATTGTAAGGGTTGATTTGGCTCCTGGGTCCCTCTGAGCAATGAGAAAAATATTTATACAGCAAAAAACCATATAATGTATACCTGTAGTTTTGTATTTTAAGGCCAAAACACTTTTAAAGTTGAAAGTTTAACAAACTGGTAAGTAATGGAAAAGAAATATTTCAGCACTGTAAATAATCCAAGAAAGCTTGAGAGTTCTGTGTATCTTTTTAACTTGTTCTCTAGAAAGTAAGCCCTGTTTTGAAAAGGTACTATGTAAGAGCTTTGCTTAATGATATTTCACTGAATAGGGGCTGTAGAGCCATTGCACTGAATGTGCCAAATTTGTCAATACATAGTTAACTTCTAAAAGATTTACAGTTCCTTACTATCCCATTCCTCAAATTTGATGATGATAAATCACTGTCAACATTAAAGTTACTTTAGTAGTCTCAATGCTAGAAATCACACCAAGCAATGTAATTAATTCTAGATTCATACATCTTAGTAACTGTATTCTCTGACTCAGGACCAGACAGTTCACAAATGTCTTACATATTTTAAGCCCCCAGTAGAATCAGAATTTGGAGCTTCACAGAGCTTAGGTCTAGATGTAAAACAGACATTGCATGAAAGTCCAAGTGCTACTACCTAAACACAGGAAATAGTGGTCTCAGGATCTTGCTCTAAGATTGATTGATTGTCATGAAACACAGGGAATTTATTTTAGTGATGTCTATTATAAAGTGCTTTTATAGAGATTTTGATAACAAAAGGAATTGTCCTATTCTGTTTTTACAACATAGCTTGTTCATTAAAGCACAGCAATGAAACAATTATCATGTATAAAATTGGTATAGGATAGTATTTTCTAAGAATAAGAAAGGTTAATTTAATTTGATTGAGGTTTTCCTGCCCAAAAATTTCGAAGACAAAATATTTTCTGTCATATACAGAAAAGATGCAAAGATGAAAAAAAAAAAAAGGCCAGGAAAAAGTATTGCTACAGATTAACCTGTGTGTACCGTGATTGTAGTGTAAATGGACTTTCCTTTGTGCATACAGTGATGTTGTCTTTAGCAACCTATGTTGCTTAGTAGAAGCTCCTTAATTTACTATCATAACTGCTTCAAAATACTCCTCATTGCTTTCTTTTCAAACAGCCATTTTTTTTCTGGTACAGTTCTGATGACCTTGATGGGTATTATATCCTGTTTCTATTGTCCTAATGCCCCACTTAAGGTCTCTGATGGGTTGCTGATAATTTCCTTGCTGTGTTTGTAGGTGATGACAATGTTGATAAGGTACTTAGACTTCTGTAGTATTTCAGATTAAAATTTTATGTGGCATCTCATTTGATTCTTAGTTTATTAGTTCTAATATTTAGTGAAATGCCAGGTCAAAGGGAAGGCAGAATCAATAAAGAATAAATAATGAATAAAGAGTTATTACACATAAGGAGACATTTCCACTCTTTATGAATTATTTTTTCTGTTACAACAGAAAGACCAATTTTTTCAAGGACACTTCACACACGTCACACATTTGCATAAAACCATTTTACTAAAATTAAAAGAAAAAATATGAGAGTTATCCATTGGAATAAATGCTCAATTACTCGGTTATTAAAGAATGTGTTCAGTGTACAAATGACCCGTATACCTAAAAAATCCATCTCAATAATCCTTTTTTTGTTTTGGTGGAATTTTAAGTACCTAACCGAGCAATGAATTTTTAATTCAGTAAGACAAGAAGCTGACTAAAAATCCATTGATTACGAGGAACGTGGCAAAGAAAAACATCTGATAAAAACAAAACCACATTGAATCGTCCACTGAATCTTCACTTATATATTCCAAAAGAGGGCAGCAAATGTCTGCCTATCTGGTGCTTTCCACTTCTGGTCAGCAGTGGTCACTGATGGCAGGCTGATGCAAACCTTTCCTACATTCACGTCTTAAAGCACTCGTTATGAACAGGAAGGATTTTTCGGGGAAGGAATGAAAGCCTGATTGGCTCATCTGCACAATCCTTCAAAATGTTAACAAGAGAAAGTCACTGCATGTTAGATGTTTTCTTATTCCAGGTCTGATGAAATACAATTCAGAGCAGACACAACAAAATAATCTTTGCAGTTCAGAATAAAAACTCTCATAATTTCTTTTACAACAATATGCAATTTCCCCTTTTGCTCTCTCCTCTAATAGTGAAAACATTATATAAATATAAATAGCCAGTCCTCTCCAACACAAAGATACATGCAGAAATCAAACAAACAAAAATATAATTTGCAATATAGAATTGGATTTACAGTACAGTAAGGGGCTTGTAGAACTGATATGCATTTTCAGAAAAGCTGACTAGAAAAAGCAGGGAAGAAATGAAAACTTCCCTATTATAATTTAATACTTTGAGTCCAAAATGTTTCTTCTCAGAGAAAAATCTGAAAAATAACAGAGACATATATAACTTATTGAATATTTTACTGTTCACATTGCTACTCCACCTAGAGATGGCTTACTAACTCTCATCATTGTGAATGTGTATTGTTACGTTCACAATTGCACATGCTTATGCATGCTTTTGTGAATTTCCTTTCAACTACTACATTTTCCACTTGTTTGCATTGATGCTCATTACCAAAGTAGCTAGTCTTTAAACACAGTAGATAAAAAAGGAAAAAATATATACTACCACATAAGACTATAGAAATAATTAAATCTCTCTTTTTAATAAGGAGAATAAAATTGGAGTTTTTAACAGCTCTAGGATATCTCTGATTTTTTTCCGAAGCTAGACGGACTCTTTAAAAAAACATAGAATCTTGTGATGATACAATATGCTGTCTTTTTCAGATTTGGAATACATTTTATTGAAAAGTGTGTAGGAAGGGCTAGCAAGGATAGAAGGTGCAGTTATAAGCTAATGTGAAAAGACACATGGTGCATTAAGAATAAAATACCTTGAAATATGTTGATAAATTCCTGTAGTGTTGTAGTATTTGAATTCAATGCATTTGTTCAGTATGTAAGAAGGATTTCACCCTGTCCATTTTTAGTCTGTTTTTCAGTGTATTAATATTATTTATCTCTCCTTTAAAAGCATTTGGATTTTCTGTCTCTTAATTCACTTGATACTAGTTGCTGAAGTTTATGATTAAGACTTCATTTACCTTTCAGAAATGCTCAGAGCAGGGCTAAATTTGGACTTAAATCAGCTTCCCTAGGACTTTGTCCAGCTGAGCTTCCAAAACTTGCAGGAATAATGGAGATTTCGCAGGAACAATGGAGATTTCACAGGGTCTCTGAGTAAGTAACCTGTTCCAGGTGTTCCTGTTCACTTTTATGGGGAAGAATTGGCTGTACATCCAGCTGGAATTTCCCATGTTTGACTTTGTATCTGTTGAACCTTTGTATTCCACTCTGCATGCCCCAGAAGAGGGATCTGTGTCTTCTCAGTAACTCCCTTTCATACACAAACACACCCATGGAAAGACTTGACCAGAAAAACAGAAGATGAACTTTTTTTTAAGACATTATCCACTGGTCCCACTCTGTATGGTTGCTACCAAGCCAGCTGGGCAGCAGACTGCGCAGATGTAGGAAGGTACTCTCCCTCAGGGGCAGGACACTGCATTTGCCTTTCTTAAGCTTCATGAGGTTATTGTCTGCCCCTTCCATCGTTTGAGCGTAATGACCTTCAAATATGTACAGAAGAAGGAGAAATGTACTGTCCATAACTATGATGGACAGAAAAAGAGGTCATGGCCTAAATTGTAGCAAGAGAGGCCCAGGTTGCTCTACAGTCATAGGTTGCTATATAGATAAGTATTAAAGAGGGTGAGACACCAAAACTGGTCCCTTAGAAGACCAGGGGTTCAGTAAAGGGAAACACAAATGAGATCCCCTCCAGAACAGCTGTTTTTTTAAGTGAGCCATCAGTTTGATTTCCCAAGTGACGGAAAACTTCAGATTTCCTTATACCACACATTTCCACAAGGAAATGTTTCTTTCTTATAAATATAACTCTAAAAGAAATGCATGTATTTAATTTATTCAGAGAAGAAAAAAAATCCATTTTTTAAAACTAGACCAAAATTATCTATACCACCTAAGCAAATGGAAATTAGTCTGCTTGGTTAGAATTTGAAGAATGGAAATTTGAAATTTTTTCTTGCTTTCCTTCTTAATTTTTTTTTCACTTATGGAACAATTGCTCATTTCATTCAGCATTTTTTAATTCTCACTCAGTAACTAAATAAATGTAAACAATTACAATGCTTATGTTGCTACTGCAACTAATTGTAATATTAAATTCCCCCTGTGAATGGAATTTTAATGTTCTTGGTGGCATTTTGTCAGCAATTTTCCTGCTGTTTAAAAGATCAGTGTCTAATGGGATTAAGGTGGATAATCAAATCTCAAACTGGAATTAGGCTAGGAGGCTTGAATGCCTGGGGAATACCTCCCTACTAAATAAGAATGAAAGATGTTCATTGCACGCAGAGGAGAAAAATAAATGGAAGGCCATATTTTCATGCTATGGTGTTACCTCAGATATCTTGACAAGAAACTTGGATTCCTTTTCTGACAGTGAGACCATTAGACAATATATTATTCCATGTTTGGGACTGAATATTATTTCAAGAGATTATATGGTGTATTACATTAATTGGGGTATGTCGCAACACGGCTTTGGCTACAATTTTTTAGTGCAGCATTGAACCTATTGCTGCTGCTTTAGTAAAATCTTAAGATTACTTATGGGCATACAAGTACTGTTGGGAATTAATTTAAGTCTGCTCTCTGAAACACAATTCTGGGCTCTGTGCATGTTTGTGCAGGTGAAAGAGTTGGGGAAAAAGAGCATGCCTGGTGTTAGGTGTTCATTACTTTCTTCATGTGATCTGCATGTGGGATCTATGAAACTTACTTTTTAAAACTGCAAAAAATAAGTGGTAACAACTGATTTCCATATGGGAGTATTACCTTATGCAAGCTGAAATAATAAAAGGAAAAAAAAAGACACACCTGCAAATCCCTGTCAATTGCTATCAGATCTGTTTGAGTACAGTTTGTAAGCTGGAAAATATTGATAGACAGAAGTCAGCCTCTAGAAGAGTGTAGGCATCAGAAAATTGTCTTTTGTGTTTGGTTTGGTATGATCTATGTCTATACATTCTGTGCTTTCTCTCCCAGCTTCCCGTGCTTCAGTGTTTTATCCAAGGAAAATAATTTTTCCATCAGAAATAAAAGGAAAATAGTGTTTATTTAGATAATTGTTATCATAGCAGTTGACACAGGTGTTGAATGCATGACCAAAAGACACATTTGGGGAAGAAGTCTTGAGCTGAATGTTTGTGCACTATAGGTGAGATCAGCAGACGTGTCCTTTGTAGTTTCTATGGAGAAAAGCATATATAAGACATGTTCACTATTGCTCAAATGCATTTTTTCATAATATTTTCTAAATTATTCAATGCAATTTTCTTATTTCTAAACTAAGAATTGTCCTGCAGTAATATAGAGGCCATCTTCCCAAAGATAAAAATTTTTATCTACTAATACCTGAAGCTATACTGACATAGAGCAGCATATATCCTAGCAGTAGTACCTCTGTAAATAACTGTGAAAATTATTTTAATGTACATAAAAAACTGTGATTAGATGCTGACTTTGTAATATATTCAGTCAGGTTTTTTCACAACTGATTAAATTCCAATGTTACAACAGGGTAATTTAATTAATTTCAATTTCAATGTATTTAGTCTTTTTAATACAACTATTTTGACTTAACCAATAGGCTGATTGTTTTATCACAACTGTTTAATACTTACATGACTCCTGTAAAACATTAACTTAGGCTTGATATTGGTTCCTGTAAGACAAAAGAGTGTGAGACCTTATGTGTCTGTTACTCCACTTCTTTCTTTTCCTCTGTTTCTCTTTCTCTTTCTTTCTCTCTCTTCTCTTCCTTTCCTTTCCTTTCCTTTCCTTTCCTTTCCTTTCCTTTCCTTTCCTTTCCTTTCCTTTCCTTTCCTTTCCTTTCCTCACCAAACAAACCAAAACAATTGATCTTAAATTATTTAATTTGGAAATATATATTACAATGCTGACAATAGCACTTCTTCTTACATTTCTCATTTTGAGGATCGAAATTTTGATTTTTATGGGAGGTCTGATTAATTGTGGAATTTTAAGATTTTCTATTGAGGTGATCTGCAGGCATATTACTGAAAGAATTAATTTTTACAGATGTAATTCAGACATAATTTCTGACACTGAAACCTAAACCACAAATGAAATAGAGAAAAAAACCCCTTGCTTTGGGCTTTGAACATTTAATCCCTTTGATGTGTGCCTGATTTTTGCAAATTAGGAGAAGCTACACTAATATTCCCAGATTGTCCTGTGTGCTCTTAAGGTATGTCATAAAACATAATTTCCACAAGAATAATTTACTGAGGCTGTATATAGGGAGGATCAAATCAATAGCAGAAATGGCAGATGTCAGCATTTAAAATTATAAGGATACACACACATATGTGATTTACAATGCGTTAAGTTTTATTAAGATGGGCTAAGTTTTAAAGGAAAAAAAGCTGAGTAGAAAAGTTATTGCTGTCAATTCAGAAATCACAATCCACATGCTACAGGTTTCGGATAAGGACTGCTGCTCTCTGGTAAAAAAAGTTTTGCTTAATGACTTCCCTAGAGCTATATTGATGTATATTGTTTGAAAATGTGACCCACTGCTTCCTGACTTCACCACCTCAGCTCTGCAAACCATGTGCAGAAGAACTGTGAATGAATAAAAATGAACCATTCCATTTTTATGTGGTCACAATAATACAAAATAAAAAACTGATCTATGAAACGGGGTGGAAGCGCTTGGCAGCACTGAAGTGTCAGCAGCAGCAAAGGCTTTACATTGATCACTGTCCTTTTCACAGCATGTTATGCTCTGGATACATATTTACCTATACATATATATATATTTGCTCTAGATATATGTTTTGCCAAGCACAGGGGAGACAATGTGTACAAAAAGACAAATTTTATATCTTATAATATTAAGCATGTTCTCATACAACACACACTGAAAATACAGACTAAAATGGTCTTGCAGGAGCCAGAAACCCAGGGCCTCAATGTCTTTTTAGTGCTGTGGCCTTGAAGCTCACACAGACATAGTTAAATCTGTCAGTAGAAGCTGAGATCACAATTTCATAATTATCAGGTCAATTATCCCATATACAGATGTTCTTTAGCCTTCTGGTTGTCATCCCAGTATCACACATGTATGTTAGTAATTTAAATCACTGTGTGCTTTGTCTTGCCTTTTGCAACACAGAACATTAGATGCAGTACTTGGATACCTCTTGGGATAGGGTATAACCCTGGCCCAGCCATGGTCTCTGTGGGCATTCCCCTGCTGATGTACACGAGAAAATTGATGATAAGTGCATTAATGCACCTTTTGCTGCTGATATTACTGATTGAACGAGCTCTTTCTGTTGTTCATCTCCACCATTTTCCTAGGCATTTTGCTGCGCTTCTTCCCCATTCCTGTTTTGCATATCAGCGGAGCGATCTCTGATTGCCGATTAACTCTGTTGAGTCTCCTGAAATATAAGCAATTTTCTCAACTTTGAATGTCATATGTTCAGATTGCAAGTTATGATGATAATAGTACATTTAGTTCTAAAGTGTTTTGTACCCACTTTCATTGCTTATTCAAGTCCTATAAATAAGAAAATTTGAAATGCAACTCTTTTCTGCTGCTGTTGATTGACTGAGCCCCCTGAGGCATAACTGTCCAAAGGGCTTAATGTGATGACAAATTGTCCAGCCTTATGGTTGCAGAAGACATGCTATGAACATCAGCACTGGATTCATAATTAAGAAATGTAGATGAGATAACATTTACTAGCTGCGCAAAGAAACAATACAATTTATTGAAAAAATGCAGGGTAATACGGCATTGTAAGTACCTCTCCTCTCCATTTCATTTCTTCCCTCTTAATGCAGATGCCAAGCTTTCACCTATCCATCAGGAAAACAGTATGTTGCTCATGCTCTGTGTCCTTTTTTGGAGCAGAGTTAATGAAAGAACTTAGCTGGGCCCATTTCATGATCTTAGCTCCTTTTTCGCTTGATGACTGACAAATATCCTGCTTTCATCCAGCAAAGTGGAAAGTCTCACCAGCTGAGTGTGATCTTTTCTTTGCTTCCTTGAAGGCTGCATCCCCAAAGGGTAAGAACGCAAGCACAGCTGAAGGGCCACTGATGTTTATTCCTTTACAGAACAATCCAAGAAGAGTAAGACAGGAGCCATAGTCTCCAGCACTATACCCCAAAGTAGTTGATTGTTGACCAGGCATAGACATAGAAACATAATGTACATAGTATTAACCAGAAGTGCTGTTATTAGGGCAGCTGATCTATCTATCTATCTATCTATCTATCTATCTATCTATCTATCTCTTATCATATACATATATATGAAACTATAACATTCCATAAATTAGATTAAACCAGGAGTTAACTGTGATGACTGAAAAAGCAGCCAACAGCTGAAAGTGAATATTAATTGTCAGCATGACCCAAATTTATACCAGCACTGGCCAAATGCAAATACACAAAGAAATAAGGAATCAGAATCACTGTACACAGATCTGTAGCACTGCATTCCTCACGGCAACATTAATTACTTCGAACAATAGATTTTGCTGATGGTTATGTTTCTTTTTTACTTGATTATAAAAATCAATTCTAAAGTACAGTTTCATAAAGTGCTTAGAGAATACCATCCAGAGGGACCTGGAGAAGCTCAGGAAGCAGGCCCATGGAAATCTCTTGTGATTTAACAAGACCAAATATAGCATGCTGCACCTGGTACC
This sequence comes from Corvus kubaryi, assembly GCF_017639235.1. Taxonomy (NCBI): domain Eukaryota; kingdom Metazoa; phylum Chordata; class Aves; order Passeriformes; family Corvidae; genus Corvus; species Corvus kubaryi. The sequence goes on from NW_024581096.1 coordinate 7,297,349, forward strand.
CAGTATCAACAAAGGCCAGGGATGAACAGACTGAGAGCAGCCCTGCTGAGAAGGACTTGGGGGTGCTTGTGGGTGAGAGGCTGGACATGACCCAGCCATGAGCACTCACAGCCCAGAGAGCCAAACGTGTCCTGGGCTGCATCCAGAGCAGTGTGGGCAGCAGAGGAGGGAGGGGATTCTCCCCCTCTGCTCTGGTGAGACTCACCTGGAGCACTGCATCCAGCTCTGGGGTCCCAGCACAAGAAGGACAGGGACCTGCTGGAGCCAGTCCAGAGGAGGCCACCAAGATGATCAGAGAGATGGAACACCTTTCCTATGAGGAAAGGCTGAGAGAGTTGGGAGTGTTCAGCCTGAAAAGGAGAAGGTTATGGGTTGATCTAATTGTAGCCTTCCCGTACCTAAAGAGAGCCTACAATAAAGATGGAGAGAGACTGTTTACAAGAACAGGTAGTGACAATGCCTGACAGCAGGCACTGGAACAGATTACCCAGAGAAGTTGTTGATGTCCCATTCCTGGAAGTGTTCAAGGCCAGCTCGGATGGAGCTCTGTGCAACCTGGTCTAGTGGAAGGTGTCCCTGCCCATGGCAGAGGGGTGATCTTTAAAGCCCAACCAGGCCAATTTATGAGTGTGTGATAAGATACACTATGTAGTGATTACCCTATAACTACAGCGCAAGCGAGTCACTTATAACACCAACCACCTTTGCCACTCCAATTGTGTATTATTTTATATTGGAGTGAAACAGGACACCAGGAAAAACTTTAGATTTTAATACTAGAAATGTAAACTTCATGAAGAACTTTAGACTGAAAAACTTACTAGGTGTCATTTTAAGGTGCAAATCCTTTAGATTTCCCCAAGTTGGTAATGTCCTTTAGATTATGATACACTTCTGTGAAATGTATTCCAGCTCACCTTTCCTATCAACACCTCCCCCTGCACTCAAGAATAAGAAAAAGGGATAGAATTTGAAATATAACATTTTTGAAAATGATATTTTATAATATAGTCTTCTATCTAATAAAATGCCACTCTTATAAGAAAGATCTTCATTTACAGAAGATGCACATTCTGAGGAGACTGAAGGCCACATAAATTTGACTTAACTTTCTGTCTGTTTTTGGGTTTTCTTTAAATTTTGTTTCATTTTTCATAACTTCCACTAGCTTATAAATAAATCCTGCAAGAAAGTATTTTTTCCTTTGGAGAAAAATAGTTTTAAAAATAGTTAAAAAATTAATCAAGCCATCTATTTTTAATTCAATATAAGTTCTCTGAAAGCATTTCTGAAAGCTAAATATTTGGAACCTTTTTTGACCTTTAATAATATTTTTTAATCTTCACTAAGCATTCATTTTACACAAGAGTAAAGAGAGTGTTCTGCTGGACTAAAACTACTGATCTGGGGAAAATATCATAATTGTTGAAAATCCTTATGAATCCCCAGGAAAATACACTCCTGGGCCAAATGCTATTTTCACTTCCACCTCTATGTACACAGAACTGCTTCACTGAAAACTGCTTGATTCCTTACACCATAGTGCAAGGAAGAGGCTTACTTTGGGCAAAGGTTCTGCATCCAGTTTAAAGTATTAAATAGTAACATTTGCAGCTCAGTATTTACATTAAAAAAACAGAGGCATGGATTATCTGAGAACAAATTCCTTTTACTTTTATGAACTAATATCAATAAGTGCAGCACTGAAGGAATTGATTCCTCCCACAATCGACTTCAATTTCAGTCTGTGCCATGGCCTGTTTCACCTTTGTTGCACAATATAAACTGACCCCAGCTACATTTCTTCATTGCTATTGGATTTGCTGTCTCCATTGTTTTTGTCAGGGTTTCTCATGAGTCCATTTGGTCTTGAAGAAAGGGTTTTTTTTCTCCCGGTGTTGTTTAGTGATGGAAGTGCTGTCTAAAATCTATTCTTTCTTGCCCACCTGTGTTTTTGCTAAAATTTTCCTCTCTCCTTTGCACCCTTTCCTCTCCAAGGCTCTGCCTGACAGTTTCCATTCTCCTGCCTTTGTTATGCCGGGCCTCCTGGTAGGTGGTGAGTAGTCCTCCTTCGAGGGCTGGTAGAGTCAAATTTTAGAGGCCTAAAAATTGCGTTATGTGTTCTGCTGCCACTTCACCAAAATTCAAAAGGGCTGGACAATGCTTCTGTGCTTTTCAAATGTGTATCAGCTGTGACCCAGATTTTTACCTGTGCCTTATCTGACAGTTTAACAATAAACCCTCTTGTGACAGTTATGCAGATAACTACTATTAGGAAAAGCAAAAGGAAACTTCTCAAAGGAGTATATCAGAACTCAAACTCATAAAACTGTATCCATTCATACCTGGGTAAGTATTAGAGCTTTTTTTTTTGTTTAACACAGGGTGAATTACCAAATCAGTGTCTTGAAACTAATCCTAAAATAATGAATAATACTTGAGAGCTGACCAAGCTTGTATTTTGCAAAGTTTTGGTACTTTCATAAGAATTGCTAAAACTGAATATGAAATAACAATTGAAAGTAAGTTTATTTGGAAATTGTCAGAACAGTGAATTTACATTGTAATTAACAAAAGAGATTAAATTTCCAATAATGACTGCACAGAAAAGGTATGTATATGACTTCTTCCAGTTTCTCTGGAGGGTAATGATCTCTTTTTTTCTGCTTATTCCTACATCCCTTCTTTTTTTGCACTTTATCCTGTAATATGACAAAATTAGGGGGTTTGCTTCCTTCAAACCCTCTGAAGATCTGAACATGGAATAGGTCATCACACTATCTAAAAAATGTTATTTCAGTTTACAGATTAACTTTATGCTCATGATCTTACAAAGGATTTCTGAACTAGCTGTTTCATGTCCACCTCTCCTGACACTTGGCTCCCAGCAAGAATATTGCCCTTCCAAAAAGTCTAAACTCAGTTTGGGTTTAGTCTTTCTTCAAACACCATCTACCATAGCAGTAATCTGTGGATATTTAAGTTTTCTCTTTTAACGTCAACTTCACAGTTACTTCTTCTACTAGTCAATATTCTTTATTTTTACATTAACTTAAATAATGAAATGCAACTCTTTATTTATCAGTTACACAGACATAGCACAAGAAACCCTTTCATTAATTGGGCTGCCATAAGCAAGAAGAACACAGTCATTTCTTAAAAATGTTTAATTTTTTTTCCTAGTGGAAACTGTGAAAGGACTGCTTGAGATGTGTAAGGTTGCAACAAATCAAATCGGGGAAGACTAGGGTCTTCTGTCCTTTGTTTACACTTTTTCCTGTACTGACTTAAGGACCAGAATATTTTGATTGCTTTGAATGTTGAACACATATCAATTAAGCATGCTGAAATTTATTTTTAAAAATCTAGTATGTTTTCACAATTTTTTACACCATTGTTTTTCCATTCAGCATATTTAACTGTGTATATTGCTCTGCAATGCAAGCCCTCATCCAAGCAAATGGAATCCAATTGCAAAAACAGCTACTTTAATGAAAAAACCCCAACCAACCAACTAACCAAATTTGGAAGAAAATTTATTTCTGTCTTTCTGGAATGGAATTTTGATGAACCACTATTTAGTCTGGGTTGTTCAAGGCACCAGCCCAAATTACTAATGACCTTAGCTACTATTATATTGTTAGATAATAGCTGCTATTTCTATTGTGGATTTTAAGGCAAACTACTAGTCTTTTGCACATTGCTAATACATGTTTGTATCTCATATTGTTCAGTCACACTTGAGAATTTGTATTTTAATACATGCTTGTTAAAAGAAAGCAAAAGCATCATGTCACTACTGGAGTATATTCACAGCAAAGTTTCACTGAACCCATTTCCTAATTTTTTGATGCAGCTGTCCATAACACGGCCTAGTAGCTTGATCAAGATGTGAAAAACAAAAATAGGTAGTTAGGTATAAATCCTTCTACTTCAGACCTTTCCATGGGCTTGTGTGTATCACAGCTTAGAGCCCCTGCTAAAGGACTGGTTACTGCTGGTGGATGCATCTATTTTTTTCTGACCAGAGAGTAATGACACAGGCTTAAAAAATGGCACAGGAAATATTTCAGAATTCAGGTGGAATAGGGAGTACTTAGCTCCTCTGGAAAGCAGGCCCGTTATAAGTCAAATGCTGGGTGACTAAAAGTTACAGTACCAAACACAATGATTGCTTTTGAAAAGTAAACCTCTTTTGCCCCCATATATCAATAAATTATTATTATGTTTAGTAGTAATAAACTGTGGGTGCTCTGACACCTTGGTAAAATTAATGAGGAATGTTTTGATCATATGAACAGTATAATACCAGATATGAAAATAATTATTATCAACATTTTAGCTCTTATGGCTAGCTATTTTTTTTATTCTAATAATCTATATCTTGTTTTCTCTGGTGTCTTCCAGAATTAGATTATTTAAGTGGTATTTTTCTTTCAACCCTTTTTCTTTATTCTTAGACGGTTGGAGTTTATAACATCAATTTAGTCTCTCTCTCATGTTTTTCTCCTCTTATTTTAGTAGTAACAAATTTTCTTCAGGAACGAAGCTTTAATGTCTTATAATGATGTGTCATTTACAGAAGAGTGCTCTGGTTGTAGCATATCCACTTCTGGTTTAATTAGACTGCTGCTCTTCTAGGTTCCTTTCATCTTTCAAAATATATCCTGCCATTCTCTATTTCCCCCTTGCACTTCTTCTATCTTGTTTCTAATTATCATGAGAGTTGAAGAGCTTGCTCACTTTTAATGTTCTTCGGCTTCACAGAGCCTGTATCCTAGCTTGCAGATAACAGGTGCTGGCAACAAATAAACCTGCTCAGCAAACTCAGATGTTTGTTTTGCCGCAGCAAGAAAAAAAAAAAAAAGACATGCATCAGGAAAAAAGGAGGAGTTCTTTACAGTACGAGAGAGACATATTGAACTAATGAAGTTATTTATTTAGTAGTCCACTTGTATCTACACTAACATAAACTTTACCTTGTTTCTTTAACACTGGAGAGTAGCCATATGATATAACATTAATGAGTTTCTCCACGTTTCCGAATGTGCTTTGAACACAGCTAATCTCCCAAGTGTCTGTTGATCGTGATCTTCATTTTCTGAAGAATATCCAGAGTCACACTTTACCCTCTCTTTCATGGTTAAGATGAAGCACCTGCTGCCTGCCTTCTTCATTATCATCACAAAGAGTGAGAGTTTAAAAGCTAGAAGGATGGTGAAATAGTGTAGCATGCACTTGAGAGGTAAGTGTCCTGGAAAACTGGCAACCTATGTGCACGGAGTTTTTACTAGGCTGTCTTTTCTTCTCTTCCTCTGCCTTTTTCCCTCTTTCACAGTACTAGGATTGACAGCGGTCTTGTACAGATGATTAGTGCATGAAAAATAGACTGTTTATTATTTGATTTTTGAAACCATCTTAATTTTTTTTTTTTTCAAAACAGTGTTCTCCAAGGAAGATGGGAGAAAATTGATGTTTTTGTTCCGAGTCTTCCAAATTTCAGTTTCCTGTGATCTAGGTGACAAATTAGAGCATGGACATTTCAAATATTGTTATCACTGCTGAAAGTATTGATGGTTTCACTTCATAAATGAGAGAGGACAGACTAAAGAAAGATTAATAACCTTTAAATAGTGGAAAACATAAATCTATTTGTTTCATAACAGTATTATCAATTGTTGGCAATTTACTAGATTAAGGTATAACAATCGGAGAACCACATTACTTATTGTAAAATTATTGGCAAATAATCTGAGCTTAAATTCTGTTTCTTTTTTTTAATCTTTATTATTGACAAAACTCTAAATTACTGAATTAAAATTGGCAAATCTGGACAGCTGTGTTGATGCCATGATGATTTTTTGCCTTTTCTTTTATACCCCTTTTTTATACCTTTTTACAACTTCTGTATTCCTAGTGCTTTTTGCCTACATTCTTGGACTCGCTTGTTCAGCTAGGAGACTAAACATTTTAGAAGCTTCGTAGCTAGGGATCAGTGTGCCCCAGACCCCAAGGTCCTCTCCAGATCACGTTCTGTAAACTAAGATAGAACCATCCAGGGGAAGGTTCCTTGGGGAGGGGGGCTCATTCGAGCCTCTCATTGGGGAATTTTTGGTAGATATGCTAATTAGTAAGATCTATAGTGTTATACTAGATTTTTTGGGGGTTCATTGTGGTGTGCATTTCGGTGCATTCGACCTGGACGTAGTGCATCTAAGGATCCATAAAATAAATACCAAATCAAAATCCCTTTTTCCCTTCTAACCATGTTTGACTCTTGATTTTAAGACCAGGAAAAGGCATCAGTTGCTAAAATCAGGGGAGAGTGTGAACGCAGTCCCCCACTACCACAAATCATGCAGTCAAGTTTCCCACATTTGGGGAAATCGCAGGGGTCAGCACACCTGTAGTGCAAGGGATGAGCCTTGCCCTGGGAAAACCACCTGCCTGATCATGGTATCTCCCCTGCCAGGTAAGTATCAGAAGATTGAGGGTTTGTGTCCCTTTGTGGCTGCCAGCTACTGATGCCTTTTCCTGCTGGGTCCTAAAGTCCTGGTCACAGTCCTGGATCATTGCTCTGGCCCCTCTGTAATTTGCCAGCAGAGAGAGGGGCAAAGCAAGATGTGTTCCAACCCAAGACTGCGAGTTTCAAGGTCTTCAGGGTCCCTTCGTGGTCACCAGCAACTGACACCTTTCCTGGTTGACACTGAACCATACCATAAATCAAATCCCTCCTGATTGGAGAGAATTTTCTAAAAGTCCTTGCAAGGAGTTTCAAAGATAAACTGAGACTTTTCCTTGAGTTTCAACGCTGCCGGATAGTTGTTTATTATGTCTTGTCAGAGGAACAGAGCCACTAGCATGACCCAGGTACAGCACAGAGCACAGGAAGCAGGAGTGAAGTCTAATTATCAATATTTACACAGCCTTTTAAAGATAATTTAACCAATAGTTACTAAAAACATATATTATTTTCACTTTCCTACCAATTATCCAGTAACACGGGCAGGAACTGCGGAATTCTCTATCCAATCATTCCAAACTACTTTTACTGCAGAATATGGAGTAGTAGAAGAAGGAGAAGAAGGTTTAGAGAACAACGACAATCCTCCATTTTGATATTTTTTACTCTTATCTATTTACTACAATGAGAAGCCCAAAACCTCTAAAAATTTTCACCCTGTGACAATCTTACATAGCAGTCTATCACCTAAGTCACACCTCTGTATTTTCTAGTTCCTGTCTGATCGTTGGTAATGTTTTCCAAGGTTGGAGGTTAAAACCGTGCTGTTCAGGGGAGTAAGAACCATTAAAAACATGCATAGAAATATTTTCAGCACTCTGGGTTCCTACACCTGGTCTTAAAATCAAGAGTCAAACATGGTTGGAAAAAGGGATTTTACTTTGGTATTTATTTTAAGGATCCTTAGGTGCACCACGTCCAGATCGAATGCACTGAAATGCACACCACAATGCACCCCCAAAAAAATCTGGTATAACATTATAGATCTTACTAATTAGCATATCTACCAAAAATTCCCCAATGAGAGGCTCGAATGAGCCCCCCTCCCCAAGGAACCTTCCCCTGGCTGGTTCTATCTTGGTTTACAGAATGTGTTCTGGAGAGGACCTTGGGGTCTGGGGCACACTGATCCCTGGCTACGAAGCTTCTAAAATGTTTAGTCTCCTAGCTGAACAAACAAGTCCAAGAATGTAGGCAAAAAGCACTAAGAATACAGAAGTTGTAAAAAGGTATAAAAAAGGGGTATAAAAGAAAAGGCAAAAAATCATCATGGCATCAGTGTGATCTTTGGTCAGTGAATGCAAACTGTCCAGTTAAAGTCCGGGTTTCATCACATTTTGCGCAAAGATGCAGTAGGTGATAATTTAGGAATAAATAATTACTAGAGGGAAAAAAGACAGGTAGAAGCAGTCAGTGCTTCATACAAAGGGAACTGGAGCAGAGATGCAGTGATTTACCTGGAATTCCTCAGATGTGTGCACAAAAATGGAGCAGCATCTTGCACCTCAGTGTGCTCCTCCCCATAGGGCCATCTTTGCAGAGTTATTCATTGCACATAAAAAGAAAAGTGACCACAAAAAGATGTGGAAGATACAGGTTTTCCCAGGCTTTATGGAAAGGAAAATATAAATTTTCCTTTATAAATTATTATATAAATATAAATAAAGGAAATCCCAACACTCTTTCTCAGTTTTTATTTTCTATAATTCTGGAATGAAATCTACATGGAATTTCTATATTTCCCATCAATACTTAAAATTATTTTTAAGCAATATATCTGGCTATAATTTTTTTCTCCTTTTATGGAAAATTATAGAAAAAAAGCAGTTAAAACACTTTATGAAAAAAATCCTTCCTGTTCAATAATCCTTTCAGAGATGCAACATCAGCAATTTTATTCTAATGCGCTGTGTTTCCAACTATAAATGGCAATCTGAATTAAAGTTGTTGCTGTTCCCAAGTGTTAATTTTAAGGAGACAACTGCCACACTTTTTTTTCATATACAAGGTAGGTATAAACAAATCCCTTCTTGATGTTCCTATCTGAATTATTGTTAGTAGTGTTTCACATAGATTCTAAAAATCACTCTTTAAGACATGGATTCATACAATTTAATCCCTGTAGTCCTGTGAGTTTTCCCTAGAACTGAGTACACTTCTTTTCTTTTTAAAGAAAAACAAACTCCTGTATCATTGATTAAGTGAAAAGTAGTACTTGCAATCAAGGTTGTTAAGTCCTAATGAGTAGATTGGAATTGAGTAGAAATGTATTTTCTAATACTGCTTAAATATGTTATGTTTATACCAGTCCAGTTGCAAGATGCCATTGACGACAATGTATTCTGGTAAACACTGTATTCAACCAAGAGCAAGAGCAACTTAAAATAAACAAATGCAATAAATTAACATGACTTGAGCAAATAAGAAAAAATTGTTATTCCAATTGTGATATGTATATTAGCAAAGCATTTCAAGCATTTTCTTTTCCAAGTGCTGGATGAGAGGATGATGGCAGATGGCTCTGTATGAGATGTCCAGGTTCCATTACTCATGTTTGATGTCAGCCCCTCAGTGTCACATGAACTTTCACATCATCAGAATATTGATAACCAGCTTTATCCCTGCTCATGGCAGGCAATGGAACTATGTGACCTTTAAGGTCTCTTGAATACCAAAAAATTTTATAAGTCTGTGATTCTAACTTTATCTGTGACTTTTTGTCTGAATGAACATTTTAATTTGGCTACTTGTGATTCAGGAACACTGTCTCACATTAATAACTCCATGATGAAGTTAAAGCTTGAAGGACTTTGACAACTGCTCTTGATACTGCCCAGTTCCAGGCAAACGCCTGAGATTTCCAAATATTTGGCATATACACCTCTCGAAAATGTGGTCATTCCTTGTATGCAGGCAATGTGTACAGATAATGTAAATCCAAGATGACACATGCAGTTCATATGCCTGTTTCACATGACAGAAAGACATACAGGGATTCTTAAATAGATATCCCTGTTTTTATTACATTCAAAGAAAAAAAAATAAAGAAATTTCATCATTTTGGCAATCAATTTTCAATATTAGAATCAGAGAACCATAAAATCATAGAATTATTTGGGTTGGAAGGCACTTTAAATATCATCTAGTTCCAAACCTTCTGCCATGGGCAGGGAACCTTCCACTAGACCAGGTGGCTCAAAGCCCACTCAGCTTGGCCTTGAGGTCTTCCAGGGATGAGGCATCCACAATTTCCCTTGAGAATCTGTTCCAGTGCCTCACCACCCTCACCGTAAAGAATTTGTTCCTAATATCTAATATAAACCTACTCTCTTCCAGTCCATTCCCCTGTTTCCAGTCACTACATGCTTTAATGAAAAGTCCTTCTTCAGATTTTCTGTTGGCATCTTCTAGATCTACCTGGAGACTTCTACTCTTCAGGTTGAGCACCCCAACTCTCTCAGCCTATTTCCATAGGGAAGTGCTCCAATCCTCTGATCATCTTCATGGCCCTCTTCTGGACCCATTCTAATAGGTGTGTGTCCTGCTTATGTTGAGGATCCCAGAGCTCCAGTGCTCCAGGTGGAGTCTCAGCAGAATGGAGTACAGGAGCAGAATTCCCTTCCTCATCCTGCTAGACACACTGCTTTGGATGTGGCCCAAGATAAAATTGGTTTTCTGGGCTGCAAGAGGATGTTACCATCCATCAACAGCCTCAAGTCCTTCTCAGAGCTGCTCTTGATCCATTTTCTGCCCATCCTTTATTTGTGCTTGGGATTGCCCCAGTCCAGGTACAAGACTTTTCACTTGGTGTAGTTGAACTTCCTGAGGTTTGCATGGGCCCAACTCTCAAGCCTGTCCAGGTCCCTCTGGATGGCAGCCCTTCCAGCAGCTGGTTCTTCATTCTCCTAGACCCTGCCTCTTCCTTCTGTTACTTGGGTAATGCAGCTGAAGCACTTGTCAGTGAACACAGGCGAAAAAGTCAAGTAGACTTCTCCATGTCCTGGGGAAGCAGATCTTCTGAGTTCTTCTGGAGAATGCCCACACTTTCCCTTGTCTTCCTTTTATCACTGACCTACCTAAAGAAGCTTTCTTTGTTGACCTTGACATCCCTGGCCAGATTTAATTCTATCAGTGTCTCAGCTTTCCTAACCTGATCCTTGGTTGCTTGGACAATTTCTTTGTATTTCTCACAAGCTATTTTTCCTTGCTTCCATTCTCCACAGGCTTCCTTTTTAGTTTTGATTGTTCATCCACACAGGTCTCCTGGATTTTTTTGCCTGACTTGCCCTTTGTAGGCATGCATTTCTCCTGAGCTTGAAGGAAGTGATCCTTGAATATCAACCAGTGTTCCTGGGCCCCTCTTCCCTCCAGGGCTTTATCCCATGGTACTCTACCAGGAAGATCCCTCAAGAGGCCAAAGGCTGCTCCTCTGAAGTTCTGGAGAGTGAGCTTGCTGTGTACTCTCTTTGCTGCTCTAAGGATTTGGCTTCCTCCACTATTTCATCATCATTGCAGACTAGGCTGCCCTACACTTCACATTCCCCATCAATCCCTTCTTTTTGGTGTGAACAAGATCTAGCAGAGCACTTCTTCTCCTATACTCCTCATTGGAGAAGGAAGTTATCATCAATGTATTCCAGGAACTTGCTGGATTGTTTATGCCTTGCTGTGTTATACCTACAACAGCTACTGGGGAGGTTGAAGACCCCCATGAACACCAGGGCTTATGAACATGAGGCTGCTCATATCTGTCTGTAGAGAGTCACATCTGCTTTGTCTTCCTGGTCAGGTGGCCTGTAGCAGACCCCCACTGTAATATCCCCTGTCCCTGCCCTCCCTTTAATCCTGACCCATCACCTGTCTGTCAGCTCCTCATTCACCCCCAAGCAGAGCTCCGTGCTCTCCAGCTGGGCACTGACGTAGAAGGTGACACCATCTCCTCATCTCCTCTGCCTGTCCTTCCTAAAGAGCCTGTATCCTCCCATTTCAGCATTCCAGCCACAGAAAACATTCCACCACATCTCCACTATGCCAGGAAGATCATAGCTCTGCAGGCACATGCATGTCTCTAACTGCTCTTGTTTAAGCCTAAGTTTAAAAACCATGTTTTTCTTCTTTTGTAGTGAGGATAAAGTATATTATTTTGATAAATCTTAGGCAATTCAATAAATTTTATTTCTTTCATGATATGTATAAATATAAAGAAGATTATGAAAAAAATAGAAAATCCTTTATTTGATATATCTTTTTCTAAAGTCTATAGATATTTTACTGATATGGAGAATCTAGGACTGAACAAAAACCCTACTTATAAGGTCTTCCGGTACCTTGCATTAGAGAGAGATCATTGCTTAAAGGTATTTTCTAAGTGTCTGATTTTCCATGAATTTAGATTTGTTTAGAAAAAGGTAAGATTTCTGCATTATATCCTCCTCATATGCCTGCTAACACAGTTTACCTTGCAAGGTTCAGCATAGTGTTTTCTCAGTTTTTTCATTTTAGCAAAACTTCCAATCAAGTACAAGTTCTGCAATCATTTTGATGTCAATAGAAAACTGGTAATTTTGGCAGGAAAGGAACTGTTCCGTTATATCAATGTGTTTCAGCTAAGCTCATTAGGACAGGTAGTGACGACTCTACAATCTGTCCTTTCACAGACTTATTGAAGAATGTTGGGAAATTTCATAAATTTACACAAATCGTATTGCAGTATATCACTCTCTGTATAAAAAGTTAAATCCTGTGGGAGTTACAAAAACCCCCATGTTCTACTAATCTAATATGATGAACTTGTATATTGCATTTACACAACAATATAGATGTTTGTCAAAGTAGTAGTAAATACTTTGAAAAAAAAAAGATGAAGACATATTAAAAATTTAGTAAGAAAACTGGTAAAGAAGGGACACAAATTTTATGAACTATTTTCTGGCATTTTTTAATAAACTACTTCTTATTGATTTCATCTTATTTAAATCTTATTTCCTGCATAATTTAAATCATTTTTCTACTCAAGTCAGTGTTCATATGCCTAAATAATAGTCCATGTAAAGTAACATCAAATTTACTTTAAGGATTAGAGTCCTTTTAACTAGGCCATCTAAAACATGTGGTCAGTTCTACTTCCCTAATTTGTATTTTTTGCCATGCTATTGAGACAACTGTCAATGTTTGAAATGAAAGCCAGTTTCCTGTTAGTCAGTATTTACTTCTAGAATTTTGAACCCTCATGCAGAAAAAGAAATTGAACCTGCTTCTACCTGAGGTGAGCAATTAAACCTCTGACTCATGCTAGGCACTGCTACGGCCATGGCTGAAGTAAATTTTTGGCTGAAATATACTCTATACTCTGAGCACAGCTCTCAGAGGAGGGCCTGTGAGAGCACAGAGGATTGTTCATATTAGAATCTTACTGTGGCTTGAGGTATTTAATTCTGCTAGTCACAGAGGCATCTCATTCTAGCAAGGCTAAAACGTTCCAAAGAGTAGAAGTGCTGAAATTGTAGTTCTATGCTCAAAATCCTGTCACCTCCAAACTTTATTTGCTTTCAGGATTAGGGGGCAACTCAGAGATTTTATGTCATCTAATTAGGGTGCTATTTAGTTATTTAAGGATGATTTAGTTACTAGGGGCTAATGAAAGGAGAAAGGATGCCGGGAGAAGAAATGATGGATTGCAAGCTTTGTGAAATAGAAGCTTAAATGTATTTCTAACCTTCACAATATGACTATCCCTAAGGAAGAAGTGCTTATATAAAGTGCTTACATCAAAGGACTGTGTGAGAATAGAATTCATTTCTATTCTCTCAAAAATGCCACTGGAATGTGAACCACTATGTTTTCTTCCCACGCTTTCCCCAACTGGTCTGTCACTTTCTTCTACCTTCACATCTATCTTAATCCTTCCTTTTTCCATCCAGCCTGTTTATGTTTCATTTAAATTCCAAGACTGGAAAATTAAGGCCAGGGGTGTTGCTTATGGGAGTGTGGTGTTCTGAAAATAACATTATTACTCTAGCAGTTAGAACCATGGAAGTCCTGGCCTTATGCATAGTCAGACTAGACCTGATAAGTGAATTGTTTACAACCCACAAATCTGATTGGAATTAACAGAAGCAGCTAAATAACTCATCTTGAGTTAAGAAAGGATTTTATTTCTTTCTTTCTAAATCTTTGCAAAATACGAAATGATAGGTAGGCTTACAGTACTGGTGCTTCAATTCACTGATCTCTTTCTAGAGTTTGTGGAATGAAAACTAGCATAAGTGCAGATAGGCACAAAGTGAAATAGGTTATTATTTCATGAATATCTGCATGCATTAGCAAGTTTCACTGATTTTTGACTTCTGGGAAATTTGGAAGAGTAAGCTCAAGGACACAAAAATAATAAAATTCCCACCAAACAAGGAATGCACAGCATCAAATATCAGAGTTCTGATGTAGCAGAATAACCAATCTAAAAATCGCACAAAAAAATATCTGTCAGAACTTTTGTATGGGTAGTCATTTGATCTCAGAGCTTGCAACCAGGAGTATTTTAGGATCCATCTCTTGAAGAGTAAGAGATTATCATCTTGCAAATGATTTTGATAGGGAGCAGTAAATATCTGAACTATTGCAACAACCCACCAGGGAGTAACTTGGTCCTAGACAAAAATTCAGCCCTTCTTCTACTGTTGTGACAGTTATCCCTGAGCCTTTTTGGGAGAACAGCTCAGAGCACCTTTGCTTGGCCAGTGAAAGAGAGAAACCGAGCTTTCTCTGCACTTGATGACGGTAGGCAAGGTTGAGCAATCACCAAAGAGTTGGTGTAAGAGTAAACTGCAGGTTTTAGTCCTTATTGAGTATTGAGTAAAAGTTATCACACAGGATGATGATAATTTCTTGCACTAGATATGAGCCTGACACCGACAAGGAAAGGCTATTTTTATACTAGTGAGTTGGAAACACCTCATTTTGCAGCAGAGTGCAAGTCACCCACTGCCTTCTCTTCCCTATAAATAAACTAAATTCTTCCCTTGAATGGGAAGTTACCAACTGTATTTTATCCTACCAAATCCTACACATAAAGTGACCATAAACACAGGCAAGTGCAGCCTGCATAGCCCATCCCAGCAGTGTGCATTTCAGCTGCACCACAGCAGAAGACAAGACATCATCAACGGCAAGAGGTGGCTGCAGTTCTGTGCTATGGGTAAAAGGCAGTCCTGTCTCAGTAGTTGTGTAGAGCACGCGAACATCTAGTCAAAGAACTCCCTGGTCATTGCAGGCATTTGGATTAGATAGCCATTTAAAAGTCTGTTCCAAATAAAATTTTTCTACAATTCTGTGATTCTATAACAGATTCCTCAGCTGCAAGATGTGCATAGTACAGTCAAACTAGGGACTGATGTGAAACAGAAGGGTCTTGTGCTGTGGTTTGCTTTGGCAAAATGCTAAACGATACGAACACTGTGACTATTTTTCAGAGACTATAATCCCAGCATATACTGAAATGAAAAGGCTGATCCACACATCTAAATCGGGTTCTACTTATCTGTAAAATTTGCTTATTAGTTCTGCTACAGTGTGTGCTTCTTTGCTCTGTAAGTGCAATATTGTTAAATTACAAACAACATAATTTCTTGGTAATTGTGATTCCATTCCAATGTAATTATTAAAGAACAATGATTTTGAGGAGTTTCTCTAGCAAACAAAACTCCCTCTGGCTTTATGACTTATGACAAATCAATAACATTCACTTGACAAAACATAAAAAAACCTACAACTAGAATGAAAACATTCAACTAGAATGAAATGGGAATCAGAAATTCAATCAAGTTTATTAACACAGAAGAAAAAAACCCAAAAAATTCTTTGCAAACAAAAAGAACAATTAAATCCAGCACCCAAGTGATTTAGTTGGGCAATCTTTATTGCAATACGTTAGTCTTAATTTTGCTTTCTGACTCTTGTCCTACCTGAGATCCCTCAAACAGTCAAGAATGCCACAGTGATGAAGTAAATTAAAAATACCCCAGCCACACAGAGGCCACTCTTGACATAAACTGTTAATAATGAAAATATGGATCAACAAAGGAAACACACTCATGCAGTATGTCTGAAAGCTTATTGATTCTCCAGTACATTAGTTCTTTTCACCAAAGAATTATTGTCAAAGAATGAGTCACAGGACAAAATATAAGATGCATTTTTCACTGTCCTCATTTACAAGATTTTTTAAACTGATTAATGTATTTTTGATTTATTGTGTGTTAATTTAACACACTTAGGTCCAAAGCATGGGATCTGTCTTAGAGAATATTACATATCCACAGATCATAGTGGTATTTGTTAAAGACAATTCAGCAGAATATTTATAGACACATATAACTACATCCATAAATACATATACATATGCATAAAAGACAGGAAGACAATAAAATGTAATTATAAATTAACAGTAGAGCTAATACAGAGAAAGAAGGTTCTTTTGGAAATAGACAATGAAAGACTTGTCTAGAGAAGGAAGTAGCAGATATGACTACAAATTTTCACTATGAGAAAAACACAGCAGCTGTTTATGTCGCTGAGCTTATGTTTTGCAATTTAGTTGTTCTTCCTTATTAAACCCACTTAAAATAAGTCTGACTGTGTGAAGCCATTGTGAACTCCCCTTTCCAAAGATTTAGGGAAAACTGCTAGGCTTACTTTGTTGCCATTCTATAATGGAAAAAATCCCATGTTGAACTGGGATTAGGACTTCTATTTAATTGAAATAATGTGAATGAAGAAAAAAAAGTCAGCTTAGTAAAAGTGTAAATGCAAAAAATGTGGTATGTCAATAACTACCCTGAGCACTCAGGAGTTCTCCTCAAAATCTGCTTTATTCCAGAGATCCATCATGGTGATCAGCATTGACTGAAGGTACTTCTTCCTCTATTGATTTCTGCGATAATAGCTCTCCAATAAGCCTCAGAAAGCTGAAATGGGAAGACCCTCTAATATGTCTGTCATACATTGAATTGTCTGGATGTTTGCTGAAGGATCACAGGCCTCTGTTTTTTAAATTCTCCAAATAACTTGTTGTTTCATTTAAGACAAAAGAAAAAAAATAATATTAAAACCAGGAAACATCACTGAAAAATTATAAAAATATTTTGTTTTATCTACTTTTGTGAGACAGAATCAGAAAAAACTTTGTCTTCTCCATTTCCATTGGACATGCAATTGACTAATAGGCTGCTATATTATACCTAGGGCTGCTCATGCTGGGGAGATTGCTTCCCTAATAAACCATGTAGCTCATGGACATTTCTAAATTTTTTCTTGAACACCCAAGCTGTCACTAAAATTTGTTCCTTTCTCTGTGTTATTCCAACATTTTAACTGAGCAGAGTGGTGGTACAAAAGCTTTGTTTTCACTGTGGGGTCTGCTGATCCTATGGCTCTCCATGGCTGAAAGGTGGAAGTCTTGCTCACCTGCAGCCTCCATACACTGCTCCTTGGCTGTGGTTCCCAGGCTCCTCATTGAATGGTGTCTGTCTGCGAGCTGACTGGACTCAGCTTCTTGTCAGGGTAACTAGTGGGAGCTCAAGGGAACGAGTTGGACTTGTTACTGCAGAGAGATGATGTTAAACCTGCCATGACAGCCTAAAGAGTCCCCTGAGATGGAAAATATCTTCCTGGGGGTTAGGTGCCTTCTGTGCTAGACTGACCCACTTACAAAGAGAAGTCAGTTTTTTTCCCCACTTCTGTGACCAAGGTTGAGATTTCATGAAAGAGTCAATAGAGACTCCTGAGAGAAAGTTGTTTATGTGGCTTTTTCAGACTTGATGCACAACATTCTCAGGTGCTGGCATTTCCTAAGACTCCTTCTGTAAGCCTTTCTTTCTCTTTTGTCTTCCTTCTCAGAAAAGACCTACTCAGCCTTTTAACCTGTTGAACTTTGAAGTCCTCAACAAGCTAGCTGTTCTGCTGTAAGGATGTGTGAAAAGAAGAGTTATTCACAGTCTCTGACAGTCTGCCTTAGGGCATAGCCTCAAGGTTATATACAAGTAAAAGTGTTGTTCTATACAGTCTGTATAGAAATACTAAAATATAAGGTTATGGTCTACACCGATGTAGTGGTTTGGTCCAAAATACTCATTACTATTTACCTTCTGTGAGATAAGAATTAGGAGAAAGCAAAGCAGGCACAAAACTTAAAAGAATATAAAGTTTATTAACAGACCTAAAAGAAGGGAAAAAAGAAAAAAATAAAATCATACCACACCTTCAGAACACTTCTCCTTCCCCCACCTTTCCCCCTTCTCCTGCTGTAAAAAGACAACTCTTGATATGTTCAGTCTGTTTACCACTTCCATAATAACCTTGTTCAGTTCATTTAGGGAGAGGAGTCTCTCTTGCTCATACTATGGAGACATCTCCACAAGAGGTTCTCTCATGGCTTCAGTATCACGAGACAGCTGCCCGGGTTGGTTCTCTGCTCGCATGTGAGAGTCCCTTCCCCTGACTTACAGCTTTCCCCACAACTGCTTTCAAGGGTTCAATCTTGAGCTACTGGGGTACCATTTTAAGGTTGAGCTGTTCAAAAATAAAGGTTCTCTTCACTTATCTCTGGGAGCATCTTCAGCTGCAGGAACAGAGGCCGTTCTCCTTTCCTGGGAGAAAAGGATCTTCATCATCTTCATCTCTAGGACTGTCTCTGGGAGTATCTCTAGGAACAGAGGTCTTCTCTTTCTGATTCGGAGCAAGAGTCCTCATCACTTCCATCTCTCCCTGTTCAAACTTCTCATCAAATTACAGCTGCTTCAGCATTTGCTTATTCCAACACAGGTGCTTTTGCTCACAAGTGCAGTTTGAACGCTCCACCCCCCATGCCTTCATGAAATTACAACAGGTAATCTGATACATCATAGTCTATCACCACCATAGCTTTACAACAGAATTTCAGCTTTAAGCATCTCCTCTTTCTCCTCCCTCAGGGTTTCAGCTCTTCTTTCTTTATGTTTGCAGGCTCCATCTGTTCTGGAGGAAACTTACAGCACTAAAAGGGTTAATCTCACCCGGGCCTTGCAGCTGGAATTTCACTTATCGCTGTTGGTCACATGATTTTTGCCGGGCAGCGGGGCAGCTCCAGCTGAATCTTCGGCCGCACTGCAGAGGGGGAGCCGGGCCGCGCCGCCTGCACGTAGCAGGGCAGGGGGGGCCACGGGTGGAACAGGGCCCATCGGCTCCAGGATGGCTGTGGCCCAGCCCGGGCCCGGCTGAGCAGGTCCTGGCCCGGATCTGTCAGGGCCCGGCCCGGGCCCGCTGGGCCCTGTACGGGCCCAATCCAGTTACCTGTCCTCCAGCTGGAAGCAAGAGACAGCACTTCCCAGGGTTTGTCCATTCTTAAATGTGGACCACAGAGGTGGTCAAAATTCTAAGTGGCTTAAAAAATTGTCAATATTCAAACTAGCCAGTTGATAGGTTCTGTGAGGTCATAGAGGAGGCTGTAAGTACCTCTGCCGGAAAATCTGGAGCTATGCTTGCTAACTCATGACAACCGATTGACTTGGCCTGCAGAAACCATGTAAAGGAGTTAGAATTTTTCCATAAATTTTTTGAAAATAGTTTTTTTCTTGCAAATAAGAATAGCAGTGCTTCATACTGGTATGAGTGTATATTGGTATATTGCCTTTCTATCTACTTAATAGATTTAAGGCTATCCAGTCAAATAACCATGCCAGTTTAGGGCTTAATACTGAGCTGGTATTGGCTATAGTATGTTACAGAAATTCCACAAAATTACTTATAATCCTTGTATCCTATTTCTTACTCAGCATGTAGACAATCAGTATAGATCAGTTTACTTTAAATATTGGATAGTAAATATTGTGCAATTAATCAGAAATAACAGCATATGAGAGAAAAAAAAAAGATTATATAAAGTATTTTTCACTCACAAAATCCCATGAGGTGCACTTGTGCAATTATCTAAAGGACTTTCAAAACTATTTACTAGTGTAGAAAAATTATAAAACTTGTCACATCTTCCACACTGCATGTGCCTGGTACAAAACCTTGACAATTTTTTTTCATGGAAATTGAATTGAAGAAATTTAATAAGAAAAGTCTGGGCTAGTGATTTGTACTCTATGTCAGTAGTACTGTATCATTTGCAAATATTTTCAGGAACAGCTAATGCTAAAGGCTTTGGTACACAGATTCTTGGGAGAGCGTGGTATACCATTCTGGTGTTTCTGTCAGTGAAAGAGACCCTGTTCAATTACTATGAAAGGGGAAATTTTTTCAGAAAAAAGGACAAAATTGGAACATTGCAATTTCAATTGTAAAAATTTAAAAAATATGATCAAAACCATCAATAGCCAGTATTGTGCTATTAACTTGTGGTGTTTGTTTGTTTTTCTAATCTTTATATTACAATGGAAATTTCAGTGTATTGAATTTAATATCTAGTCAGAATTTAATTGAAATATAAAATTGGAATTGTCTCAGAATATCGTTATGGTTGATAAATTATCTTTTAAGTGAGAATTTTAAACAATTACAATTTAAACTGATGAAAATCAGTACTGAAATTGCTACAGTCTAGAGCAATCAAAATGGACCCAACATAACCCCTATAAGCGTGAAACTAGAGAAAATTAATCAAAAAAAAAAGTGTGGTTATTTACTTCTATAGCGTGCAAACCACTGTAGGCTTGGCATTCTTCCCTAAAGCAGCACAGTCTTCTCGACCATCTTTACAATAGTGTACTTGCATTTCATCCATAATCCACATTTCTCACTACAAGGACTACAAGGACTATGATTCAGTTTCCTGAAGTCCAGGTCTCTCCAGTGCCTCAGTCTTTGCTGTTAGGACCAATGGTTAATTACAGACAAGTGTTTTGGTTCACCCTTTAATGACAGTTCATTTCTGTCGTAACCATGACTGCAGGGTTGAAGAGAAGGTGAAAAAATCCAGATTTTAATAGCTTCAGCCCCTAAATAGAGGACTTGAAAACTGCTTTTTGTGGTCTTTTTGGTGGCAGATATTGACTGTTTTTCAGATTTTATGATAACTACCAAGAAATAAATTTCCTATAACTAATGCATCTCAAATTGTACTAATTTACCAGTTATCAGAGCTGAATTAACGTTAATGAGTTTAATAAGTTAATGATAACTTACAGTCTTCAATTCATAGAATTTTTTTGTCTCATGTTTGGATGAACAGTGATACAGCTTTCCTGTGGCTCTTGCCGTATTTTTTGTACATTTTATGAGGGACTAAGTGCAACTCTCTGTACTAGTTTGAAAACAAACCAGTGGGAGGCACCAAGTCAGAATAACAATTTAATGGAAATTAAAGAAAAAGGGAAAAAAAAGGTAAAAGAAAACACTGTCAAACTGACAGAGTCAAGGTACAACCTGACACCCTGTTAGGCAGGGTGGTGGTAGCAGTCTGGTAAAATGGTGGCTGCAGTCCTCTGAAGCAGTGATCCTGTAGTAAAAGAGTCTGCTCTTCCTCAGGAAGTCCAGTGGTGGACGTGTAGCTCCTGTCCTCTGGAAATCCAGTGGGAAGCCGGTGTCTCTAGTGTTCAGCCTCAGATTATATCCATGATGGGATGCTTGGTTCCTCCCTCTGGGTGGAGCATCTCACAATGGGGTAACGAGTCATGAGGCAGAGTGTTGATTAGGCTCATTAACAGAAGATAGTCCGGAGGGAGTTATCTCTGAGTCAGGCGGCAGGGCAATGATGGGCAATTAACAGCAAGATAGTCTGGGGGGAGGAGGCAAGGAAACACTGCCCCACCTGATTTCAACAGCTGATGGGGATGGTAATAGAATACACTGCAACCCAGGACACTCTCTTAATGAGAACTATGACCCTTAATCCTAACAACTTTTAATTGATAGCTGGTTTTTATATAGGAGATAACACCTCATGGGCCACTGTAGTTTTGCTCATATTTTGATGGTCTAGCCAGCAGTACAGGATTTCTGTACTAACCAACATAGCAAGCAATGCTCTTTCTTAGCTGAAGAAACTGAGAAAATGTGGGCAGTGTGTAATGAGGCATGTCTGAGGGATGATGAAAATGAGCACTTGAAATCAAACCAGTCTTTATTAGAGGAAATCTGGCTCAAATGCGTGCTATCGTAAACTATCTCTCTTCTTAAATGTGGCTGTCAGAAAAGTATAGGAAAACAAAAAGATTAAGGTAAAAAACACCTACCAAAGTAATAAAATATTTCCGTTTCTGTGATGGTGCTATGGGAAAATGGTGTTTGGCTAGTTACACCTTCTTGACAGCTTTGAGCCTCAGAAAGATTGTAGAAGATTGGATAAAAAAAATTTTACCTAGTTACCCTTATTCTTTAATATGGATATGATAAGCATCTTTTTAGTTATTGGATGAAATTATAGAGGTGTCTACATTGAGAATTGGCATTATTGAACAGATTATTTGTTCATTTTATGCTGGTGTCACAACAATCTGGATTGGACAATTCACTTCTAATATCCTGAACCAGATTCATCAGTCAGTGGGACTCATCCGTTAGAGCAAATACAGTTCCTTGCTAGTTCCTCCAGACATCCTGAATTAATCTAGGAATCGCCAGACCAGCTCAGCAAGCACCTCTCTTCTGATAGCAGCACTCATCTACTTGTTTTGCTAGGTCATACCAAATCACGATAATGGATCTTCTGTATGTTGACCAGAGCCTGTGTCTAGAGGCAGAAATTAAGGCATATGTGGTGGTATGTTCTATCACATGACTTAGCAAAGCTCCGTGGGCAAAAAGAAAGGGCTGCTCCACCACAATTGAACAGAAATGGTGCCAGTGATTTAATATAATCACATATGAGTTAGTATTCTATAATCTTCCACACATATCAGATAATATTATCTAATATTTTTAAATGTCTTTGGTTTGCCTGAAGTATTTTCAGTAAGGAGTAAGTGATGTTGGAAAATCTGATAGCCCCACCCTTAGTGTGGAATGCTCAGAAATTCAGCAGTATTATCATCATCTTGATCACTGTAAAGGTTGCATGGATCCCAAGATTATTATTCATTCCTCTGTTTTGCTTCTGAGACATTCTATCCCTTAACCTCCAAACAATGTCTTGGTTTTATTTATATGAGAAATAAAAGCCAATCTGAATTCTGAAGTACCACAAGCAGCTTTGCAATATTATTGCTTGGTTGTTTTTTTTTTTTTTTTTACAGATGCTGTTGATAATAGGTGCTTCAGATTTACTTAAGTGCATGATTGCTTTTTAAACTGTGCATTTCTTCATAATAATGCATTGTAAATAAGTTGTTGTACTGTAAAACATTGCCACTCTTTCACAAGCCTCTAAAGTTCTTAAAAGCACTCACTCTTATTTGGC
The DNA here is from genome assembly GCF_017639235.1 of Corvus kubaryi. NCBI lineage: Eukaryota > Metazoa > Chordata > Aves > Passeriformes > Corvidae > Corvus > Corvus kubaryi. The sequence continues at coordinate 7,320,244 of NW_024581096.1, forward strand.
TTTTAAAAACTAGCTATTAATATTTACATTTGTGACTGTGCACAAATACATAAAATCATCATAAAAGCCAGGGGTTTAAGTGCCTGCCCTTCCATTCACCAGGTCAGGAAGAACTTTTAGATCTGTCTCAGAGGATTTCTTGCTATTACAAATATGAAACTAGGATGTTAAAATGAAAAAGAAGCAAATTTAATAATAATAATAATAAAAAATACTTGCAAGGGACAGAGCTCAGCTTGATGGCTTCCAAGAGTGGAAGGAGATTATGTTAAAGCATAAATGGAGTTTTAACATTTTTAAATCCAGAAGGTCTAATCTAATCTAATCCTTTTCAATCCAATTTTTTTAATGCAGCCTAGACATCAGATTAAAGCTTGCACTTTTTTAGGCCACTGCAAACAGAATCAGCATCTGTGCTGCCTGTCTAATATTCAACATTTCAACAGGATTTTAAATGAATCAGAAGAAAAATTATAAAATATAAACAAAGGAAGAGCTATAAATTAGATGCCAGGTATCCTATTTTTATTTTAAGGTGAAATGAATTAAAATTCCTTTTTGTAACTTTGCCTTTTCTGGTAAATGAAATAACTATTAAAATATATGAAAAAGGAAGAACCTATTCCTGAGGTCATATAACAGCATAAAGGCAATTGCTACACAGTAAGAGGTTTTTTTGTGAAATAATTCCTTTTCTTTTGTTGTTTCCTAAGTAGTTTAGTGCCAATAGCTCCCTAAAATCAACAATTTCAATTTTGTCTGCTGATTTTTTTAGACTGATGCTAATGACATATACCAATCAGATAGAAAGCCTTGCTTTCTTTCCACTGTTTTTCTGTTTGGGGTTTTTTTTTTTTTTTTGGATGCTGCTGCATTTTGAATTTCTAGCGAATCTTAAGTCCTTATAATGTTCAAAGCAATACACTCTAGATTGCCAGGTCCCATAGAGCAGCTCTCTGCCTGTACAAACATTTCCAAGATCTTTCTTGCCTCCTGTGCCAGTCAATGAGAAACTACTTACTGCTCATCAAACAAATCTGTCTTGTTGAGTGATCTTTCTTTTAATGCCCTTGTTTCTCTCAGGGTAAACCCAAAATATTCTATGAGATGCTTTCAGTTAAATTAGCAAGTTCTTAGTCAATGGGATAAAAAAGTTAAAACACTAGTAGGAAGATGACTGCCACCTATGTATATTAGAATATAATTGTTAAGACATTTGGGCCTGGCTCTGTTCCTGGTAAAGTCAATGACAAAGCCAAAGCGGGATTCTCTCTAGCAGAAAGGAATTTAATTTAGCAGTGAATAATTTGAAAATACAAGCCACAAATGCTAGAGTACTAGTGTTTTGAGATTTGGGGACCCCCTCAAAAATTTGTAGTGGGAGAACAAATTTCTTTAGAAATATCATGCGTGCAAATGTGATTTTGTTTTTTATATACATCTTAACAGGTCTTGAAGACGTAATTTTGGGGTTCCTTCTGCAATTCCGTAGTCTAAACTGGATCCTACGATAAAATTTTTACTTTATTAAAAATACCTCAGAATAGTTTTGTTGAAGGTGATGAGCTGTGGCAGACAGAGTAATGAAAATTATTTACGTTCTTCTGAATTAGTAGTTATTTAAAGAGAATAAGCATGGATTTAGATTCTGAGTAGCCTGAACATACACAGAGTAGTTTTAAGCCTTAATGTTCTTGACAGAAAAAAACCCCAAACCCAAACAACCCCTTCCCCACACCCCCTCAAAACCAAAAAAAGAACAGTTTAGTGTTTTCTTTCATAAAGAGAACAAATTTTCACATCTCAGAATAGCATGTGGGACTAAAGAATCCTTTTCATGTCAAAAATTAAGATAATGACAAATAATTAAAATACACTGTGAGGCACCACAAACTCTTGACTGTAAATCAGACTGAAATGAACCTTCAGTGTCTAATTCTGAAGCCAGTCAAACTGATGGATACCCAAAAGACTGGCAAATTCAAGATCCATTTATCCTTTTTGCTCTTTGTGCAACACCCTATAATCAATCCGTTTCAGGATGAAATGAACAGTATACAAGACAAAACAGGTGCTGTGCAGTGTTTAGAAGTGCATCGGTAGGAAACAATCAGGGTGTAGCATGTTCTTTTGGAGGTGATGTTTTCATATATATTCCCAAGTGACACCAAGGAGAGAGAAGAGAGGCTGGGGAATTTCATAGTAGAGGCACTGAAATAAGTGGTATCTAAATCTTAAGAGAAACCAAATTCTTGTAAGGATTTTGGCAAACAACATTTTAGGGTCTCATCTCTATTTTTTCTCCTTTACATATGCTTTCCATAAACTTTCCAATTATTCTGAGATGAAGTTAAGAAGATACACATAAAGCAACAGCTCACTGCTGATAAGTGTAGCAGAGACGCTGGACTGCAAGAGTGAAGTGAGGGAGTTGAGAAAACTTGCCATATCTCACTTCAAATGTATGCAGGTTGGCTACTGGCATGAATGTTTGTGCACCACAACCTGCTGGAAAAAGACCTGAGTAGACAAGGAAACAGAGACTTTAATGCATTTGAATTGGGCCCCTAACTGGGGAAGTCAAAGACACGGAGTTTGGATTGCATGTGGGTACATAAAACCATACTATTGTTTAGACAATGCATTTCAAAAAGGAGGATGCACACATGCTATCATAACACTAACAGCTATTACTAATCAAGCATCTCTAAAGTGAGCTAAAATGCGGATTTACCTGTTTCGGTATACACACTGTAGTTTTTTGCTAGTACACTGGTAAAAAAACACCAACAACATCTAAAATAATTTTGTTTGTACATGGGAAAACACACTGGTCAGACATTTTAAAAAGAGAGAATGTATCTAAAAGGTCCAGCCATGTAGATCATACATTTAAACTATCAGAAAATTCAGTTATTTTTTGGAGGATTACCAAACATTGGTTTAGTGAGTACGCGTATTCAAAGCACCTGGAAGAACAGTCAAGATCTGAAAGGATCTGCACCTTTCTGTCACGTAAAATAACAAAGACCATTTTTTCATATGTTCTAAAATACATTATAAGGAGGCATAGAAGCCTCGGAGTTAGGGAATGTAAACTCTCATAGTCAATACCGTGTTTATATTGCATTTTCCTAATTTCATGTGAATAAATGTCTGCACAGAACATTGGGCAATGATGAATCCAGATATTCATTTTATATAATGATTCCTTCCTAGTAAGCTGGCCTTTCCACTTCCAAAATTATGCTCTAGACCACACTCTCAACCTGAGAAAATAAATGGAACCCCATTTACTTGAAATAAACATGCGATATTCAGACCAAGTCTTCCCCTGACAAGTGAACATTTTATCTGTTTGCACTTCTGGACTTGCAAGGTCTTATGTGTACCATGGTTGGGATCTGTCTAGATATTTATTCATTAACGAAAAAGCATCTTTCATCTATTAGAAATTACTGACATTGGAACGGGATGGTTACAGCCTTGATTTTCTATTTGCCCATTCCTTTTGGGGGCAACACATTATCCCTCCAGCTGCCTTGCCCTTACTGTACACACCATCTAACAAACAATGCCTGCTTTTTAGGCCATGGGTGGTGGGGTGTAATCACAGCTGAAAACCAAGTTTTTTCCATTAAAATGGGATATTTAAACTTCATATTAAAGCCTAAGAAGAGGTCTCATCACTTGTGCTTTTGCATGTTAGTGTAATCAAGTGCTTAATATAACCCCAAGCAATTAAATAATGAAAGGCAAACTTCTCTGATGGTTGCAGAGAGAAAGTTTTTATTATACAACACAGTGATAGCTTTCTTCCCCCTGCTTCTGACTTTCTGTTGACATTGGTGTTGCTTATCTTTTCCAGCCTCCCACACATATTGATTACCTCTCAAGCTGATGCCCTCTGTTCTCCCTTGACTTGCTGCTTTATCTCGCTCTGTAACACTTGTACATTTTTAGTTACTTCTATTTGTACACATGGGCCAAATTTATCCTTGGTTTTCTGCCAGGGAGTTACATCAAGTATAAATTTGACCCTCTCAGTCACTGCTTCTGAACTCAGGTTTCCAAACAGATGAAGACTGGGCACCCATGATGAAGTATTTATAGTGTAAGACTTGACCCTGCACACTGAGAGAAACACAAGATCTCTAATCAAAACTAGAGCTTCTTCATAGGCACAATCACATGATTTTAAGTCTGTGACAGACTTTCTGTTCTCCACTTGTTGCCAGATGCATCTGCAGTTACACGATGAGCACACAGGTTTTGGTGTGGATTCTCTGCTGTATTCTGTGTGTACCTTCAAGATTGATTTGAAGCCTTCTTTGTGATCCTGTTATCTTCAGCTGTTGGTATGCCACTGAGTACTCCAGCACAAGTCTGAGGAGGAGAGTGTCCCCAGGGAACAGCTGAGGACTGCGCCAGGTTCCAGCGACACTTCAGCAGTGCCCTGCTTCTCCTGGAAGTGATATGGAAACCTCTACGACAGCTTTACGCACACATGAGCCTTCTGTGACTCCCCAGGAAATGTCACATCCAAGGAATGCACATCTCTTGGGTCATAATGTAGCATAAATGCTGGAATATAATTTATATTTAAAGTACAATTCTTACTTTTATATGCAGAAAATACTGCAGTCTTTGCTAACAGAAGCAAAAAATTTTACTCATTCACTCTCGTGGAACAGCAAAATGCTGCTCAATTTGAAAGCATCTGAAACACAGAGCAACAATTTTTAGATGAGATATACTGATTAATATATGGCCTATATAGCTTTGTATTTAGTGATTCATTCATTGCCCTTGAACTTTTCATGTCTTTAGGGAAAACTGGCAAAAATGGATGGATTTAGAGTGATTTTTTTTCTGTCACAAGTCATCCTCTACATATTTTTTTTTGCATATGGATTTTGTTTCCAGATTATAGCAAGGTTCTACACTCAAATTTATAGCAGTGGGAAAGAAATAGTAAAAAATTCAAACCAGTACACCAATAAACTAGCAGATGATAAATGAATTCTCTTTCTGAGTAGCATAGGAAGGTAAAAACTTCTAAAAATACTAATAGAAGCACAGTAAAGGTTGTAAAAAATTAAGTATGACTTCTATTTTAATTACTTGAACAACATGACATTAAGGACAGCTTACTAAGGGCAATATTTTTAATGGTGAGGAACATTTTACATCTTATTGCTATGGTGTTCACTGTGATGCAATTACCCAATTTAAAATATTTTTCCTGAATTAACCAATATAACCAAATATACTCACAGTGATTACAAATATCACACATTTTATATATATGGCTAGATCTGCATTTGTGTGTATATTCAACCATTTAATGTGAAGTTGGAAAATGAGGTTACCCATGGGTGAAAAATTTGACTTTAAGAAATTTGCATAATTTTTAATACAATCTTTGAGAAATATATAATCTGTGACAAACAGGCAGAGCAGGCAGGATATTGAAAGCACCTTTTAAAGATATCTCTAATCACTCCATGCAATAATATCATGAAGAGTTTGTGCATTCATGGTGCAAAACCACACAGGGTATGTTTCCTTACTTTCCCTGGGACATTTATTCTAGCAACATAAAACACTCCACTGGCAAAGTTTTTGTTCATATTTGTCTTTCATTTCCCCTTTTTCAAGCATTATTTTATTACACCACTGTCTAACTCTGATTTACTGTATTACATGTTTTAAATTACACTTCTAGTCCTTTTTATCAGTTGCTGTGAGAATATTCCTTTTATGGTGTTTGTAAAGTCTCTTCTTTCCTAGAGCATTTTGGGAGCTAACAGTGATCAAAAAATCTAGATGAGAAACAGAACTTACTGGAAGGATTACAATCTGATATACAATTTAATAATTTATATATTGCTATACTAATATTACAGTACTTCTGTGTTAAATATAACCTGCAAAGAGGGAAAGCATTTTGGAGACAAAACCCAGAAAATTAATGGGTTTAGTTTTCCATATTCAAATGAAATTTAGCTGTTATTTTCCAGATAGATGTATTTTTAATTAGTTTTTAAAGTAAAACCATGAGGATATTAAATAAATATATCAGTAACTATGTGAGAAACACAAGATTTGAAACCTTGATTATTTTAAAGTTTTCCTTCTTCTCCTGGTATATGATATTTTTGTTATAATGTTCATGTTGACAGATGAGGTTCTCAGAAGCCTTGTCAGTAAGCTCTTGGTGTCTCCATCATGCTTCACAAACAAGTCTGTTCAACTATCCTATTTTTAGACCAAAGAGCTGGCACACAGGGATGCAGACTCTCACCTGTGATTAGGAAGTTTCTAGGTCTCTGATCTAACGCTAGGTGAGCTTTCCACTGCTGGCCTTATGCTCCATCATTACAGAGGGGAATGACGTTATTTACAGCATAAAAAAGTACACAGAAACATAATCATTGTTAACAGAGCATTGATCTGGAGGACGGAGCTCTGACACAATGCATTTTTGCTGTGTAGATGTCCTTCCTGGGATCTCCTGTGGCTGATCACCACAGAGCAGACTGGAGAGCAGCTTGCTATGATTTGAGGCTTGCTTTGCTGTCTCTTGTTCTTTCCTTGCCAAACACACAATGTGGTTCTGGAGCTAAGGCATCTTTTTAAAGATTAAAAAAGTGATATTTTACAAACTTTCTCCCACTACAGAAGCCAAACCTTCCAATTTCAAATGATGCACACAGTATCCAGATTAATACGTTAGGCAGTTTGGGCCTACCCCTGTAGTAAAGTAGGCCTACACCTGTTCTCTGTTCTCTGTCATCCCCTCAGCCGCTTTAAAGTTTGAACGTGAATATAGTATTTCACTCGTATATTGTAGATGTTATCTAAACCTATGCAATGACTCGGACCTCGGCAAATAATAAATTCCCAAGTCAGGCAGATTTCCCTCACCAGATATGTATCCTATTTCAATATATCTCACAGAACTCGGATTCTTGCCTTGCAGTTACAAGCTGAAAGCTGTACCAGCAAAATGATGTGAACATTAATGGTATTAATGGAGAAGTACTGGAGGTTGTCTGCTAGCAATTCAAATGTTTTTCTTTTTCTTCTGTACAACACACAGCTGTTTGAGAGTGTTCTTTCAACTGATGCAAGAAAAGGGTTTTGTCAGTTATACTATTTTATGTAAAAGTTTATCACTATATTGGGTCTCTTACGTAAGAAAATCAGCTACTGGTTTATTTCTAATAAGGTAAATTTATGTTCATTTTGGGTGAAATACTCCACAGCCAAAGGAAGCTTTTCTTAAAGCCCTCATGAAAAGAATTATAGTGATTAAAATCATCAATCCTGTGTTGAGTATTATCAATCCTAAACCTCTAAATAGCAATAAGCATTGTTTGGAACTCACATTCAAGCCTGTATGATGGGAAATTTTATATTGAGAATTGCTGGTACCAGAAAGCCCATGAATAATCACCATTAGATATTGACTAAACACTTAGGTTCTTTTGAGATCAATTTGTCTAGAGAGATTGAAATACCCCTGGGTCACATTTAAACAGAATACAAAACAGTGGCCTCCATCTGTTTTTCTATTTAAACTAAAACCACATCAAGCACAGAGGACGAAGGATTTCTAAAACATCCCAAGATAAGATGTTAGGGTTTGATTAGGCTCATCTGGTTTTCATAGTCCAACGTAACATTCTTTTCATTGTATTAAATGTTTCAGGTGTAATTTATTTTGCTTGCAATTATGCTAATTAAGGTGCTTAAGATCCTCATATTTGAACATCTAGATGATCAGGAGTCTTGAATGAGGTATTTTCATGCTTCTCCCTTATATGCACATCTAGCCATACTTAACTCTGTTTATTTCCCTGTCTTGTGAAATCTCATTTCTGAGATTTCTGTGGACTTCTTGGCCACACAGAGAGTCACGGTCTGAGCCACAGTACTTTGCAGAAACCAAAGGTCTAAGAGAGAAGCAGGAGAAATACCTGCGGAATGGTGAAAACATTAGAAAAATACAGATGCGGGGCATTCCGGGGAAAAAGAGACCAAAAGTTCAAAGGTTGAGTGTTATCAACTCAAACAGAAACACTGAGAGATAAGGAAGGGAGAGAATTGGCTGAGGCAGATCTTGTTGTGACTCCATTAGGATATATCTGAAAAGGAAATCATCAGGCTTTCTACAAACATTTTAAATTTTGGATACAGCTTTGAGATGTCATCTGGTAAAATTTACACCTTCATGGAAATTCAAATTATTTTATCTTTGTGAAAGATAGCTAAGGAGATGGTGCTTAGTCCAAATGCTAAAGCCCAGGTGCCATTTTGGATGTGTTGATTCGTTGAACCCCACTGAACTCATATAGCATGGCTGGCCTGTCATGGGACAGGGGTAAGGTGGGTGCCTGGTAGGGATGGTTAGGGTGGGGGTGACCTCTGGACCCTGCTAAATGGATATTTGAGAATAAGCAGGATCCCAGCAGGAGCCCAGTCTCCCAGGAGGATGTCTTTCTCCACCCAGTCTGCCTCTGGCCACCTGATTTTACTGCACTTCAAGTCATCTCTGTGCTTCCCTTCATGCTCTGCTAATACTTCTCTTATTATTTCACTGTCCATACTGGTCCCTATATACCACAAAACTTTAAGGTTAATATGTCTGCTTTGCTTTCTCTCTTTGCTGTAGAAAGCTCCTCAGTAGTGGCCTGGGGATTAGCAAGAGCAGGGTGGGAACCTCTGTGCAGGGTAAATGCTGTTTTCCTTGCATTTCCTGTTGGCAAGCTTTGTTAGAGAGATACTAATTTGCTGATATTGTGGTTCCACAAAGTGGCTGAGCTAAGTGTGCTTGGCACCAGGTGTAGCTGAAGAACAAAACAGCCTGAGCTTGAACAGGCTTGTTCCGCTGCCACACACATAAAACAGCTGTCCTGACCCTGCAGCATCACAGTCTGCTCTGTCCCTCTCCTCGCACCTCAGATGATTATCACCCTTAGCAGAGTGCATCATCCTATATCAGACTCCCCTCAGAAGGGCTGCAACTGAGATTTCTCAGCTTCCCTGCTTGGTTTCTCCACTTCCTTCTCAGTACAGAAAGCCCACCAGATACAGCTGGTTAGCCACGGAAAGGTGGAGCAAAAGAAAAGCGGTAGGAATGTATGTGAAGGATTGGCCCATGAGATACAGTTTTGTGGAAGAAATGTCAGAGACTGGTATTTCTAACCCCTTAGCCTTAAGAGAGGAGGGCTTTCCTAATGGGGAAGTACTGTTCTTTTTTTACCTCCACTCAGGGCAAGTCAGCAGACTCTCTACATCTGTAAACTGTTTTTAGATGTAGGGTAGAGGAAAACCCTGTTGTTTTTCCAGCTGTGTGGCTAGGCAGTGGGAAAGAGAAAACAAGGCCTTAATTAGAGTTTATAGTCAAGATATTAGAACACAAGAAGTGTGAAAATAAATAGTTTTCTTTGCATTTTAAATCCACTCCATATATAGTGCCAACTTAAAAATATTAGAATATATTAATATCAGTTTAAAAATTTTATAACTAAAGGGAAGCACAGGGAAGGATATAGGACACTTTAAAATCCACAGTACCCTGTACAAGACAAGTGTCATTTAATATTTAATACTGGATTCAGCCTTTACCACTTTTGGCTGAAAAGTATATATTACTAGTTGGCAGAATCCCAAAGTAGGACTAATAAACTAGAAAAATATTCCACCAAAAAAAACCCCAAACCTGAAATAAACCAAAAGGAGAGATCTTCTCATTGGGAAAAGGATAGAAAGGCAAAAGTTGTAAAATGGTGAACAGTGGCAAAGCATGTAACACGTGCTTTTCAATCTTTTCTATAAATTTAAGTGCACTGAATCAATTAAATAAATCTGTCATTCCGAGGTAAGACAAGGAAATAGCCTTCACTAAGCAAAATGAGTCAGCAGAACTTGATATACCCTGATAATATATAAATGCCACTGAGCTGACTGAAATGTTCTGTTTAAACATGGAAAATTGTTTATTGCAGGATTGTTTCTGTCAAAACATTTGATATTTCTATGCTAAGGGGCTTCTGATGAGATGGACTCTTAGTCCAATCTGATGTGGTGATTTACATATTTGCAATATGGCATTCTGGGGTTTTTTACAACTTACATATGAGAGTTAAAAGGGACAGGCCAGTCAAGGGTTTAACCTTGCCAGTGTGACAAAGCAACTCTACACAGTGTTCCTGCTCATCCCTCCCCACGTCTGACAAACTGCAAAGGTAGGAGGACAATAGATAAGTACCAGGTGTACAATTAATAACATCAAATGATGAGCAATTGAAACCATCTAGTATGTTCCTAGCAGAGATACAATGCAACCAATCCAAAATACAGAAGTGGTACAAATATTTAAGAGATGGTTTATTTGCAATATGTGCAAGGAGACAGTTGCACAGCTGCGTCTCTGTAATTCTGCCAGATGATTAGCCTTCTTGTCTATTTTGTAACTCCTTAGAGGAAATAGGGAGATGAAGTGCCCCCAGAAAGCTATGTGAGCAAACAGGCCTGTGAAGAGAATAGGGAATAGTTCAAACTCAGTTGAACAAAACAGTTTTTCAGGGTTCAGAACAAAGGAAGAAGACAGTCAAGCAGCTGCTACATCTTTTTCACTTCCTTCTTGATTGCTTGCAACCCAGTTCGTGTCACATAGGATGTTCATATTCCCATGACTCTGCAGATCCTTGATATAACTGAATCCACCAAATGATAAAAGAGTTGTGTCAGGAAGATGGCAGTTTTTTGAGACAATCTGAGACAGCAGAGCCTGAATGTCAGGCTGATGAGGAAGGAATGTCAGGACAAACAGCATCTTCAAAACTGACCAAATTCCTCAGAATTTTGCACCTAATCTAGAGCCTGCAGCTTCACTCTTTACCCAGATACAATATTGAAGTTGTTACTGCTGTTTGTGAGAGGACCACAACTTATTTGTCCCTTCAAAATCTCTAATTTCCCTGTATTTGCCTTCACTAATGTGTGGTAAATGTGGCATGGTAAAAGTACACAGAGCCTGTAAAACGTACTTCCTTTTCAGCCTGCACATTTGTACTCTATGGAGGATTTAGCCCTTATCACCCACTCACTGGAGTCACACGTGAATGCACAGCAGAGATTTGTCATTAGGTTAACTATTAACTGACAACCCTTATGAACCTGGACACCAAAATTCGTAGCTTATACAGCTTAGTCATCATCCACCTTGAAGGAAGTGAGGGGGACCTATAAATCACTCCAATCAATTACCCCCTCCCCCTAAGAAATGTAGTCAAAGCACTCCAGAAATAAAACCATATGGCACAATCATGTCAACTCTGTTTATATAAGCTGTTCCTAGAAACAGCAGTAGTGTAATAGCAGATTTCCATATACTGAATCAATATTTGAGTGTTTGAGACCAGGTGTTTTATAAGATGCCATTAAGGGAGCAGAGCACATTAGCAGGTTCAAAACAGACTGCGGAGGGTTCCTCAGCCCCTATGTCTCCACTTGCATTCCTCAGTCTCACAGCACCAACATGTACTCTCAAGTCTTTCTGATTGGATTCAGCAGACCCAAACAGATTGTGACTATCGTGCCTTGTTTTTCCTCAGAGAGTTTCATGCATTTAGGACCAGCAATAAGAAACTAATGAACTGATGTTTATTTGACTAACAGCTCCTGGTAGATGTGCTCATTGGGTTACACAGGCTTTCAGAGGTCTAATTTTTGCATTGTGTTGTTTCTAGGTTGCGCTGCGGCTTTAGCTGTACATTAAAGAGTGCCTGAATGGCTGGAGACATTTGTCTGTCACTCAGCTTAAGACAGAAAAGCACAGGCTGTGCTCACTGGCTTGCCAAGCACTTGGTGCAGTTGTAGATGTATGGTTTAAAATACAAGGTATAGAGTTTTACTGCATTCTTATCAGTACGAAATTTACCTTGTTTGCAAGAAACGTAAGATGTGAAGTCAAAATTACATAGGATTTATTCTGGCTATTGTACCCTTGTGTCAAATTGTATATGACTATGTATTTTTGCGTTATTCAGCATTTGAAGCCACTATCTGAAAACCAGAATGTTTTACATTCTGCTGAGAAAATTATATTTTCCTAGATATAAGGTGCTTTATATGAATAAAATCCAAGTCTATCCTCTTCCTGTCCAGCAGACTGAATTAATAGTGAGAGAGCACATGTTAACTTTTTCAGTATTTTTCTCAGGGAGATGCAAACTTAATGTCTACCAGGAACTTTTTGAAGGTCCCAGGCTGCTGAGACAACGGATGACATAAACACGTTTCTGCTTTGTTTCCCCACTTTCCATTGCTTACTCTCAAGTCATCTGTAGCCTGCTACTAGAAGAATATTGGAGACTCTTACCTTAGGTGGTTTGGTTCATTCCAGTCTGCTTGATGATATATCTTTAAAGTTCCCTCTAATAATATTAATAAGTACAGCACAATAAAAATAATTATTGATTATTAACTTGCAGTTATTTTAAGCAAATTATCACCACATTTTTAACAACTTTTGTATGCGAACCGAGATTTCTTTAAAAGACAGTTAATTCTAGTGATTAGAATATGCATTTGAATTGACAGCAACTCAAATTTGCTTTGTTTCATTTTTGATAAAATATTTGAAAAGTGGATCCAAAGATTGATAATGAAAAATACTTTTTATTCCAGTAAATTTGAGGTCAGGAGTCTCATTAGGCTTTATTTATCCAAAAATTCTGCTCTTCACCCTCAATCTTAGCTGGAAATTAAGATTAAATCTGACTTTCCATTTTGCATAATATTCAGTTTACAAAATTTGAAAAACCACTGCAATGTCTGAGTGCCATCTCTCTGACACCTGCTTGTTTTCTAGCGTTGTTCCCTGTAACACCAATGCAAACCTAATTCCACTTTTGGAAAAGCCTGGAAGAACACAACCGGCAAAGGGTTTTCTGGCGGTCTATCACTGTTCTGCAGTTCCTCTACCACTGTTCTGCAGCTCCCAGGCAGTACTCTGGGGGCAACAAAGATAATACCGGCAAGAGCATTTTATTAAGTCAGAATAGGACCTGGAATAGGTGGGCTCCTATCACATGCTTTTTTACAATGTCGTTTCCTAGAACTGACATATAATTTTATGAATCTTTATTATTTCTTTGTGTGTATATGGGGGTAGAAAATATTATTTATCCATCACTGTGTCTTCAAATGAGAGACTGAATAATATTTCAGTTATAGTCAGTGGGCACCATTTAGTAGGGTGCTTTTCTGACACATATATCATGACAATCAATGTAGACCTTTTATTTTTTGTGAGATATTAGAAACTGCTTGTGAAATTTCTTAATGTTTCTTTATAGGTCTTTTAGGAGTGATATTACAACTCTGCATGAGAATGAAATGTTGCTCAATGGTTCATATGGTATTCAGATGTCACAACAATAATACTGCACAGGAAGGAGAACAAACCAAATGTGAGAACTCAGAAATCTGCTTTTTCAAAAGTTGAAAGTATATATATATATGTGTCTATTCACCTTGTTTTTGACAGAAGAGTTTTCTAAGCTTTATTTCAGTAAGTATTTCAGTTTTGGGGTAAAAATAATTTTTTCATGAAAATATAATTTCACATCAGTCCCTCCCATCTCCTCCCTCCCAAAACACAGATGATCACATTTTCATTTCAGCAGATCTCATACAGTTCTCAGGAAAGTAACCAGGTTTTGTGTCTTTTATCATGTCCTGCTGCAGACTCTTGATAGAGATTTTGCCAGGATATAACCTAGATACCAGTAAGATTGTAGGAAACTGATAGCTATCCAAATATTGTTAGAAACAAGATCCTTTTTTTGGCTCTATATCAGGTATATAGTAGAATAAATACTGTGGCTATTAGTGGAAAATATGTTCTCTGATTAGCCAATGCAGAATAGGCAAAAGATTAAACAACCATTTCATTTGTTGAAATTTTACAATACTCTTAAAAATTGAAATAAAATATCCCAATTCCTTTTAAAAATGAAAAAAAAAAAAAGTTGCATTTTTAGGCAATTTTAATTTATCCTCCAATTCTCTTCTGTGACCAAAATTTTAGCAAGATGCACCAAGTCTCCTCCTGTTAGAACTAGGGCTCCTCATAGGAGTTCTACAACCACCCTCCATCTTGGAACTCAGAATTGGAATTCTCCAACTGGTTCAGAATGAATCCGTGTTTTAATAAATGTAAGGAACCTGGACCAGATCCTAATTTAAACATATCTTCAGAAAGGGAAGGATACACATGTATTGAGATTGCAATAAAATCATTCAGCACAGTGATTGAAAGTCACTTTCAACTTTAAATTGACAAAGTTCTTTTCCTATGAAAGTTAATGTGAACTGATAGTTCCAAATAGTTTGAAAAGGAATGTTTAATGATCAGAATTACTTATGGGACAGGAACTTTAATAAGAAAAAAAATCTTTCAAATTTAATACATTTTAAATTCTAGAAGCCTCACAACTCAAAAAGCACATGAGAAAAAGCTGGGATTGTCAACTGGAAAGTTCTTTTGAGCCCTGAAAAAGAATCACTGTCTTAGTAAACTTCTCACAGTTTATTAATGCTGCATTTTGATAAGACCTTATTAGTTGTTGTTATTATTAGTTGAGACTGCTGAGCCCTGATTTACCCTCCATTAGCAACTGGATATCATGAAGCCATTCACTCACCACTACCCTCCTCCTGGTGGGATGGGCAAGGAAATCAGAAAAAAAGTCTGAAACTCTTGGGTTGAGATAACAATAGTTTTATAAATGAAATTAAGTAGAATAATAATAATTATTATAATAATTATAATAACAATAATGATGATGCGTATGGTGATGAAAGAGACAGAGGGATAAAACCCCAGAAAGGCAGTGATGCACAATGACACAGTTGCTCAGCACCTGCTGACCGATGCCCAGCCCGTCCCCCAGCAGTGACTGCCCCTTCCCAGCCAGCTCCCCCCAGTTCATACCCTGGCTATGTTGGTCTGTGTATGGAATATCCCTTTGGCCAGGGAAGGTCAGCTCTGGCCATGCTCTCCCAGCCTCTTGGGCACCTGATCACTGCAGAGCATGGGAGACTGAAAAGTCCTGGATTTAGGGTGAGCACTGCTGAACAACATCCAAAACATCTCTGAGTCACCAGCATGATTCTCACACTGAATGCAAAGCACAGCAATGTACCAGCTACCAGGATGAAAATTAACTCTATCCCAGTTGGACAGCTGTTAATGTAATATACTGTGAGATTTAGTATGGTAAATGTCAACATTTAACTTAGAACCACTAAGCAACACTTTGACAAGTAATTTCAACTTTTTTCACCTACACAGAATTCTTTCATGTACACACAGTTATGAATGTGAGTGTTTGCCTGTGCATGTTAAACCTTTTCATATCAAATATTTCTGCTTTGCCAGGTTTTTTAAGGCAAAAAGGCTAAAGATGCATGTTTTCAATTGTAGAAAGCTTTTGTGCTTTACTAACATACTTTTGTATAATGTAGCAATTTAAAAATGACTGTTACATTTCATTAAGAATTAATCTGCAGCGTTGTTTTGACCAAAATTCCACAGAATGAATATTATGGAATCATGAGTTCAATTAGATATGAATGAAAGTAATCATGCTTGCTGTGCTTAACTATGGATAGAAATAAAAAAAAGTACTTAAGAAAAATCCAAAATGCCACTAACGTAGTTCTACTAAAGTGTGAAAATAGGAAAGGAAGATTTTGAAAAGATACTAGGTAACAAAATCCCATGAGTATTTTGACTTCTGTAAAATAATGGCTTCCTAATTTAAACCCAGATAATACTGCTTTTACTATGAATCCTTCATAGTGAAGTGTCCTTCATGGGCTCTCTCTGTGAACAGCAAATACTGGTTCAAAATGTTGTTCTCATTAAAAAAATAAAAGCAAATCTCTTTCAGAATTCAAAAGAGTTACTTTCTAGCAGAAAAACACGAAAAAGCACTTAAACTTGTTAGTGTGCCTTCTCTCATACCAAACTACTTTCCTATACGTGTCGTGATTGCACTCAAGAGTCAACATATACAAAGTCCTCTGAATTTTCAGCAATGATGCTTGGGCTGTGATTTCTTCACTGCCAATACAGTCTGTTTAGTAGGGGAGAGACAGAAAAGCAGTTTCCTGGCTACTGTTACAGTTTAGTACATCTATCAAATTTTATTTTCTCCTTTTTTTCTCCCCCAGGAAATACACTTTGTATAACTTCACCCTATTAAGTTCTGAATGAATCATATTATAACAAAATTGTCTTCCAAGCAACTTCTATACCTCTCTATTCTCTTTAAGTTGGCATAAAAATCTCCTGGTCATGATCCAGTCCTTTCTTCCCTTTGCTAGGTTTGCTATTGAACACCAATGTTACCCTGGAACATACTGACGGATATTTTGAGATCCCTGACATTGTTGATTTGTGAAAGGGAATGCATGAAAGTTCTTTTTTTTTCATTTTTCTTGAGATAATCTTTAACCCTTAGGTGTTTAGCTCTTGTATTTCATTTGCTAGAATAATTAACTTTGGAAGGGATCTCAAGGTGTCATTCCTTCAATCTATGTTCACCTAAGGTGCTTGTGATTAATTTGAAAAAAAAGAAAAATGTTACAGTCCAGTTCAGAATTATCCCCTTTGACCTACAGCTTTTTACTGGATTGGGTAAAAGCTTAAGTTCTAAAGAGAACTAAAAAGATAATTTAAATATTTAATTAAGCTGCTAAAAATTACAGTAAAGAATTTATTGAACAAAACTCCTCATCTCTAGCCAAAAATATATTTTGCTTGTTTCAGTGTTATCTGGAAATATAAAAAGATTATGCCTTGAACTGTGGAATTGTAATGGATCTGGTTTTTTACCAGTATTTTCTTTTTTATATATTCAAGAAATATAAAGACAAGATAAATATACTCAACAGGAGAATGACCCACAGGTTTATATTTGGGTTTGGTTATGATGATTTTATGATGATTGGGGTTGGTTGTTGCCTATCAGCTTTCCTTTCTAAAACTATAGCTAGAAAAATAATACGGGCTTCTTTTTGCTTTAAAATGCAACTGTAAAATAGTAAGCCATTGTCTTTACATCTGACATACTAATTTTTACTTTGTACATCTTTCTTTCTTAATAATAAGAAAAGGAAATTGGTGCTTGTAGATGTACTTCAAAACAGGGGAAAGGAAAAAAGCAAACCTAATGAACAGTGAAAGCAGAAGAGAAGCATCCACTCTCCAAAAGATTTAAGCAGTTCAAACCCAACCTTGTGGGATGTGCAGAATTCCTTGGCTGAAATAAATAGATAGATACTTTCCAGAAGAAACAACAAGGTTTCTTAAGAATATAACTACTGAAAAATGAATGATGCCCAGGACATTTACAGCAGGTATTTTTGGACAAGTATGTTTCCAAAGACTTACTTCAAAATTAAACATCTATTTATGTTGCAGGTTTATTTTCCACCATTTTATTAGACACCAATGCTAACCAACATCTGCACTTGTAGACTTATTAGGGAGGGAACAGACTCAAAGGTGAACCACATGTTTTTGGTTTGGGCTTTTTTTTTTTTCCCCAATCATGCCAAAATACAGCATGCCTGAAAACTTCTCTTGCTTGGACAAGAGTAAAACAAGACATTATTTGTATTGCTGATGCCTCCCAGGCATCTCTTCTTTATAGGAAGTGCTGCAAATTTGCACATTCTGCATCACATTGGTCTGAGATAAAGGAATATCTGAATCTACCATTTGACTAAGGAGTGATTTAAATGAACTTCTGGAGTATTTTTCCAATTTTATATAGCCATAATTTTATTATATAAAGACTTTACGATCAAGAACAATGCTTATTGGTCATATGCCTGGTAAGTTATATAGCAAATATAAAGCATGCACATTATTTTGCCAAGAAAATAATTTTCTTTTTTTGTGAGATGATAGTGAACTGAAAATTATGAGTTGTAAATCCTTGCACTTGTTAGAAAAGATGTACCAAAACTGCTTCTACATCTACAGTATTAAAATGGTCCCCTTATTCCTCTGTCCTATTCTTATGATAATCCACAGTTTTAGGAACATAGACAACTATTAACACATTCTTCTTTGTAGAATTATATTTTTGGAGAGCTGGAATACCATAGAGCAATATTTTATTTATAGAATTCAAAAGTTTTGTTTGGAATGTTGTTTCTGCCTTTTTACAGTTATTTATTTTGAATGTGTCAAGTCATTTTACCAATCTGTAATGAGCAGGCTTGCACAACCAGAATACTTTGAGGTAGGAAACACATTTCCATTAATTTGAAGCAGCCATTCTGCTGACAAAAGTAGTTTGGTATGTTGCATTTATATCTTGATCTGTCCTGTAAGTAGCATTGTTGTGACTTTAATGGGGGTCTTGAGAATATTCCAAGAATATGAGAATATTATATGAGCATATTATAGTGGCCTATAACTCTAAATATGCTTCAACATCTGTAATCATTGTCATTATTTGAGATAAGAAACTTCTCAGATTATTTTGGAAATAAAATGCTGGCATATATAGTCTTTTGCTGATACGTCCCACAGTGAAGAGTGTCTTGGAGAAGAATATAATCAACACATATCAGGTTATTGTGCAGATAATTTAGGGACCAAGACAAAACTTTGAGAGTGATTAGAAATATCTGACACATCTACTCATTTTAAGGTGATTACTACCCTGCAACTTTTACTTGCTTTTACTTTCCTGAGAGTTAATGTATTAGTGATTTCTAGAATAAAGTATATTATAAAGGCTTTTGAGGATACTGAAATGGAAGACCTCAGACTACTGTTGAAATAGAAATAGAAATAGAAATAGAAATAGAAATATCACAGAATCACCAGGTTGGAAGAGACCTCTAAGATCATTAAGTCCAACCCATGCCCTACACCTCAATTAAACCATGGCACCGAGTGCAACATGTTTTTTTAAACACATCCAGGGATGGTGATTCCACCACCTCCCTGGGCAGACAGTTCCAGTACTTCACCACTCTTTCCGTGAAAAACTTTTTTCTAATATCCAACCTATATTTCCCCTGGCGCAGCTTAAGACTGTGTCCTCTCGTTCTGTCAGTTGCTGCCTGGAGAAAGAGACCAACCCCACCTGACTACAACCACCCTGCAGGAAGCTGTAGAGAGTGATAAGGTCACCTCTAAGTCTCCTTTTCTCTAGGCTAAACAACCCCAGCTCCCTCAATTGTTCCTTTTATGGCTTGTGTACCAAGCCCCTCACCAGCCTTGTTGCCCTCCTTTGGACACACTCAAGTTTCTCAATGTCCTTCCTGAACTGAGGGGCCCAGAACTGGACACAGTACTCAAGATGTGGCCTTACCAGTGCCGAGTACAGGGGAAGAATGACATCCCTGGTCCTGCTGGCTACACTATTCCTGATACAGGCCAGGATGCTGTTGGCCTTCTTGGCCACCAGGGCACACTGCTGGCTCATGTTCAGTCTGCTATCGGCCAGCACCCTCGGTCCCTTTCTGCCTGGGCACTGTCCAGCCACACTGCCCCCAGCCTATAACGTTGCAGGGGATTGTTGTGGCCAAAATGCAGTACCCGGCACTTGGACTTATTAAACTTCATCTTGTTGGACTCTGCCCATCTATCCAACCATTCCATGTCTCTCTGCAGAGCCCTCCTACCTTCCATCAGATCGACACATGCTCCCAGCTTAGTGTCATCTGCAAATTTACTAATGAAGGACTCAATACCCTCACCCATGTCATCACTAAAAGTATTGAACAGAACAGACCCCTGAGGGACACCACTAGTGACTGGCTGCCAGCTGGATGCAGCACTGTTCACCACCAGTCTCAGGGCCCAGCCATCCAGCCAAGTCTTAATCCAGCAAAGAGTGCACCTGTCCAAGCCATGGACTGCGAGCTTTTCCAGGAGTGTGCTGTGGTAGACAGTGTCAAAGGCCTTGCTGAAGTCCAAATAGACAACATCCACAGCCTTCCCTGCATCCATCAGGCAGGTCACCCGCTCATAAAAGAAGAACAGGTTGGTCAAACACGACCTACCCCTCCTAAACCCATGCTGGCTGAGTGTGATCCACAGACCATCCTGTAAGTGCTGCATGATGGTGCTCAATACAAACTGCTCTATTACCTTGCCAGGTATCGAGGTCAGACTGACTGGCCTATAATTACTAGGATCCTCCTTCCTACCCTTCTTGTGAATGGGCGTCACATTGGCCAGCTTCCAGTCATCTGGAACCTCACCAGTGAGCCAGGACTGTTGGTAAATGATGAAGAGTGGCTTCGCAAGCTCATATGCCAGCTCCCTCATGGGATGGATCCCATCTGGTCCCATAGATCTATGAACATCCGAGCAGCTCAGCAGTTCTCTGACTGCTTCCTCCTGGATAACAGGGGGACCACCCTGCTCCGTGACACCATCTACCAACCCATGAGGACAGTTGTCCTGAGGACAAGCCATCTTCCAACTAAAGACTGAGGCAAAGAAGGTGTTAAAACACTTCCACCTTCTCCCCATCTGTAGCTAGTAAGTTCCCTCCTGTATCCAGTAGAGAACAAACGTTGGTCTTCCCCTTCCTTTTGCCATTAATATATTTGTAAAAACATTTTTTATAACTATAACAACTATAACTATAACTATAACTAACTACTATAACTATAACAATAAATATACTTCCATTCGCTTTTAATTGAAGTTCAATTCAAAAAACTTCAAAGTGTAGAAAACCTGTAAATCAAAAATGCAAACGCTCAAAAATTTTTTCATTTTATATCATTTATAGATGCATAATTGGGCTTCACTCAACCTTTACGGTTTGAAGTTCACTTTGAAATTATTGAATACACACATAAATTCAGACGAAAAGCTAGGGCAGAAAATTAAACTTGTGGTTTCTTCCCATAATAACTCATGGCTCATTAAAGTTCAGAATCTTTGTGCTGTTTTTTACAGTGTTAGCTCAGTGCAGAGAAGAAAAAATCCCTTGTATTTCAAAACTTTAATTTTCTTTACATTGTTTTCTGCTTGATGTACATGCTGCATACAATTTTCAGTCCAAACTAATGGAAGGGATCACATCTTGATGCTAAGAAATACCTCAATTTTCTCCACATTTACCTTCTTTAGAGTCACTCCTTTTTTTTTTTGAATTGAGTTTTTCTTAAACTTTAATCCTAACGAATAATTGTTCTGACTAGGAATGGCCAACATCCTTTTATGTCCATGCTTTTTTTTTATGCCAACTCTGAACTGAAGATCAAGATAAAGAAATGTGTGCCTTTGTGCCAGTACAGCTGGTATGTTTTTTATCAACCCTGTCTTACCTGACTTCAGTGTTAAACAAGGATCATTCCTTTCAGGGATGTAAACAAACAAATTTTCTGGAAAAGTAGCATTCAGGCAAAACCAGTTTCTTTTCTGAACTCCTTTCATATACTGTCTACCTCAACTTCATTCTCAGTGGAGAATTCATTGTCTTTAGTTGTCTTCAGGACAATGATCTAAAAGGACACATAGAACAATGAAAAGATACTGATACTGAATCTTATATGATAACATCTTTTCCACAGTGTCCTGGCCCACTGGACTGAGAAAAAGAAGCTTCACTGACCCTCATCTCAGGTATGTGTAATTTTGCTTCACAACTGGTAGACAAAGTCCCTGACTCAGTCTCTGGACACGGCTATTACAATTTATTACAATTTTCTCCTGAATGTTCATTGTTTGGAAATAGGTTACTAGGATTGGTGAACCCCTTGTCTAACGGACATTCTTCTCCTTAAAGGTCCTGCTCTAACCCAGGATTCACAGTGCATGGAAGCTGTTGAAATACAATGTCTGAAACTCTTTGCCCCTACAAGCTGCTATGACCTGAGTTATTTGCAAATTATGACTTTGCCTAAAATGGCAAATATATCCATCCTTCTAATTTTCTGGGATATTAAAAAGTTCAAAGGATGAAAAAAAGTAGGTTTGACACATTTAGGAATGTTTAGCCTGGTTGAAGTTTTCTCGTAATACTCGGTTTGAGATATCTGAGTGATGTGGAAAATCTTATAGCCAAAAATACAAAACTGGGTAATTGCAATAATAAAGCTTCAGACAACTTCCATTTTAAAAATGAAATTTTTCACCAAATTTGAAGGACTTGCAAATGCCCAAATCATCTGTTTATTTCACTAAGTGTTCCATAATTGCTTCTTTTACCCTACTTTATCTAAATTTGAGCAATGTTTTTATATATGCTTCTCATTAAAGATCTTTTTTACTTATTAAATCTGTATTAGCAAGTACTTCGCTATTCTATAACTACCATCATCTATTTCATACAAAAATGCTACAACCATTTTTTCTCTGTTTTTCCACTACTATAAAACACTTTTGTCTACCTAAAAACCATACTGCAGGTAGCAAGAAAAATTCATGCCTTGTGCATGCACAGATAAATCTATTTTTGTCATTTAAAATGACAATGGCTACCCAATAGTGAGTGCTCCTAAGAAGTCAGCAATAGATAGCATTACTTATTTTTTCTTCATGACTTAAACAGGTACTCCTAAAATGTGTTTATAAAGTGAGACTGAAGATTTTCAAAATATTTTTAAATTGTTTTATAGGGACCCATATTTATTTTATATCAAAAAGATACTTTTCAATTACCAGATTCCTCCTCAAAAGCTTGTTCACACTTCTGTGTTTTTTATCTGAAAATTTTATCCTTGTATGACAGTCTAACAGGTAGGTTAGAATGAGTGGGACTAATTTTTCCTACACAATAACAAGAATCCAGAGCCCAGTTACCATTATTCAAGTCAAAACAATAGTAATGAATCAGGTTTATAGCACTAATTTTCCTAATTGCTCCAATCCTTATTTTTGCAGAACAACAGTGTATGTTGTAAGCACTTGCTGTCTACAGATAGAGTGGCAAACTGCTTGAAGCACCCTGGGTAAAGTGGATGTGAATGAGTTTGAACTCTGCATACATACAGAGATGGATACCTGTATATTTCAAAGGGCATGGACATCTTTAATTTTTGGATTTTTTCTCCCTTAAAACTAAGATCTGGTGAAATGCGGTGAAGCAGATTAACAAATGGACGACAACAAGTAGTAGTCACATAGTATTTCCGTAATCTTGACAGGAAAACTGGGCACACAATGTTGTTGGTTATTTATTTGCATAAAAACCCTTCTTAATAGGCAGTAGAATTCTTTAAAAGCAATATTCTAGAATTCTTTAGAGATGAGAATACAGATTCCTACTTGAAACAGGTCACTGACTCATGGATACCAAGTAATCTCTGAGGTATTGCAGAGAGGGCTGGGATAACTCATAGCTGACACCTACTGTAATGCTGCCAGAGTCAGGGGTCTTCTGCTGAAAGTATGTCTTTGAATGTTTACTATATATTAAAGCAACCTGAAGGTGGTCAACAGTCTAAGACTGAGATGGAAAACAGTAAGTTGCAGGTGATCATTTTCTATTCTCTCTCAGTGAGCATACTGGTATAAGCCTAGATTCTTTTCTTCCTGCTTCACCATTTTTATTTCAAAGCAAAGTATTGCTTTGTCAGGAAGCCTGGATATTGAATAAGAGGAAAAGAGCAAACTTAGCTGCACTTGTCAAAGGAGATAGGGCTTGTTTTATACATAGTCAGTTGAAGATTAATGGAAGTAAATTATTCTGGAGACCCAGATACTGCAATGATCAGCAATATGGACTGTCTATACAAATAATTAGACAACATTATGCATAATTCACGAACACAGACTGCTTTGTGTTACAGGGGACTTCAGCATCATGAGGATAAGAAATCTAAAAAGACAAAGAGATATTTTGATAAATGACCAGTTCCACCCTCTTCTGCTCTTTCCCTTTCTGAACATGGCACACTGTCTGTGATGGAGCTTTCTGTGCTTGAACCACATGCCCTTGCTCTGGTGAAATGTGTTAGCCTCCAGGAATGGCTGCAAAGAAAAAATTTATGTCCTTGGACTGCTGAGACAGACAAGCAACTTACTGAACACCTACTGTGAAAAGACCAAGAACTCCAGAAGAGAAATGTCCTCACTAGTTCCACTTGTATGACCTACCTCCTGCACATACCCTTGTGTGTATTTCATTGGCTTCAACTAGCCTCAGGAACAGTTCTATGGATTAAACATAAATTATTTTAATTGTATGCTTAAAAGTAGATTTCATCTAGAGCAGTCTGTACAAGTCAAACCATCCTAACATCTTTCTTCCCTTCTGTGCACTTGGGCCCATGAAAATATGACAAAAAGGGAAAAGAGATATGGATTAGATGTACACTCAGCTTAAAGTACTTGCAGTCCCTCATATTTTTAAACTTGTTAAATTTATGAAAATTTAAAAATTAAATAAGTTTAAAATCATATTTCTAATCTAAAATATAGTAGGTTCAGACTAGATAAAAGGAAGAAAGTTTTTATGATGAGTGTGGTGAAACACTAGAACAGGTTGCCCAGAGAGATGATGGATGTTCCATCCCTGTAAAAGTTCAAGGTCAGGTTGGACAGGGCCCTGAGTAACCTGATCAAGTTGAAGATGTCCTTGCTCTTTGCAAGGGAGTTGGACAAGATGGTCTTTACGGGCCCCTTCCAATAAAAACTGTACTGTGGTTTTATGATTCTAAATAGTCTAAACATACAAATTCAAGAGAGAGGAAAAAATAACTATTAACCAGTCATCTACTTCCTATCTTCCCACCTGACTTAATAGGAAGAGAGAGAAGGAAAATAAGTTCTTCTACACCACCATGTCATAAAGGGACATATGATAGAAATTAATACTAACGGGTATGGAGAGGACAGCACGTCCTTAACTTTTGCCCTTTGCCAGTGTACCTGTGCCCAAAATACAGCCCTTCAGATAAAAGCAGTTGCTAAGAATGAAGGCCAGGATGCTATCCAACTGCAGATATCTCAATTATGAGCATTTTCTTACTATTTCATAGTAAAATAAAATAATTTAATGCAATACTTCTTAAATGTTCAAAACAGTAGGAAAAAAAGAGAATAAACTCTATCACAAGACTTTTCATTTACTTGTTCAGCTGAGCAACAGACTATTAGAGACTTGCAGAAAGGAAGACACATGGGTTGAATCACTGAATAGAAATACAATACCAAAACTTTAAATATCATTTAGACATTGAATAGTTCCCAGTCCACTGAATTTGATGCTGATACATATAGACTTCCTTTGAAAGAGCAATGATATGCATGCCTTTTGATCAATGTCTTGGGATAGTCTAATATTATGTCACTTTAAGGTAATAAGAAGTCTACAATTGTTTCTTTGGAGAATACTTGTGTGTAGGAGAACTGTCTAACAGAATAATATATGGAATGCTAATGAATTGTAACTGTAACTCTTTGCATGTACATGTCTGTGCATTACAAGGTGTGTTTACAATTATCCATGGGAGGAACATTTCGTTTTTGTCCCTGGTGAACCCAGACTGTCTTCAAAATGTGCTGAGAGAATATATTCCCACCTTCAGAGGCACTAGCATTGATGCTGTCCTCCACATTTCAGATTTGAAACTTGCATCTTACTGGTCATGTGTGAATGTTACTTCCTGACTTATATGTGTGCATATACTTGATTGAGGAAGCACCTAACTACAATTAAAATATGTTCCAGTCTCCTTAAGCAGAGTGCTGACAATGGGATATTACAGTTGAATGAACGGAACAGATTTTGTGATCAGGGAAGTTAATAAAGAAATATCCTTGTGATAATCAGCTCTGGTTTTGTACTAAAACTGGCATTCATTTTTGCTGGATGAAATGCAATTAATGCAGGTTAAATTTTTTTATTGTTTTGTTTGGTTTGGGGTTTTTTTTTGTTTGTTTTTACATTTTTAAGTAAAAATGCTAAATTTCTCACAGCAAAGTACAATTCCTAGATGATATTTAAATACATGTAATTTTAAGCAAAGGATAAAAGATATGGAAATAAAAGCAAGTGTTTCATTTTGAAAGATCTCTTCATCATATTTTCTTGACAAATTTTGTTACACGAGCAAGATAAAATGGGTCTTTTCACAACTCTAATAAAAAGTCTAGTACATGTAAACTTCTCAGCCAAACATACTATAAAAGTATTCCAGTATCTTAAAAATTTAAATAATTGGCATTAAGAGAATAAAAGTTTTTGTATTTTAAAAGCAGTAACTATTTTTTGTTAATTATCTACACCTCAGAAAATTTGTATGTTAGTTGCTGGATCAAATGATCATAGAAATAGACTGAAAATGAATATGAATTTTCAGAAGCGGCAGGATTGTGCAGACAGTTTAAGGAGTGATAAAGAAAGAAGTACTTGGTTTCTGCCTATCTATAAATTAGTAGTATTTATAATGTTTTCACAGGGAAAGTACTAGGCATCTTAGAAAATTGATATTTGGATATATCAGGATGGGTGGATCTCAACATTTGTGCATAAACTTACCAGGATACGTACTGCTATAATTCCAGAGTGAAATGATGATGTTTACCTTTAGTCAAGTAAATGAAGTCCAAAAAAAGCCAGGAGAGAAGTAGCATACTGTTAACAAGAAGCCAGGATTTTGTATAAAAGAATCTTTGGTAGGAAATTCCTCTCATATTTTCCTACTGCTTTGTCCAGAACAGTAGACTTTAAGAGGATTAACACTGTTTTGTTAGCAAGTGATACTTACGTGATAGCTTGGAAATTTCTTTAAGAAATATTCAATTATACTAAGCATAATTCAGTTACACTTATTTAGAAAATAAATGATAGATCAGGCATTTCTCTTAAGCAAAGAAATCTAGTGGGATATCAGGTGTAAAAGCCTTCAGATGTTTCCTTGGTGACTCTTTACACTGTGCTCCTAGGGGTGATGTATGCATTGATACCTGACAGTTCTTGAAAAACAGCAAGATAGAGAAGCTCTATTTCTGTAAAGTAAGTATGGCATTACCTGTCCTAGCATTGCTCTGACAGTTAAATATCACACAGCAAAATTAACACAGTCCTGTCCCCCAGTTTATCCATTTAAGGGAATTTTCACACATGTCCATGACAATGAACTTTAGAAAATAGCACTGTCCTGGTTCAGTTCTCCTCAAACAGGAGTCTGTGGCTAGTTAGTGTCTCTGAGAGATCATCTGAAAAGAAGAAAATGGGAAGGAAGCAACAGCCCCCTCTGAGAAAGCCAGAGGACACCACCCCATTGGTAGGAGACTCTTGGGAAGACAGGGTTAGTTTGTCCAGTCTGTTTAGTATGATAGGTCAAGACAGCTGTGGCTGGTCATTGTCAAATGTTTAAAATAGCTTGTTAAACCTGCAGGGAAAAGACTCAGGCACAATGGAATAACTGCACTGCAAGCTATTGTTGAAGGGAAACTGAAAACTGAAAAACTTAACCTACTAAAATATGTATTTCCGTATTGGTGGAAGCTGTCTCAGATAATGGCAATTTTAAAAGTATTAAAATCCTTAGGAACAGATGAATTTTAGGTGTTGTATGTTTTACTGCTTGCTAATATGGAAAACTTAATCCACAAAGGAATCATTTATGTGACTGCAGAGTTGAGCTAGCCACTGCACTCCCAGACCTATATAGTCCTAGTTTATACGACTACATAGCTGAAATTTTCCATATTCAGAGGCAAAGAATTTCTTTTGAAAACCTACTTTCACATGCAAAATGATCTCTTGAGCTATTTCTTATATTTGAGGTTTGACCTGGTTGATATTTACAATCCTTGAAATTGTACTATTTGTTTTGATTAAAAAAATAAGAATACCAGATGTCACAAGTTAGAGTACACTTTGAAATACAGAACTAAAGGTCAAGGGTCTCATAGACAACTTCTCTTCATAAGAAAAACTTAGTTCAAAGTTAAGTATTGCTTTGTTCATACTATAATTAACAAACCGTACAATGGACCTTACAATGTCACCCTCTACTGTCCTTGCCACCTACTCTGTCCTGAATGAGGTCACGTAATGTTTTCATACTGGGTTTTCAGAGCTGGGATTCTGTTATGTAGACAGAAAAATAAGTAATTTTTTTAATGTCATATACTTCTGCATAATCACTCAAACATGGAGTTAGAAGGCTTTAAATTGATTGCAGGCTGTTAAAGCACTGAGTTAACAGAATAGAGGAAAACTCTTCTTGTATTTGAAGGTGTCTGAGTCTTTGAAGACATCTGTCTTTTGCCACAGTTTCCTTAAAAGTGTAGATTAAAAAATATTTGTTTAGTTTTTTTCTCACATTTTATTTTGACTCATCTCTTTTCATTCCAGTGTTACAATAAATCAAGCATCATGGAACAGCTAGACATTTCAGTTAACTAAGACTTGTGATTTGGAGTGAAATATCTGATTCTTGATGAATTATCTAAGCTTTCTGCATGGTGCCTGGGGAAAGGGTGGACAACTAGGAGATACGAAATACTCAGGGAGCAGGACTACACTGCAGGAGAATACTTTGCCTTAGCTCTGGATTCTTTTAAGTCCAAATATGAAACATGGGGGATATTAAAAGGAAAATGTTTCTATTTCAACCATTGAATGTATTTTGATTGTATTGTGAAGCAAAATTTTCCTATGACGTTGGCCAGGGCTTTTTTTCCCTCAAAATATTTGGTCAAATATATGTATAGTGGTCAATACACAAAATTAAATATGTTATTCTGAACACACTCTGAATAAGCTGACCAGACCCAGTACACCTGAGTTGACAATTCTTTGTGTCCAATTCAATCATGACTTAGGCTGTGGTAATTACACAAGGCAGCCAGCAGCCACTAGTAGCGAACTTGATTGGGAAAGTCTTTGTGACTTTTCTTTAATTCTTCTGGCATGTGAACACTAGGAACAGTGGTCCTAGTCATAGGACAAAGTCAGTACAGAATTTATAACTGATGTTTAATGCTTCTGATGTTTAATGCTGTGTTGGAAGACTGAACTTGTTGCTCATTATAGCTTGTATAGCTCCCCAAATACTGATGGGTCAAATATTAAAACCTGAAATATGGATGAAAAAACTGATCTCAGGTCAAAACTTGAATAAAAATTTGAGGTGGGAAAGGATTCACTTCTTCCTTTTTGATTGCTTGATAGGATTTCTGTTTCGTGAATGTTCTATATACTCAAACAAGTATTATCCTGTTCATGTAAAAGTTTTCAATTAATTTTAGAAAAAAAGAAAAATCAGTAAGGCTTTCTGAATTGTTTTGTATTTATCATTCTTTATGGAATAACTTACTGGAAAGAAATTCTGCAGGTAATAATAAGATAACAAATTTCATGGTATTCCTTCTGATCTGTTTCAAAGGTGCATGTCCTCTTGAAAGACGAAAGTGAAATGGCAATGTGAAATCAATTGAAATTATGTATTCAATTGCTTTTTAAGTGTTCCAGCCTAAATATTACTTGACAATTTAGACAGACTAAATTAGTATTCCTTGAATGAGTGGAGTTTTGGCATAAATGCTGATGACAATTACCAGAAATTATCTCTGAATTGAATATTTATTGTAAATGACAACTGGATTACCAAGTTTTCTGTGGTTTCCACAGAATAACAGTAGATTAATATAGGCCTGTACAAGATTAGAATGCCTCAATAAGAGAAAATTTCTGTTGGGTGTTTTTAAGTCTAAGGATGAGCATGAAAACTAGAAGGAAAACTTCACAGATGAAAAACATAGGATCACAACTATTAAGATTCTTACTCCGTTTTTATTTTCTGATTTTCTCAAAATCTTAGGTGCGTCAGTACAGACTGGGAGTGACCTGATGGAAAGCAGTACTGCAGAGAAGGACTTGGGAATCCTGTTGGACAACAAACTGCCCATGAGCCAGCAGTGTGTCCTTTTGGCCAAGAATGGTATCCTGGGGTGCATTAGAGATCATTGTCAGCAAGTTATTGGAGCTGAACCTGCCCCTCTACTCATCCCTGGTGAGGCCACATCTGGACTGCTTTGCCCAGTTTGGGACCCCTTAGTGCAACAGATACAATTAAGGAACTGGAACATCTCTATTACATGGAAAGGCTGAAGGAGTTTGGCCTGTTCAGCCTTGAGAAGAGGTGACCTCTTGACCCCTGAGAGGGGACCTCATCAGCATCTGTCAGTGTCTGCAGGGAGGGGCCAGTGGAGGGACCAGGCTCTGCTTGGAGGTGCTGAGGCAATGGGCAGTAGGTGAGGCACAGGAAGTTCTACCTGAACATAAGGAAGAACTTCTTTACGGTGTTTAGTGACCAAGCACTGGAACAGATTCCCCAGGTGCCTTGGTTTTTTAGACAAAACTTCAGGAGGAAACACTCTGGAATGAGTGTTCCTCCCCTCTTCCTCCATCAACAAGACAAATGGGTCACAAGGAGTGAAAGTGGGAAAAAGAAACCAAACTGTTTATTAACACAAGAACAAAACAGGGTAGAACAGGATAGAAAAAAACCCTTGAAATACAACAAATTCCCAGAGAGGGAACAGACATGCAGGCTCGGACCAGCCGGGGCCGCCCCTGCAGGGTCCCCGGGCCAGCGAGGAGGGAAGGGAGGCAGTGAGGCAAGGGGAAGGAAAGGGAAAAAAGAACAAGAAAAAAACCCAACAGCACCTTTCCCAGCTAGCTGGAACACAAAGGAAACCAAAGAGCAGCACAGCGCTCCTGGCACGCTCCCTCCTGAGCCCCGCTGAGCCCCAGAGCCCCCAGGCCGCCCTTGGGCCTGGCCATTAAACTGCCCTGCACTGGGGTCCTGTGACCCCGCCCCTGGGTCCATCAAAAAGGCACAGCATCCTTGGGCATTGAGCGGACGGTTAAAGAATAAAGCGGCTTCATAACATCACCCCAGGACATTCCACCCCTTATTCCATACTGTCTGCTCAATGCCCAAATTAATACATTTCAACTTTAAACATACATGTTTATACATATATATACAGCTATGAATTGGATCTCTCAGGCAGGTCCCTTGACTTTGTTCTTTTTGATGGCAAAACCAGCTTCCAGGAGAATCTGGATGGTCTTCTCTCCTTTCCCAAACACCTCCAGTGCTGTGTTCCCCCACACAATGATGTCATCAATGTACTGGAGATGTTCTGGAGCCTCACCCTTTTCCAGTGCAGCCTGGATCAGTCCATGGCAGATGGTGGGACTGTGCTTCCACCCCTGGGGCAGTCGGTTCCAGGTGTACTGCACGCCCCTCCAGGTGAAGGCAAACTGAGGCCTGCACTCTGCTGCCAGAGGAATGGAGAAAAATGCATTGGCAATGTCAATAGTGGCATACCACTTTGCTGCTTTGGACTCCAGCTTGTACTGGAGCTCCAACATGTCCAGCACTGTAGTGCTCAATGGTGGAGTCACTTCATTCAAGGCCCAATAGTCCACAGTCAATCTCCATTCTCCATCAGATTTGCACACAGGCCAAATGGGGCTGTTGAAGGGTGAGTGGGTCTTGTTGACCCCTTGGCTCTCTAGCTTATGAATCATTGTGTGGATGGGAATCACAGCATCTCGATTTGTTTGGTACTGCTGGCAATGCACTGTCGAGGCGGCAATTGGCATCCACCGCTCTTCTCCCTTCAGAAGCCCAACTGTAGAAGGATTCTCAGTCAGCCCAGGCAAGGTGTTCAATTGCCGAATGCCCTCTGCCTCCACAGCAGCTATTCCAAAGGCCCACCTGAGTCCCTTCAGGTCTTTGAAATACCCACTCCGGGGAAATCTATGCCCAGAAGACACGGGGCCCCTGGACCAGTCACAATAGGATGTTTCTTCCACTCTTGTCCAGTTAGGCTCACATTGGCTTCAGGCAGTGTCAACTGCTGTGATCCCCCTGTTACTCCAGAAATAGAAACTGGTTCTGCCCCCACGTGTCTTGATGGAATCAAGGTGCACGGTGCACCCATGTCAACCAAGGGTTTGTATTTTTGTGGTTCTGATGTGCCAGGCCATCGGACTCACACTGTCCAAAAGACACGATTTTCCCTGGCCTGTCCCTGGCTAGAGGCAGGGCCCCTCTAGTCCTGGTTATCATTCGAAACTGTAGCTACTTCCCTTCTGGTGGAACTCCCTCTCTCAGCATTGCCATCCCTCAATTCGTGCACCCACGCTGCCAGGACAGAAGTTGGTTTTCCATCCCACCTCCTCATGTCTTCCCCACTGTCACACAGGAAGAACCACAGTTCATCTATTGGGGTGTACCCTCTCTCCCTAGCTGTGGGACGTCTGCTTCTGGTAACAGGGCCTCTGGTCTGCACTGATGTGATTTGGAGAAGGCCCTCTTTCAGCTCCTTCCTGAGTTTCTGATGTGTCTTGTCCATCCTATCTTCCATCTTCTGTTCCTATCTTCCATCTTCTGTGTGGTCTCTGACAGACTCCTTTCCACAGCTGCAATTCTTGCTTGTGTTGGACTGTGCACAGTGTCTGCATACACCCGGAGCCTCCTCACCATAGAACTCACTGTCTCATCCCCATCATTCCACATCATCACTGCTAAAGCAGGGGTGTATTCTGGTGGCGCATGTTCAGCAAATTTCAGCCACATCATCGGTGTGCATTTTACCATGTCAGGGCTCCTAATTGCTTGGTCACCTGAGAATATGATCTCTATCACTGCCAGCTCTCTCAGGCATTGAATCCCTTGTTCCATGGCCTTCCAGAGGTTTAGCTGCAGCTGGAGATCTTCTCGGCACAGGTATCTTTCCTTCACACTTCTTAAGAGCCGTGTCCAGAGACTGAGAGCTTGTCATCCCTGGTCGATACTTAGATCACATGACAGGGATCCCAAATGCCTTGCTTCAGTGCCATCCAGAATTGTACCATTGCCTGCAGCATCCCAGATTCGGACCATCCAACTTAATATAGTCTCATCAGGCCGTCGGGTGTAATCCTTCCTCAGGGTACAAAGGCTCTCTATGGACAGGGACTCAGTGATGATTTCAGGTTCCAATTCCTCTGCCAGCTGTGAAGGTTGCCCATCATCATCCACTGGGCGAATGGATTTGGCTCTATGTTTCTTTCTCTGGACAGGGGCAATTGTTATTGGTTTAGGTTCCCCATCTGCTTTAGCTGCGGCTGGAGTGATTGGGGTGTTTACTGGCTTATTCTCCTACTCCTCTGGCTGCCCTACAGTATCTAGCAGCATGTGGTAAGTGTTAGCCAGGACCCAGCCCATGGCAATGAGCTTTTTCTTTTCATCCGTGTTGTTATTGCAGCTTTCCTTCAGATACCTCCTCACCTCAGCTGGATTCTGAATTTATTCAGGGGGGAAGTTCCAGGCTCCTGGGTCAGAAAACTGCTTCAGGGTCTGGCCTATGTCCTCCCATAACCCACACCACTTAGGATTTTCTACAACTGGGGCAGGCGTCTGGGCAACCCCTCTGGAAATCTCAGCCCTTATTTTAGATAAGCTGGAGACCACATAGAGAAACCCTGCTAGATAACATAATAAGAAAATGGTATCTTTGACATCCACTTTCAAAAGGTGATGTGCCAGATCTGAAGGGGAAGAAGGAGATGAAGAACTGGGAATTATCATCCCCTGCTTTTCCCATAACAAACTGGGTGTAATTACTAATACATTCCAAAAGGAAACTACC
This sequence comes from Corvus kubaryi, assembly GCF_017639235.1. NCBI lineage: Eukaryota > Metazoa > Chordata > Aves > Passeriformes > Corvidae > Corvus > Corvus kubaryi. Next base: position 7,353,923 of record NW_024581096.1, read on the forward strand.
AAAGCCAGAATGGAAAAACAACATGACATACACATTCTCGATGGTTTCCATTACGTCAGCCAAACTTTGAGAAATCACTAGCACCAGGCATATCAAAATGGCAGTCCTGATTCTTATTCCTGACTTATAAAAAGTGTAAGCCAGGGGCCCGACTGGCCATACCTGTGGACATGTACTGATGGCTAAGTTCCACAGAAAAATTATTAAATCAAACAGTATGGTCTTACTGCTGTACCTCAATACAAAAGTGATTCAAACCAAAATGTTTTGGTTTGTTTTTTTCCACTTTCACATGTCCCACAAGTTGGGTGCCAAATTTATGTCTCAGGTTTTGAGAAAAAACTTCAGGAGGAAACACTCTGGAATGAGTGTTCCTCCCCTTTTCCTCCATCAACAAGACAAATGGGTCACAAGGAGTGAAAGTGGGAAAAAGAAACCAAACTGTTTATTAACACAAGAACAAAACAGGGTAGAACAGGATAGAAAAAAACCCTTGAAATACAACAAATTCCCAGAGAGGGAACAGACATGCAGGCTCGGACCAGCCGGGGCCACCCCACGGGCTCCCCGGGCCAGCGAGGAGGGAAGGGAGGCAGTGAGGCAAGGGGAAGGAAAGGGAAAAAAGAACAAGAAAAAAACCCAACAGCACCTTTCCCAGCTAGCTGGAACACAAAGGAAACCAAAGAGCAGCACAGCACTCCTGGCACGCTCCCTCCTGAGCCCCGCTGAGCCCGTGGAGCCCCAAGCCGCCCCCGAGCCGTTGGGCTCAGCCGTTAAACTGCCCCGCACTCAGTCCCGTGGCCCCGCCCCCGGGTCCATCTTAAAGACACAGCGTCCTTGGGCATTGAGCAGATGGTTAAGGAATAAAGCGGCTTCATAACGTCATCCCAGGACACCAGGCTGGGGAATCTCCCTCAGTGGAGATGTTCAAGAACCATCTGGACATCCTGTGCTGTGTGCTCTAGGATGGCTCTGCTTGAGCAGGGAGTTTGGACTAGATGACCCACAATCCCACAGTGGTCGCTTCCAACCAGACAAATTCTGTGATTCTGTTATTTTGTGAATATGTGATTTTATTCATGAAACACTTTTCTTCATTAACGAAGCCTTTTGGACTAAGAAGGAGAAATATAGACAATCTTAAAATTAGATTTCATCATGTTAAAAATATTGATTGTGCACTATTAATCATAGCACTTTTGAAATCACTGCAAAATGTGACTTATTCCTTAGGCAAGCAAAAGTTCTACCCAGGTAGGTTTTATTCCAAAAGTTAGATAGACAAGAGTGTCCCCTTTGATTTAACATTGGAAGAGTATTCATTATTTTAGTCTAATACTAAAATTGGACATATGTTTAATTTTTTTCTTAAACGAAAGAGTCTCCTCTCTTATAGAGATGTCAGCATCTTCCTAGACAGCTCACCCATTTGCTTTGTTAATTTCACTGTTAAAAAATATTTCTCAGTAGTCAGTCGAAATTTCTCCTTCTACCTTCTCTGCCCCAGGCAGAGAGGAATAAATTATTCTTGTTTGCAGCAGCTCTGGAATATATTTAAAAATTCAAAAAGCATTATGTCACAGTCTTTTTCTTTTCTAGACTAAACAGTCTTATTCTCTCAGCTCTTGCCTTGCAAGACCATTTTAGCAGCTCTCTGATCATTCATGCTGCCATTCTCTAGATTTTTTCTATTTGAGCATGTTTCTCTTGACATGGCAAATCTGAATCCCAAAATACACTCCTTTTATTAAAGGCCACATTGAATGGTTTGAGTTGAAAAGGACATTGAATGTCACATAGTTCCTGTTTATCACAGAAAGGTCTGCCTTTAGAGCAATGCCATGAAACTGTTGACTTACATTAACCATTAAATCCTTTTCTGCAGATCTGACATCCAGCCAGTTATTTCACAGTCTGCTCTTGTGCAAGTGATTATTCATGCCAAGTGCAATGCCTTGTTTTCCTCCATTTGATTAAATCAACAATTATCTTTTCTCTGGTTACTAAGGGAAATAAAGGATCATGGTTTGTACTCCCAGTGTGCATGTCAGCCCCCACATTTTGATCTTGCAAGACTGAATTTCCATGGTTGGGCTCCCTTGCCATGCACCTACAGGTGAGAAGCCTTTCCCAGTACTCTCCATTGGTAGAATGTGGTTTGTACAGTGTTAGAAACAACACATAACTAGTACCCGTTATTTCTGGAAGTCTGTACTTCCAAAGAAATATTTCTTTCTCTGTGTTCTTCAGAGGCTTCAGCTAAAGCTCATTTTCTCCTCCTGCCTCAACACTTTTCCTTTGGCTTATCAATACCAAGGCCAAGATAAGAGTTGATTCAAGAGCAGTACCTGGCTATGTTAGATTGTTCCCCCTCTTTGTCATTTTACATCCAACCTGACATTTTGTCTGGTTTATCCTATTTACGGTTCCTCTCACCCTGAACAATGAGCAGTAATACAGTGGGAAGCTAAGGATATTTGAGCACTATTTTGCACAGTGTTACCATAATTGTTTTAATTTATAATGAAAAGTAAGCTAATTGAAGAATGTTTATTCTTTCTATGTCCTCAGTTATTTTGTTTCCTTTTATTCATGAGTATGATTGCTACTGTGGATGGATGGGAAGGGGTTTAGCAGATGAGAATAATGTCATTCTGACTTAATTTAAACACGTGTTAATGCCCATCTCTCCAGGCTTAAGAGAGCCAACACTTCAGCTTCTCCTTCTTTACATTATTTACAATTTTATTTTGATGGACTTTTTTTAGACAGAGTATGACCTTTGTGACCTTTCAAGAATTGGTTTCTCCAACCTTTGTATTTTAAACTGGGTGAACTCTGCTTATATATAACAGTTAAAGTTATTTTAATCTTATACATCTATATCTATATCTATATCTATCTATATCTATATCTGCATTATTTCTCATTACACCCACTTCAGAACTTTCTAGTTGAAACAGAAGCAGACTATGTCAAGTCATTGCCAGAGTGGCTATTCTCTTATATGTTTAAACATCAAAAGAGTAAAAACTCCATTTTACAAAATACTGGAATTATTGTCTTAAATATGCAAATAGTCCCTGTGCAAAAGTGACACATATGTTAGAAGTCTTAGGTCTTAATGAATAGATGTCAAAAATCATTTTAATTATGCTACTCCTGGCAGCACTATTATGACTGCACTGGTTACCAATTGCCTTGTCTAAGCTTACAACACCACCCATGTGGAAAGCAAAGAAACCTCAGTATTTTCAACCACACATGTTTATGTGCTACAGTTAACCAGTGAATTGTAGGACATTATAGTAGTGGTCCAACTTGGAAATGAAAAGTTAATACTGTTAAAGCTGTGCATCTCCCTCCTTTGCAGGTTCAAAGGCTTTAAGCATCTCTGATATTCAGATACAGAACAGAGTAGATGACTGATGAGTGATACAGTGCATCCACTCTTTAGGAGAAACAATTTTTAAAAGAGACCACTAAATTCTTTACACTTAATATTAAACTTGAGAAAGAAGCTACACACAAACTGCATGTGTACAGTAATCCAGGCAATTCTGGGTAGATCTGGAAACACTGTATAGTTTTTGTGTTTCCTTAGATATAACTCCAGCCTTGCTGCTATGTCAAGGCTCAGGGATATTACAACTGACAGTGTTTAGCAATTGCCACACTTATTGCTGTGCATTCGCCTCAGCCCATTTAAAACTCTCAGCCAATATATGGGCTTGAGTACACTATTAGGGTCAACCATGGGCTGCTCCCAGTAGTCAGGGCAAGGTGGCTCTGTTTTCAAGGGGATAGATTTAATACAAGATTTCATATGAGATATAGATCTTTTATATCAGCCCACTGAACCCATAAGGGATTACTGATATTGACACACTTTAATACTAGGAAGACAAACAAACAGCTTTTAAGAGAGCACAAAACACTTTTGATTACTTACTCAGACTGAAATTATTGATTGTTTTATCAGGCTGGGTGCTTGTATGAAAAGGGCAGGGTCAAGGAAAGAAATAACAAAACAAAAAACCCAGAAGAGATGAGTGGAAGTCTTAGGGCAAGCTGTACACAGGCAGACTAGGCATATAACTAGGCATAGCTACTGCTATGCCTTGGCATATAACAGCCTTATATGCCCTTGTGAGTGTAAGTATGTGTGCTTAGAGACAAAGTATTCTATCTATTTTATTTTTAATTGTTGCAAATTACATTTGGGTTGGATTCTGTGATGGCTAGTGCAAGCTCTCCAATTATTTTAGCTGTCAACTGCATTAGATTTTCATTTGTTGTTTAACAACAGCCACCATCTTGCTTCAGAAAACTAAAGTTCTTGTTATATGTAAATTTCTGGAAAGATATTTGGGATAACTTCTAAGTGACCATATTATAAAGCCTTTTATGATTGCCAGTAGTGTTGTTATAAATCTATTTTGCATAATAATTAAATAGTATCACTCCAACCTCGAGAAGTCATAGACCTTTTGTCATCATTAGACAAAATCAGGCTGAGTGTAAACAAAGCCTAGTTTCCTCCGTGTTTTTGTATTTGTATGCAGCAATTGTCAGCATGTCGGCAGTGGACAGTGATAAAGTGCATTTTTCTGCTTGGGTGGTTAGCCCTTTCATTTTTACAAGTGACAAAATAAAAATCTGTTGAAGAGTGAACATGCTGCTTTCACTGTGTCATCTCAGCCCTGCGGGTCATTTTATTATAAAAATGTAAAAATCCAGTCAATTTTATTTAATCAGCTGAAAAGGAAAAGTGTTTCCAGGTCATTAATCAAGTGCTCCTTCTCTGTGGGAACTTGTCTCTTCAGAAACTGCCATCTGAATCATTAATAAAGCTGAAAAGATTTTGTGCCAGCAGGTTTTTGAGAAACCTAGATGTTATCAATATAACTGGAGTAAAGTAATTTGAGGTCAACAAATATAGCTTTATATATTCATTGCTTCAAAAGCTGAATATTGCTTATTAAAAACCAATTAGTTATTTTTTTAAAACATTTAATTGTTGGAAAATATGCAACTGTTTGGAAGGTATTTGATTATATATTCCATAATTACGTGTTTTCTTTAATGTTACCTAACCATATATTTACAGTAAAATTTATGTGAATTGATCAAAACATGATGAGACATTAAGAAGAGATAATTACTACTGTATCTATAATAATAATAATGGTAGTAATTAAACCACAGAGAGCTACATTCAAATAATGTCAAGCTGGAGATTCAAACCTCTATTAACAAAGACACTGAAGGCACTCACTGCATTGTTAGCACATTTACCTCCATGCACGTCTTGGTGCAGTGGCTTGTGCTACCTGTGGTCAAATCTCTGCGTACCTTTTGTGGCAAGCAAGGAGAACACACTTTCCCATCCCGTGAACATGTTGTGTGATGAAAAGTGTTTCCACCCCACAGGATAGGCAAGCTGAGAATCCTACAAAATGTTGGAATTGGTAGTTTAAAAAGAGACAGGTAGAATGTGGTGGAAAATAAGCACGAGTTCAGGAATTACACTGGTGGCCATTCATGTTCTTACCTGCCCTTGGGAGACTAAGCTCTCATTCCCCATTCTTTCACCTGTTCTCTGGAAAGAGAGTAGTACCAAAAGGAGGACATTGAGTTTCATAGACGAATAGCCTGATATTTGTTTTCATTTTGCATGGGGAGCATAGATTCAGGTATCTGCTTTTCATCAAAAAGAAAATATTTGAATCCAGGTTCGCAACTCTTTCCTCAGGACTGGTTTCTTATTTCCAGGCTTCCCCTGAAAACTGTTCATTTGTTTTTGACTAATCTGAGCACATTAATTGGAAAACGCCTTCTGTCAGGCATTTTCTATCCAGATTACTTTATGAATACCCTGTTTTTGTTTATACCAATAGTCTCTGGAATTAGGAAGATAAGAGAAGCTTACTTGATTTTTTTTTTGTTTTGTTTTACATTGTATCTTTTGTAATTCATTGGATTGGCCCCAATTAAATTAATTAACTAGCTTTTCCTAATTACATCTAGTGTTTTGATAGGTAAGAAATTAGTTTTTTTTTCTGAAAGTGTTAAAGTTATAGCTGCAAAAGGTACATAAATCCATGTCTATTCAGCAAGGCAGTATTTCAAACTATAGTTATATGGGTGTGCATTTATTCATGCATATTCTAGTGACAAAATTCATACATACTCAAGTGACAAAAAATATGACAAAAAATAGATCCCATGTCAGTTTTTCTCTGTAACTTTAAAGGTATTTAAGATCTCACACAGAACATCTTATATCTGAATTAAGATGTTGACTTCTTCACAGTGAAAGTTCATAGCCTGTTACAGTATTTTGAATTCTGAATTCAGAACTATCAATACAACTTAAATGGCGTTATATTCCTCTTAACAGTGTGCACTTAACAGCTAATGTTAATCACCATCATCCTCACTACATATTGTAGACTGAAGACTTTTCCTAGATGGTCCTGTATCTCTATAGTGAGACTGCAGACAGTGTAAATTCTGCATAACACTCTGGATGTCCTTGCTTATGTCGGACTCAATGTGGGACATGGTTATGGTAACATAACTGCATGAAGCTTGGCACAGAGGCTTGCACCAGGCTGCTGAAGAGCCAAAATCTAATTGCATTTACACTGTTCAATTCACTTGGAGTTACTTGTTTGTACCTGTGTAACGAAGTGAAAAAGAGCCTGCAGGTCAACAGCAGCAGTAATTACCTGTCCACTAGGATGTGAACTGAGGTCACCAATGCATTTCACACAGTTGACCACACAGTCATTGGATGGTAAGATGTCTTGTCCTGAGAAACAAAAGCTACTGCTAACATGAATTTTGTAGTGGAGGGCTTCAGAGTCCATTTACCAATCCCCAGGACTCAATGGCTCATGAGACTAGTAATGTGTTATAAAGTCTCTCACCATCACAAACTTACACTTTTAAGAGTATGTGTGCGTGTGAGCGCACGCTGCTTTTTTCTCTCCCTGTAGAAAATTGACTAAGGTGTCCTGCTAGCATTGGGGAAGAGTATCTTTACCCCACCGTGATAATTTGAGAAGTGGCAGAATTCAAAGTAGATTTCTTCTTTCTTTCCATTGTACATTATTTCTCTTCAAATGAAATGTCAGAGTTATTTTAGTCTTAATATAGGTTAATCACTATAACAGTTATCTAAAATAAAGAGAGCTGTGTAAATAATCTCATTTTATCTCTTGATTTTCTCCAAAATTACTATTTCTGTAATTATTCTGTATCGAGAAAAAAAAATTTATGAAGTTTTGTTTGAAGCTAAAAGATGATTGAAAAAAAGGCTGCCTTGAATCACTAAGCTCTGACAGGATCTAAATTATCACTGCGGGAGTAAAGATGGTATAAAAATGATGAAACAGCTAGCAAGGAAGCTTAGTCCCAGTACAAACAAAAATTCCAAAAATTTTTTGATAACAGACCTAGTAATTTTTCACTAATTGCTGTTAATTATTGTTGGCAAGAAAGTATCAACAATTCTCATTTAACTATGTCAGTTGCCATTAATATAAATCTTTCAGGACTTATTTTTATGCACACATATACTTTGCACATCAGAAAACCAGTATTTTGCAGTCGTAAAATAGATTAAGCCAGGTCAGAAAATATGGAACAACATCTACTACTTCCAAATTCACTAGTTTTCTGGGTTTGTTCCTTTATACAGACATTTTCTCCTCCTGTAAAAGTGCTGACTAGTTGGTTTCATAGAATCATAGAATATCCTGCGTTGGAAGGGGCCCACGAGGATCATCAAGTCCAACTTCTGATGCCTCACAGGACACCCCAAGAATCACACCACGTGCCTGAGAGTGATATCCAAATGCTTCTTGAGCTCTGTCAAGCTGGTGCTGTGACCACTGCCCTGGGGAGCCCGTCCCAGTGCCCAACCACCCTCTGAGGGAAGAACCTTTTCCTGATCCAAGCTAAATCCCTCCTTGTCCATGCCCGTCCACCCAGTTCCCTTCCTCCCTGATGCACCCTCATACCCTCCCCTTGGGTCCTGTCACTGGTCATCACAGAGAAGAGATCAGTGCCTGCCCCTTCTCTTCCCCTCACAAGGAAGTTGTGACTGCAATGAGGTCTCCCCTCAGTCTCCTCCAGGCTGAATGGAACAAGTGACCTCGGCTGGTCCTCATATGACCTCCCCTCAAGGCTTCTTCACCATCTTGGTCACCCTCCTTTGGACTCTCTCTAGTAGTTAAAATGTCGTTTTTACACTGTGGCACCCAAAGCTGCCCCAGCACTGGAGGTGAGGCCGCCCCAGTGCAGAGCAGAGGGGACAATCCCCTCCCTTGCCCGGCTGGCCATGCTGTACCTGATGCCCCCCAGGACACGCTTGGCCCTCCTGGCTGCCAGGGCACTGCTGCCTCCTGTTCAACTTGCCACTGACCAGGACCCCCAGGGCCCTTTCCATGGCACTGCTCTCCAGCCTCTCACTCCCCAGTCTGTCCATACATCCAGGGCTGCCCCATCCCAGGTGCAAACTCTGGCACTAGTTGGTGATTTCATAGCCCTCTGATACAGGGTGGTGATTTCATAGCCCTCCAAGTCTCTCTGTGGGGACTCTCTGCCTCTGAGGGAGTCAAAAGCTCTTCCCAATACAGTATCATTGGCAAACTGTCCCGGTTTGGCAAAATTTAGAAATATATCCTCTGAGAGAAGGCAGGTTACAAACCACCCCTCCCCCACCAGGTTTGGGGAAAAAATACTTTTTCCTCGAAGGAAAGTGAAAGAGATAAAAACTATTTATTTAACAAATACACAGGAAAAAGATAGTAATGCTAAATAATGAAACCTCTCATTGTAGAGAGAAAACCTGGGAAAATTTCAGAGTCCTTCCGTAGTCTCTCCCTCCCCCCCCTCGGAGCTGGGACGGGGTGGTGGGCCCACCTCCAGGGCCAAGGCCTCGGTGAAATGTCCTCCCAATGTATTCTGATGTTGAAACAGTCCAGCAGAGAAAAAGGGAAAAAAAATGAAGTCCCAGGAAAACAAAAGTTCAACTCTCTGTCTCTCCCCGGAGAAAAAGAAAGCTGAAAACTGGCTGGAAAGCAAGATGCTTCCTCCTGCTCCTGCTGCTGCAGAAGCAGACAGGTTTTATCTCTGTGTCCTTGGAACATGAAAACAAACTGCTTTGAAAAAGTACACTTTTCTCTCTCCCCTCTCAGGCTCAGTTTGAAGGCATAGAAAGGCATATATACTAATTTCTGGGCATAGTGCAGCAATAGGGAATACAACATCAAGTCACCCCAAGACACAAACTTACTTTGTATATCTTTATTTGGCAGTAAAAACCCCAAACATACAAACGATATTCACTTACGCATGAAGTTGAAGACATTGTATATACAGATTTCTGGGATGACTTTAACAATAGACGTCTAGATGCTATGTATATTGAAAAGTCATGTAGTAAAGAATTCAAAAATTTGACAAGTGTTTTTAGCATACTTTATCTCTTTCTTGCTCTTTAATATCAGAAATGTGAAACTATTTCTCTTCCTATCTCAATCTCATTCTGTACATTTGCCAAAATAAAAATCTAATATCTTTACATCTTTTCTTACCACAATGCACAGGATATTATTCTCCCATGTGGCATGGGACCTCAGACTGGAACTTTTGGCCACTTCAGTCTGATCTCATACTACTGCAAGATCTTGCTAAATTTCCTGTCTTAAGTTTTTTTCTGGAATCATATGTTTCTTCAGGTTTGATTTGATTTATTTATTCTATTCCTAAATATGTTTGAGCAGTAACCTTTTAGCTTAGTAATTTCTTCTCCCTGGAGCTTACTGATAATGAAAAGCTTTCCCAGCTATCATTCTGGTAAATTGAACTAACTACACTATTTTAATGCCTTTCTCTCCTTTGAGCAGGTATTCCTTTGCTTCTCCTCTGCTTTACTTTTTCTGTTTTTTTTTCGCCTTCCTCCTCCTCCTCCCCCTCCCAGTTTGAGTGGCTGGAATTTCCCCAATATTTCAAATAATATTTGAAATATATCAATATAACAAAAATATATCAAATAAGGGTACATCAAGTCCTCAGAAGCTTTTTTTGCTAATTACATTATTTTTTCTATGTTTTTATAGAGATTTCCTCTTCTGTATTTCTGCTTTCAGTGCAACTGTCACCATCTCCCTTGTTCACAAGAGTTCTCTAATGATTTCCATCTACTTCTGCTTAGCTAAGGATTTCTCTTATAGCATTGCAGCAAACGCTTGACTGAAATTCAGATAGATAAGAGCATCTAAATGTAACTTTATTGATGACAGATATCAGCTGCTTGATGATGGATACATTTTTATCCCTTTTACTTCTCAGGACCTTGGAACACTTTGTAGAATAAGTACTTTTCTTATCATTTGAAACACTGTAAAAATCTATATGCTTAATTTCGTAATTAAAATTTGTCTGGGTTTTATGCTTTTTGACTCAGAAAACATAAACTGTTGCTTTGTAGGAAAATGGACATAAATATTCTGTACTTGGCTAAATATGTGATATACAAAACTACACAGGATGTAGGATGAAATGCAGTACAAGATATAAAAGACATTAAAGTCTTAGCAAGCTTCCGAAGGAGGGCAACAAAGATGGAGAGGGCCTTGAGGGGAAGTGAGATGTGGAGCAGCTAAGGACACTTGGTCTGTTCAGCCTGGAGAAGAGGAGACTGAGGGGAGACCTCATTGCAGTCAAAACTTCCTTGTGAGGGGAAGAGAAGGTGCAGACACTGATCTCTGTGGTGACCAGTGACAGGACTCAGAAAATGGCCTGAAGTTGTGTCAGGCGAGGTTTAGGCTGGATATTAGGAAAAGGTTCTTCACCCAGAGGGTGGTTGGACACTGGAACAGGCTCCCCAGGGAAGTGGTCCCAGCACCAAGCCTGACAGAGTTCAAGAAATGTTTGGACAATGCTCTCAGGCACATGGTGTGACTCCTGGGGATGGTACTTGGCAGGGTCAGGATTTGGACTCTGTGATCCTTGTGGGCTCCTTTCAGCTCAGAATATTCTGTGATTCTGTGACAAGGGTTGCTAGGGCAGATTTAACTGGCTGTTTGCTAGATGTTTTGGATGGTATATTCCTGTAAACTTTGACAATGTATATTGATTTGTGTCTGCAAATCTTTCTCTTTTTTTTCTTTACACAAGCACCTACTGTGCAAAGAATATCTGTGGTACACAAAGAAATTGCAAAAGGCCAGTAAAATATAGGTTTGTTTAAGAACAAATTTCTTAGCTTTCTCCTTTGGCAACTAACTACAGGTTTTTCTCTTTACCTGTAAAATGCATATTAATGATTTCACCACATTCAGTTTGAGCTGCTTTAGAATTAGCCAGTTACCTAAAAGATACAGAGAAACTCTGTATTTTTACTACAGCAAAGGTATCATGAAGCTATAATATCACACCTAAAGTAAAAATAAGTGGAATTATTTGGACTGTGGTTTTAGAAGCTGGAGCAAAATAACTGTAGTGGTTTGGTCCAAAATACTCATTACTGTTTATTTGCTGTGAGATAAGAATTAGGAGAAATGCAAAACAGGCACTAAACTTGAAAGAATATAAAGAAGTTTATTAACAGACCTAAAAGAAGAAAAAAAATTATACCACCTTTAGAACTCTCCTCCTCCCCCCACCTTCCTCCCTTCTCCCACTGACAATGTTCAAAGACAACCCTTAAGATGTTCAGTCTGTTTACCACTTCCCTAATAACCTTGTTCAGTCCATTTAGAAAGAGAATTCTCTTCTTGCTCATGCTATGAAAACATTATCACAACGAGACAGCCGCCCACTTCCAAATATTGTTCAGTCTATTTAGGAAGAGGAGTCTCTTTGCTTGCGTGTGAGTCCTTTCCCCTCGACTTGCAGCTTTTCCCGCAACTGCTTTCGAGGGTCCACTCTTGAAGTTTTTTGGGGTACAATTTTAAGGTTGAGCCGTTCAGAAACAAAAACAGAGGCCCTTCTCCTTCCCTGGGAGCAAAGGGTCTTCATCATCTTCATCGTTAGGACTATCTCTGGGAGCATCTCTAGGAACTGAGGTTTTCTCTTTTCCCATTTGGAGCAAAAGTCCTCATCTGGTCCATCTCTCCCTGTCCAAACTTCTCATGAAATTACAGCTGCGTCAGCATCTGCCTATCTCAGCACAGGTGCTTTTGCTTACGAGTTGAACATTCCACTCCCCATATCTTCATGGAATTACAACGGGATACTCTGATATATCATAGCTTCACAACAGAATTCCAGCTTTAAGCATCTCCTCTCTCTCTTCCCTCAGGTTTTCAGCTCTTCACAGCAATAAAAGGGTTAATCTCACCTTGGCCTTGCAGCTTTGCAGCTGGAATGTTGAATTTTTCTTATCGAAGTGGAGAGGGGGGAGAGCCGAGCCGCTCCGGCTGCCCACAGCAAGGCAGTGGGGGGGGTTCCATGGCTGGAACAGGTCCATGGCTTCAGGATGGCCGTGGCCCGGCCCGGCCTGGCCCAAGCAGGGCCTGGCTGGGCCCGCTGGCCCCCACACGGGCCCTGCAGCCACCTGTCCCAGCGCCGGAAACGAGAGAGAGCTTGGAGGGGGAGTTTGCCTATTCTTAAATGTGGATCACAGATGTGATCACAACTTCAAGTGGCTTAGAGAATTGTCCATATCCAAACTGGCCAGCTGATAGGTTCTATCAGCTCCCAGAGGAAACTGTAAGCACCCCTCAGCAAGGACATCCCTTCCGGGACTATGCTTGCTAACCTATGACATTCACCCATTATCATCTGAAAGCCTTTTTCTTCTGATTTTTGGTACATATAGATTTGAGTAAAATGGGAATGTTTCAGTTCTCTTCTTCAGGATATATCCATGATGTTGGTGTTCTGTAGGCATCAAGAACATAGGATTTTTTCACAATTAGGAGACCTGTTAATGAATTCTCTTTTCTGTTTTTTTTTTAATTGACTCTCATTGGAATAGTGGACATTCTTGAGTTTTTTGAAAATCAATCTTACCATTCTGTGAAGATTTTCACCTGCCTTTTCCCTCCTCAGTACCCCTCTTCCAGCCCAGTGCAGTAGAAATATGAGTTACACTCTTCATAAAATACTAAAAATTTATTCTGATTTTCACACACCTCCTGGTAGCAAAACAAGAGATGCAAATAGTGTCATGCACTTTCTGTGAGTCTGAATTCCATCTAAATGTCTGAGAAGTGTACAACTCATCATAAAACAACTCCTTTTTCTCTCTGCTCCAGGAATTAATACCAATGAGACAGGAAAAGAATCAAATCCTTAAATCAAAGATTTACCTTCTAAAAATGATTCTGTATGTGCTTCATCACCAACTTTTCTTTTAGGAATAAATTTCATGAGCTGTTACTGTCATCTTTTTTGAAGACGCAATTCCTTATGTGCAAGTCACTGCTGCACAAGGAGAACTAAGATGATGTGAGTACTACTGTTTTTCTCCATTAATTTATAGAAGTAACTTCATTGATGTGGCAATGAAATATTTTTGTTTTAAGGGCAACAGGCTATGTGCTGAAAACCTATGAAGATGCCCTATTGTCATGTTAAATCATATCTAAATGGGTAATAATGGGAAAAGGTCAGTTGCCATAGCTACAATTTGCAAGTTTGGACAGACAATCAGTGATTGTCACCCAGATACAGGAGCTCTGGATAGTAAATCCTTGCTTGTTGTCTTACCTGAACAACAAAAAGGCTTCCATTCCAGTATGAATGCAGCTGAATGTTAAAACAGCAGGCACCCTCACTGCTATTGTTCATTTAGCTTAGCATGCTCTAGGAAGATGAAAAGGAGATGACTGTTTTTTGTGTATATGTGAGTAGTTCTTTAGTGAACTGCAGTGCTCCATAGTATGATAAAATATAAAAATAGAGGGTATACATCACAACAATATAATGGCTTTTCTTTAGCTAACAGGTTTTCCTTTAACACTCATGGACGACTTGCTCTAGAAACCTGTCATAGGCCTACTGAGTTGTTAGTGATCTTGGAGCTCCAGTTCTGACAAGTCTAATCACAAAAGGAAAGAGGTGTATTAAAAATGCATTAATGCATAAAGCTATAAGATGCATGGGAGACTTAGGGTTTTGCCAGAGAAGATTTTTCATTTCATCTTCTATTTATCTCGCTGATCCTTCAGTAGAATAATCTTATAAATATCAAATCATTAATATGTTGAGTTGTCTGCAGAGCTCTAAAAGCCACTTGAGAATGGTATAGAGAAGTAAGTCTTGTTTGTGGGACAGAGAGGGGAAGAAAAAATGACTGGTTTTTGCAAAGAATTCTTTTTTTTCATGATAATCACTTAAAATAAGTGATTCCTGAAAAAGAGAAACTTTTTTCAGTTTTGTAATGTAGCATTCTATAATCTTTGTGTCACATGATGAAATAGAAATAATTTCTCAAAAAATTATTATCATATGCATAATATTAACTCATTCTATTTCAGTCAATTTCTTCTCCTTTCTCCCCAAAGTGGAATAATTTATTAGGTATCAATAATGTATGCTTATGTGTCTTGTGCAGACTTCCTCTGTTTAATTCCTCAGTGGTTTTGACTAATCTTTCTGTTCTAACTGACAAATGATTTTTATAATCCAATGTATTTTTTCATCATAGGAACAAACTTCTGTATTGCAAGGTCAAGCTCTGAAGCTCTTATGTGTACAACTGTACTGGCCACAGAAGTTTTATTGCAAAAAATAAGCAAATAATAAGCATTGTACTTTTCATGTACATTGTATTTTTCACATGTATTGTATTTACCATCAGTACTTATTCTGCATGTTATTACAGGTCTCATAATATCTGAAAGCATGAAGGAAAACATTTCATTTTACAGCAATTCTAGGTTTGGTGGTGGTTTTGGCACAGTTTTGTCATACCATGGGAAGCATAGTGGTAACCATTGCCAGCTTTTTATAGGATATCCAAAGACAAAGGAAGTTGTGCTCTTTTTGAGACAAGTTTCATCTTGGTGTTTGGAAAAAACATGGTGGTGACATAACTCTGCTTTGGAGACCATATTAAGAAACAGAACTGAATAAACCCCTCTGGACGTAACCTTCAGAGGCTCACACAGTTTAGTTTCTGGGAGCACTTTTTCTTGCCAAGTGACAATGGCATTGGTGTCTTCCTCCTAAGTGAAGTGGAAGTATAAATGTGGCTTTCATGTGTGTCTGGACCACTGTCTAATGCCTTATTAATTTATGGCACAGAAGAGGCTTTTATAAGGGGTGTGTGTTTGTGTCTGGGACATAATAAATCCGTATGTGACTTCAGTGCTTTTTAAAAATTCACAAAAGATTGATATAAGCAATATTAAACAAAGTATATATACTCCATGCCTGCTCCAATTATACAGACTTAATGTACCTTCTGAAATTCATTGGGCTTAGTATGGTCAGCCAGACCTCGGGGGAATAATAATTCTCTTATCACTTCTAAGATGAGAATCTAATTTCAATTTGAAATCTCAAAAAATTTTAGAGGATGGTTTGAACCCTTCTCTAGCCTGGAAAGCACTTTCAGAAAAGTAATACTGCAGTAGTGATACTCTCCAAAGTTGGTCTAAAGTTTGCAGGTCTGTGTTAAAGAAAGGGGTTGAGATAAAACTGTCAGATAAAAAAAAGGACCTCTCTTGTCTAACTGCTTTTTCCCTTCCATTAGGATGATATTTTATTGAAACACAGGACTTGCAATCCATATCACCAGAAGTCTGCTGCAACTTCCTATCTTGTTGTCTAGCTGATGCTTTGTTATCTAGATTATTGTAAAAATGTTTCCCTTTGAAGGGGGACTATTGTCAGTATTTGATCATATTGGCTGTTCACAGAGATCCAGACAGTGATGGTTAAAAATATTTTTATGTTGGCATAGGAAAATGAGTGCATGGAGAATGAAATATCTCAGACAGAAAGGATGGTTTGTTGTGTAGCAGATGGTGAGGATCATCTCCACAGCAAGAGTCTTCAACTGGATCAGATGATATTCCCAAAATTGGTTTTTGGTCAGTTTTCAAAACCTGTCTAGCCTGTGATCCCACATGTCCACTGCAGCATGTGCATGATTCATCTCTCCTGACTCCTATAAAGGACATATAAAACATCTAACTATCTTAAGGATGTACAAAATGCTATCCTATGTGATTACTTCTCAATCTGCATGAACAGTTTTTACTGAATAATCACAAGTGTCTTCTCTTAGTACTGCAATTCTGCACTAGGAACAGCTGGGAAATCTCTTTGTCTCATGTAAAAGTCACATACCTTGTGGATACATATTAGCAACATATAGACAAATCATCTACCTGTTCCATTAAATCAGATGTAGCCCTTTTATCTGCTGGCTTTTTTTACACAACCTTGTTATTGTTTTTGTTTCTTTTTGATTATCATTAGTTAGAATTTTAATACTGGAGGCTCTTCAGACTGATTATGCTGTGGACACCTTAGGATGTCTATCATCTCCTCAGGCAGCCTGGTGTATACCAGGGAGCCAAGAGGAAATACCTTGATTGTAAAGTTATCCAGATTATTTTCAAATAATTGCAAGAAAATAAAGCAGCGAACTGATATTCTCAAATGCAAAACAGCAATCTTATTTTTATACTGACTTACAAAGTTACACTGTAATTTTTTTTGAAATATTAATATAGTGTTTGATAATTTTTTCCAGGTAAACATATTTCTTGTCAGTGAAATTTTGTGTCTTATATTAGATACTCATACATTCTTTGAAAATGTAAATACCGTACACTCTTCAGATTCCTGTCACTAAGTTTAAAAAGTATTCAAATTCAAAAACGTTTCTGTAAATTGAACAACTGGTAGTAAATCTAAGAAATATAAACCAATTTGACTGACTACGATTTTTTCATCCACAGTGATGTGGGTTTAGATTTTTGAACTCAGCCATGAATCAGAGGTGGGGCCGTGTGCTATATTTTTTCATTCTATCTTTCCTAAATTTTCCTGGAGCCAGTGCTGTATTGAATTTTTGTACTCAACTCTTGTCCCAGACTAGATGAGCCAAATTAGACTGGAAGGCAGGTCGTAGGATTTTGAACATGAACTAGGTGTCTGTTCTTGCTTTTTAGGATATACCTGTTTTTTGTTGTTTTCTGAAATGGTTTTGTTACAAAGACTCATAGTGAAGCATACTCACAGCATCACAGAGCAGTGACCTCTCTGGGTCAGTTTTCTGGCTTAGATAACATTCAGTGTGACGATTACTAAAAGGCAGTTTCCCAACAGGTAGCTGTGGAGAACAGACTGAGCTCTTAATAGACGAATTCTAAAATCTTGGTAACAGGAGTTACAGTAGTTATTTATTCATTCATTGATTTAAATTTGGGGCTTAGGTCTCTGACTATTTTCATTATAAAACCAAAAATTATTGGAAAAGTTGTGTGTATAAGTCAACAGTCCCCACACTTACTATTCACCTTCATTTCCTCAGTTGTTGCTGCTTATATAAATTTAAAATCTCTTTTTTCTCTAGTATTTGGGATTATTTACTTTGAAGACAGACTAATTGGAGAGCCATTCATGCTAAGAATGTGTGGAGCTTTTGACAGTGTTGGAGCAGAGCACTGGCATGAAATGAATTGCTTAACCATAACACTTTTCAGGGATTGACACAAATGTCATATATAGTGGGAAACAATATTGATGAGAACGATGACACAATCAAGCCTGAATTTTTAAATAAAATTTTGAAAACAAGAAAATTAGTTTGTTCTCAAAAAAACCCCTTGAGTCTCTGTATAGGAAGGTTTATTTAATTTTACTCCAAACCATCTCATCACTAGTTTATTTACATATGTGTATAAGCCAGTTTCTCCTTGTAGGATCTCTTTCATGTGGTAGAGACACTTGAATCTTAAAAGTATATTTGTGGCACCATAAGATGACATTTTCATGGCATTAGTCATACAGTCTTCATTGTTATTGTACAGGTAGCATGGCAGCTCACAATATATGCTGAAAATATCTGTGAATTAAGGGTCAGCAAAGTAAAGCAATATAAAATGGCAGTCTTGTGGTCAGTCTTATGGTTTTTTTTAGCTTTGATATGTTTTAGATCTGGCCTTAGTAAAATCAAAATTCAGTATTCACATTTTTAGCCACTGACTTTGCCGTATATTTAACATGAGATGCACTTAATGCATGATAGCATAACAGATTATAGGAAGGTGACAGATTTATATTAATCAGTACATAGGTTGTTTAGGTGGTTTAGGGTATTTTTCTAAAATCAAGAGCTCAGAATAAAAACACGTGATATTATCTTTTTCTAAACTGTAAAGAGTTGAGAAAAATAGATCGAGGTACAAACAATGTAATGATGTAATAGTGCTTAAAGAAAGTTGTTTAGTGTTAGCAAATAATAAGACCATATTACAGTTTTTACTGTAGTAGCACTCTGTTTCTTCACCAAAATAACAATAAATGTAAGCATCCTATACTTTTGTGAAATAAAGGAATGTGCAGCAATAGGATTTATGTGTTAGAATATGATTGAAGACAGAAGAGGGTTACCAAAAGTCACAGATTGTAGGTTCGTGGGAAAAGGAGCTTGAGTTAGGTTATGAGGAAAGCCAAAAATCAGAATGCTTTGGGGGTCTCACATGAAGGTCAGATGCACTGAGTGTGTAATAAGTGGGAGGCAATGCAGCAGCCATTATCTTCCCCCTGACAAGAGAGCAGCTCACTGACCTCATATGTTGACAAATGGAGAGGAAAACTCTGCACTGAGATGTAAATTCCCTACGCAGGTCCCTCATGAATATCTTGTTTCCAGAATTCAAGCCAGTGACCTGGAAAACAAGGTTCCTCCCCAATCAAAATGACAGGCAGAGCTGGTTTCCTGTTAGGAGACTACTAGATGTGTAAAAAAATTATGATTTCTGAGAAGAAAAAAATGAGATGTCACGCAGAGCAAAATATTACTTTCAAATGGTCCTCTGCATCTTCCTTGAATGGCAGCTGTTAAGAATTCAATTGTGTGTATGACACACTGCAATGCAGGATGGAAGTTCTGTTGGGGAGCAAAAATGAAGAGAAATTTTCAATTCAAATACTCATTTGAGAATATTTGAATATCTGTCATTCTTTTTAGCCTAAAGGTTAATTATTGAAAAGAATTTCCATTAGTAACACAAATTGTAACCTTGTCAAATCCTCTTATGTAATGCATCAATGCTGAAAGGCACACTCTGCAAAACTGTACTATTAAATACATAACCTTGGTTTGTAGTGAATTTACACTTTTAGCAGTTTCCTTGATTTGCCAGTTATTTGTGTAAGATTTTATGGTTTTGTCTATGTACTTGTGTCAGCACACAGAGAACATTTTGTAAATGTTACTATATTCTGTTTTGCATATGTATGTTCCGTTGCCATGCTCTCTTTATTTCACAGATAGTAATTAAGAAAATTGTATGATGCCATTGCCCTCACACAAGACAAGTGGCTGCCTAAGGAATTCTCTTCCATATGACAGATCTCTTTTCTCTCTCTGTGCATGCATGCCAATGCTGTATCAGGATGTCCATTATTATATTTCTGCAGTCCTGATTTCTTGTAGAGGGAAAAAGCAATTATGATTTTTCTTTCTGGATGATGATTTAGCTCTTACTTCACCAACAGTCAGGATGCAGAATTATATAGTATTTGGATAAATACCATAAATTTTAATACTAAAGGGTGCTCAAATTTACATCATGAACTGTGGGCATGGGGAACATAGACTTTTGTTAGAGACCAACATCCTAAAGGTGGTGTAGTTCTCCAATCATCGACATAATTTACTTATATAAATAAATAAATAAAACTGCAGGAGTTCATTTTATAAATTAAGCTTTTTTCTACTGTGACTAGTTTTTTTCTGCTGTGAAAACTTCAGACAGATCCATCAGAAGTTTTTCAGAATTATGAAATAATTTCTTTTTTAACATGATACTAAAATCTGTTTTCCATAAAATATTTTTAAAAGTTTTTGGTTTTGTTTTATGGTGACTTTAAATAATTGTTTGCACTTCACTGTTTTCTCTTCCTTCATTCTGTTTCATTCTGAGTTGTACCATGCACTGATGTAATGCTCATGCTGTTTCTGCAGCCTGGTACAATTTTTGTTAAGAGACAGCATGGTTTGAGTTTGCACACAGAGCTTAGGCAGAATGAATATGTTAATAAGCTCCAACCTCAGGTTGCACACTCAAATTACTATCAATTGTGCATGCAATTTTTCCAGGCTATTTGTTTTGAAAATAAGTACTAAATTATGCATTCAATGCAGTGTCATGTATGAGTACAAAAGAGGAATTTGCTCAAATATTTCCAAAAAGGAACAAAGTGTGTGCAAATATGATGCAATTCAATTATTTGATGTGCCCACTTTAGCAATTTGGATACAGGAATACAAAAAACTTATCATATTGAAAGTGGGAATGAAATGCTTGAAAGGCAGGCAACTGAGCCTGCGACTTTTAGTGGATGTATGCATTTCAGTTATTTAGCACCCGTCATTAGCAGGCATTTTCAAATCCCTTAGTCTGGATAAAATCCTGAATAACAGTTGAAAACAAATAGAAGAATATTATTGTGAGCTGTCCTAGTTGGGGATATATTGTCAAGAAACTGCATTGCTTATAGTTCCTGCTCATTCCCTTGCTAAAAGCTGTTTTCAGACTAGGACAGATTTGTTAGAATTTGGTCACAAATCTAAGATTGCCTGACACTGAAAAAAGTTAAGATCTGTCCAAGTAGGAGACCGTATGCAGGCAGCATATCTACTCTGTTGCTTTGGCTCTACTCTTTTTGTTTCCTTATTCATTTGTTTAAATGTTTCATTTCATTTTTCTTGGAGCAGCAGGTATGAAGTAAGACCAACTGAGGTAACAAGAACAGGGTGTACTTGGTAGGGTGTGGTTTAAAGAGTCTATGACTCACACATATTCTTTAAGTTTGTATCTTTAAACATTTTTTAACACTATAGCTGCAAGCCCTGTATGCTTTGTCTCATGTACTTCAAAGCATGTACTAGATACCATCAATACTCTTCTAAGACATTGAAAATTTCCAAGCTGTAAAGAAGCCCTTGCAAAGTAACCCACAATCAAAAGCAGCTATATATCTGTTTATATCTATATATATATATGTGGATATTCCTAAATCTCACACTTTCAGAGCAACAGGAAACAAATGAGAGAGGTATTAGGAAGCCTTTGCATGGGACAAACACAGCTGTGGAAGAAAGAGGAATGATGTATTTGAAACCAGATGGATATGGATACTCTTAGAACAGAAACACAATTTTGGATCCTCTTGGAGTAAACTCGTTAAGCAAGTTTACTTCTAGAAATAGACAGAAGTTCCAGATCTACACTTGCGAAACTGCTGTGATTTGAAGTAGCGAAGTTGCAAAAGAAAATAACTTTTAAATTCGTATTGAAAGTTTTCCACTGAAGGTCCTTAATGTAAGGCCGTGGACTGCTTGTTGGCCATCCGAGAGACTCGTCCATGACAATAGTTTCCCAAGCCCCAAATCTTTTCTCAAAAAGGGATGAATTTCCCTGAGTTATTGAGGCAAGTGTGTCCTGAGATCTGTATCGCTAGTGCAAGTCAGGAATAGACAACTGCACGGTAACTTTGAAGTTCTGTGGCAGTTGTTCTTGGGCTGGTGAAAAATGTCTAAACATGCAGGATTTCTTCTCCTCAGTGAAAGATGGCACTGGTCTGAAAAAGACAGTAGGCTACGGCAAAGTCTCAATACGGGATGTAAGTTTGGTAAATTGAATTGCACATTGTGCAAATGTATAGCTGCGATAGCCTATAGGGGGTCAGGCATCAAGCCAAAGATCATTCAGTCATCACAATTTGTGGTACGAAGATGGACAATCTGCCCCTGTCTGCTCCAGCTCTGGTGGTGCAAGCAGAAGACAGCTGAGATTCTGTGACTGTGAAGAAAGTGTTTGTTCACAATCTAATGAAGCCTGAAAGCATTATAAGACTTCAAGACCTTTGCCTATTATCCTGCAATCATAATAAACTAAATTCTTCTTCTTAATGTGGGGTTTGTTTTAAGTGCTAAAATTTGAATATCGACAGTTAAAAAATACATCTACATTTGTTAAAGTCAGCTCATGTTATTCTTTGTCTAAAGAAAGGGGGGAATTTCACCCATACCCTGGAAAAGTCTTGTAAATGAGCTTGCATAGACAGTCAAGAGGGATTTGAAACTTCCCCTTTTGTCTGGGACTTCCAGTTCGAATATGAGGATGGGAAGTAAGAGATGCTTGTTGACACAGGCATCAATGAGACAGCATGGAACTGAGCTTGCTAGAAACTGTTTTCAAATAAGTTATACTAAATTATATATAGCCACAGCCAGAGAATTGCTCCCTGAATTTTTGGGTAGGAAGATTATCTTTAAAACTGATTTTCAACAAATATAATTTATTGTGTATGTTCTGATCTACACACCCAGGTTATAAGAAGGAGGATGTGAACTGGAGTTGCTGAGAATGGTAGAGCTGCTATCAGAAACTTGAAATGTAGGATGTGTTGTAGCATAAACACATCAGTTTCAAATTATCAAGGCACCTAGAGTTGTGAAGTTTTATTGTCTTTTAAGTAGTGTTACATTTTCAAGAGGAGTAAAATAAAATATTTCTGTGCCCTTAAATACTTCATGGTATTTTTCAAAAGATGTCTGACATTAATTTTAGGTGATAATTTGAAACCTAGAGGTGAAAGATATGGAATTGATCCTGCAGTAGGTTACATGTCAATCGCCAGTTGACTTCTACAGCAAGCTGTTGAGGGTTAGCTCAATGAGTGCTACAAGGAATAATATTTAATTTTAATTGAGAAGTGGGAGTGTGAGAGAAAGACTTGCCTTTCAATCTCTAGAGCATTTGAACACTAGCTGCTTACAGAGAAGCACTCAGATTGAGATAAACTTGAGGACACTTACCCAACAAGAACTAGACTGATTCCTTTTCCTGGAAAGAAAACTACATTTAATCTCATTTATTACTGAAAAATATTTTCCCATCTTCATAATATATAAGCATCCTGATTGTCTGAACACAATAATTTGTCTTACTGGCAGGCTAGATAAAAAAGAGAATTTTATAGGAGTGTGAATATAATTCTTCCTAATTATGTGCAAAACAGTCCTTTTTCCCCCAGTTGTGGCTACTAGGTGCTAAGCTAAGTAAAATGAAAAATGAATACACTGAAAATAGCTCTTTTAGCACACTTAAGTCAAAGTTAAGCTTATTTACTAAAACATCAGATATACTGATTTCTATCTTCATTTTTTATATCTTGCTCATTTGAAAGGGTTAAGGCAGCAAGCACTCACAGGGTGCTCTTAAATGAAGGTATAAAGGCACTTGTAATGTTTGTGGTCCTGCTTCCAGCTCTCCTGGAATATGTAGCCTTGGGCACCCATCCATATTCCTCCAAACACTTTACTCTGAAGTGTGAGAATGAAAAAATACATGTGAACTTCTGGTTTTAATAATACAGAGGCAAACAATTCAGGTGAAATGTTCAGTCTATACACAGCTATTTGTGTTAGGATACATTAACGTGGATCTAGATAGAATGAGTTATATGTGACATACCTGCAGTTTTCTCTGGACCTCTCACTGAGCATTAGGAGATCATGATGATAAATCTTTTCAAATTTTGTAGCCAGCAATTTGATGAAGAATGACCTCAGGGACAGAAACACTAATAGGTATCATAAAATCATAGAATGCTTGGACTCTAAGGGACCTTAAAGATCATCTAGATCCAACCCTCCTCCTGTAGGCTTCCACTAGACCAGGCTGCTCAGCCTGGCCTTGAACACTTCCAGGGATGGGGCATCCACAGCTTCTCTGGGCAATCTGTTCCAGTGTCTCATCACCTTCACAGTGAAGAATTTCTTCCTAATATCTAATCTAAACCTATCCTCTTTCAGTTTGAAGCCATTCCTCCCTGTCCTGTCACTGCACACTCTTGTATAAAGTCCCTCTCCATGTGTCTTCCTTGTAGGCTCCCTTCAGGTACTGGAAGGCCACAATTAGGTCACCCATAAGCCTTCTCTTTTTCAGGCTGAATAATTCTAACTCTCTCAGCCTTTCCTCATAGGAAAGGTGCTCCATCCCTCTGATCATCTTGGTGGCCTCCTCTGGACTTGTTCCAACAGCTCATGTCCTTCTTATGCTGGGACCCCAGAGCTGGATGCCGTTCAGATTTCTCAAGTGGTTATGAACCCAACTTTTAGTTCCAGTGGGACTGCTTCCTCAGTCACCCTCCTGCTATCTATTCACCTGAGAGGTGTGGGAAGACAGGTTGGTTGTCATTGAAGACTGTGATAAAAGTTTTGTGTGTTCCTTTGCCTTCTATTTATCTGTTGCTACCAGTTTGCCAGTGTTATCAGAGAGGATTGACCTTCCTTTTCTGGTGTATATGCCTGTAGAAGCCCTTCCTGTTATTCCTTGCATCTCTTTCCAGGTTCAGTTCCACCTTTGAATTGGCCTTCCTCGGCCCATCCTTACGAAATTTAACTTCATCTTTATACCCTTCCCAGGTCACCTGTCCTATCTTCAGCTGTCTATGCATTTGCTTCTTCCCCTTTAGTTTAACAGAGACGTCCCTGCTCAGCCATGCCGGTCTCCTGCCTTCCTTGCCCAATTTCTTGTGCATGGAGAGTCAGCTCTTGAACTCTATGGAAGATTTTCTTACAGACCTGCCAGCTCTGTTCCACTCCTTTGTCCCTGAGGGCAGGC
The DNA here is from genome assembly GCF_017639235.1 of Corvus kubaryi. NCBI lineage: Eukaryota > Metazoa > Chordata > Aves > Passeriformes > Corvidae > Corvus > Corvus kubaryi. The sequence continues at coordinate 7,378,765 of NW_024581096.1, forward strand.
TCCCAGGGAATCCCACTGACTATCTCCCTGAAGAGCTGGAATTCTGCTTTCCTAAAGTTCAGGGTTCTGACTTTAGGCCTTACCTGACCCATATGCTCAGGATTGCAGACTCCACTGATGCATGATCACTGCAGTCCAGCAGTGATCATGCACCAATCTTGACATCCTCGATTAGCTCAGTTACACCGATGACCGTCAGACCCATACGATGCTTTTGTAGAAAAAGAGAGGAAACCTGTTTAAAAAATTTGAAAATTATGGAATATTTGTCTTATGAGCCTTCATTCTGAAGTAATCTATGAGTGGTCAAAAACCTCAAAGCTATACTGCAAAAGTGGTCTTATCTATTTAATGCATTACACATTTGTTGTAGTAGCTATATTTCAATGTACATATAACAGGTTTGTGAAGCATGCTTGTATTTGCCATAAACATGAAGTAGCAGCCAAAATGACAGTACAGTGACTGTTCTTACTATACATTCCTTAGAGAGATGGCAGATGGCTTTGTAAAAGTAATACTGCAGAATGAGAGTACAGATAAAAAGGGCAAAATTCATACATATAATAGCTTGTTGACAATCTCAGTGCAACTTCTCTTAGATTTTAAAAATAATGCAGAAAGCAATTCTGCAGCATTCTAAAGCAATTCTACAGTGTATCCAAGTAGGTCTGCTTTGGGACTGGCGTGTAATGGGAACATGGCATCCCATTGACCCTATGTTAGCCCCTAGTGTTTAATTAAATGAACACAATACATGTCATTGTAGTGATGTATTTTGATCTTCTACAAATGTTCACTCAAATAATTCTGCTCTTTAAAAACAATATGTCCTTCAACATTAACTAAGGCCTTGTGAACTTCATACTAGCTACCTATTATAACAGTAAACACAAAATGATGCTAGAAAAATGATACTTGTATATAGAATATTTATAACACCATACTTTTATGGAACTGGGCTGACTCAAAGAAGAACAAAAGACATCTGTTTTTCAGTATTCTGAATGCATCAGATATACTGAAAAATATGAAGGACTATTCCTCATAATTTTAACATGAAATGTGGTAAAACATGTCTTTGGGGTGGGGGTTTTTTGGTGGTTTTTTTTTAATATACTATACATATTTGACATTTCATTTGATTTTCACTTTTATTTGATTTTAAAAGCATGATTCTTCTATGCAAACCTAGGAAATGTATTTATTTATTTATTAATTTTATACTAGACGTAAACCTTAAACAAAAATATGACAGGTTCAATAATGACAGAGCACGAGGCTTCTGTTCTTTGATTCAGGTCAAGCATTCTGATTCCAATATTAGGACTATCTTGGGGTTGCTGAAATGATGCTTTAACTGCTTATGTTTGGTAATATTAAAAATCTGATGTAACACAAAACATAGCATATTATAACTCTTTCCTCGTTGTATGGAAAAACCTCAAAATCATTGATTAGAATTTGATTCCTTGATTGATTTTTTCCCCTAGACTAAAAATGTGATTTGTGACTAATTAAAACTGTCATATATGCTGCTATATTTACATTTTTCTGTATTTGATACTGTACTATCTGCATCACCATAAATGCCATTGTAGTAGTTCCCTGGTTATGTTAAAACTAAGAGAAACTATAAAATATTAAAAAATGCTTTATTTGACCAGGGGTTACTTCTTACACTGAAAATCTCTAATGAAGTAAGAGGCTAAACAACGATGGAAAACTGAAATCTCTAAAATACTCTCCCAGAAATACCTCTGTTATTTGACTAAATAGAGCAACTGCTCAAAATGATTCATGATCAATTTTATTCTGTTTTATGCTTTTGAAAAAAAACCCCAAAACCTACAAAAAACCAGCAGGATCCTATCAGATTTTGAGAGTAAAGTAAATAGGATTGAATCTCTGCATGCTTACGGTAGTTAATACGTAGAAAAAACACTTTTACGGAATTAGTTTGGCTCCTGTTCAGAATCTAGCAATATCCCTATTAAATTTCTATTTAAATCTCTGGTACAGATGAATGAATAGAGGATTAACATATATTTCTACTGTGTTCTTAGTATTTATCTTGACTATTGACTTATCTGCAGAGACAAAAGGGAAAAATATACCCTCAGCTGGGCCAAAAATTAATTCTTTTTTAAATAAATAATGAATACTTAGGTTTTAAAGATAAATATAGTCATATTTTTATAAATGTTTTTGTAATGTTTTAAAGGTTAGACGAAAATTCAGCTGAATACAGAGGACTGATACACTTACTGTTTCAGGCAAGTTGGGTTAGAACTTGTTTTTGAAAGTCTTACTCTTCCAAAAAAACTTTAATGAAAGCAAAAATGCATCAAATCCTCCATATCCAGCTGAATTTTCATCTAAACTTTAAAACATTACAAAAATATTTATGAATTCTGCAGTCTAGATGGAAATCATCAGAAATTTGGTTGAGGCATAATACACAAAAAAATCCCCTTTTTGCAGCAGAGAGAAAGGAAAAATCTCCAAATTTCAGGGATGAGCAGCCCTTCCTGAAGGGAGCCTCACTGAGAGACAGATTGAATTTTTTTCCATTTGTGAAAATGGGGGAGCATGAAAAGATGAAAATATTTCTTTATGAAGTGACCACTTCTCAGAATAGCTTAGATTCTACTTTGTTCCTTTTCTCACCATTCTCCAGATATTTTCTGATCTCACACTGTCACTTCATTGGAGGAAAGCAGGATTTTTTTTCATAGGTGTTCCTTTCCCTATAGTATTACTTTAGTTTTATATCAGACTTCTGGTGGAATATCCAATCTACTATAAAATTTGCATTTGCAGTCAGCCTTGTGTTAAGATAGGCCCATTAAGCTGTTTCACAAAAATTTGAAGATTTATACTCTCTCACATGAGGACAAGCTGAAATACTGATAGATTTGGGAAGTCTATATGTATTACTCATTTAATGTAATATGATTTCATAGAAAAGTTATTAGTTGTTGGAGCACATTAAAAAGAGCTTTAATCCTCAGCATAGGTATGCAGCAATACATAAATCAGACTTTAAAAATGTCTCATGCTGGAAAACAATACTGAGATATTGGAAAATCACTACCTTCTGTTCATTTTAAATTTGTTTTACCTGGAAGATCTAAAATGTACTCCTATCTCCTACAGATATTGTGCTTTAGAATTCTGCAACAGATGTAATTTCCTATTTAATACCGTACTCAAATTTTTTAAGGAACTTCATTGTTTTGTGACAAGTGAAATGATATTTCACTACAGAGAGTTTAGTAGTCTTATGAATATTTATAAGCATACTTTTCACAACTGTTCAGCAGAAAACCGATTTCAGTGATTTTCATATGCAGTGGATTATAAGATTTTCTGGTTTTTTGTCCTTTCCCCATTAAAATTTCTACCCTTTCTTTTTTTTGCTTTAAAGTCTAAAAAAAATTACAATATCTTCCTCTAGCATTCTAGAGCCTGCCAAATACCACCCACAATTAGAAAAACACTGGGGTCTTTGCAGACCACCCTTCAGCCATCACACTGACAATATAATTGTAGAACTCATATTAGACAGACTGCATTGGGAACAGGACACTCAGCCTTTGACAGAAGCTGGTGGGCTATTAAGGAAGTAGCCAAGTAGCAGCATGCTGTTCTGACACTTTTCTTGCAGTCGATGAATACAGAGTGACTCCTCTGAGTGAATGCCAAGGCATCATGATTAGCATAATTAGAGCATACCTTTGTGGTGGCACAATTATATCTATACGAAGTTGCAGCAAGCAAGACTTGGTTGCAATTGGTGATATGCCTCATTATCTAAATACACAGCTTCTGATTTCAAAGGCTGTCAAGTGAGATGGAGTAAAGCTACACTTCATTTGCCCCGGTATTGCCTGATAGAAACCTTAAATATCTTTTTTCTTCTCAGCTTAAAAATAAAGTTGTGCTTTGTACCTTCATGCTTAATATTAACAGCTGAGCCAGATAAAATATTTTTCCTCTACAAAGTATCTCCAATTGCCAACTGCCTAAACAATAACACATGTAAGAAAATCACACTAATTTCTACACTGTTGTAGGTCTAGCTGAAGGTGCAGAGCACACTTCAGTACATGGCTCATTGTGCCTTTTCAAATGTACTAATATAATAAAGTGTGATACAACATAAGTATGATGCTGAAACCCAGGGGTCTCTAAAAGCCCTCACCAGAAAGTCTATTTAAAGAAGTCTAGTCTATTATACATTAATAATAGTTCTTATCCTTATAAAGAGAATCTTCCAGCATAGTTAGAAAACTTCTCTTATGATATCCTCTCCCTTAATGGCTCCTATTTTTTTTATCACTTACTTCTCTCTGGGTCTCTGTTGTCTTCTCCACTGCACCAGCAAACCTCAGACAAAAACAAGGCTGTGTTTATCAAGCTGAGTTGTTCAGTTCATGACGTCATAAAAAAAAGTTAGAAGCCTGTGTCAGTAGAAGACTGGATCAGAGAATAAATACTCAGTTAACTGTAAAGGGCAAGCCTGATTAGAGTATATTAGATGAGCTACAATGAAGGCTAGCTCCTTCTAGGTAGCTCAACTCACTCTATGTGGCAATAGAGTGTTCACTACCAATCTGTCAACTGCTTCTGGTCAGTCTTCCTCTGACCAGCACAGGAAGAGAAGCAGTGGATCATTTTGATCTGAGGAACTGAAGATTGGGAAAGCAATTTTCTCTTCTCCAAGCCCTTTTAGTTGTCACCACTGTTGATCTTTGTTGACATCTTCCACTTGGCTCCATATTATTCTTCAGCTCACATATGTGTGTTGCTGCTTCTCACAATATTTGTAGGAATTATCTCTTTCTTCCTTAACCAGCCCTTTCAACTACTCCTTGTCTCTCCTGTGTGCTTAAATCAGCTCTTTGACAAAGGAATTATCTTTTGCTGTATATTGTACAGCAAAGTCATCGCAGATCTTCACAAAGCTTTTGGATATTCTTGTGAACTGGCATTGGTAAAAAAAAGGAAAAACACAAGAAAAAAGAGATCAGTAACTTTTTATTAAAAAATTTGCTGTTTATAATTCAAAAGAAAGTTTTTGAGATTTCTTTCCTTTTTAAAAAAATCTTTTCTAAAACTACTGTTTTGTACAAAGAAATTCTTTATCAAAGGTCTGAAAATGAAATCACTGTTTTCATTAGGAGGATTTTTCCAGCGTCTCAGATGACAGATACATCTACTTTTTCTGTTTTCTTCCTTAAAAACAAAAAAAACCTCTCCTCCAAATCAAAAGTCTGTTCACAAGCCATTATTGATTTCTCAGTAAGAAATGTATTGTGATTTTTGAGCCACATATCCACATGCTGTATTTTTCAGCAGTCATACCTGTTCTGGTGAGCTTCTCCCTTTACGCACAAAAAACCAGAAAAACCAAGAAAATGAATTCTGAGACTGAAGTCCTTGTTCCATGATAAGCTTTTTGTGGGTAGATGATGTTATATGGCAAAACCTAATATTGGAAATAATCTGGTTTTTTTATAGCTTTGTGTAATATCAGGGCATGCTTCCCATGTTTTTTTTTTTCAGTCAGTCTTTCTGTAGGCAAGAAAGGAAGGAGTGAATGAAAATCACATTTTTTTACCTCTCCCACACATATTTGCAAAGATATTTTTGGCAAAGAAAAGCAACTTTTCATTCATAAATCTCCTAGTGATAAAAATCACTAATAATTACTTCCAGATAGCCAGGATCTTAATATACCTCTGTAAGAAACAGAAGGAAGAGCACATAAATTAAACTAATTCCCATAATTTGAAGGAATGATTTTTGCTTAGGCTAAGTAGATTTTTTAGAGGATTTTTATGTACAACATAGATAAATATCCAAAGTAAGCCTAGAAAGTGCTTTTAAGTCTCTAATCTTGTACAACAACCACTAAAACAAGCATAAGAGTCTTACACTCTTCTCACTGAAAACTCCCAAAAGCTGTCATTGGTTCAGTGACATCAAGTTTGCAACCTTAGTTTGCCACTAGCAGCTAACTTACCTAATATTCCAATGCTGAAATTCTTCAGTTTTTCTCAATGTGTATGTATTTTTTACATAGTAATGTTAAAAAAAGACTAAGCTGTATCCTAATCTACATTTAATAAACTGTGTTTTGTTAGGGCCAGATACTGAAACATAGAGAGTATCTAGGAAGTAGGTATACTGTAATGAAGTAATGAACTTCATTCTGTGTTTAGTTGAAGCTATGGTCAAGGAAAGAAGCATGTAAACAATGCTGAAGGAAAATCTGAGTGATCTCTGTTGCTTTTTCCAGAGGTTGTAATACACCACTTATCTCTCCGGACTTGGACTAAGGAAAGAGAGTTGAAGGGTTGCTGATCTAAAATGAGTACTCAAAATTCTCTCTTACTCCTCTTGCCAAAGTCTGTGTATATCTAGTTCCGTAAGTTGTTTCTGTGTTTTGATTTTAAAATTTCCCATGTACTCTAGAGTTTTCTAAGTCTTCCCATAATTGCACTGAACCAAGCAGTTTGGCACATGACATTACGTGCCTTCGCAGATCTGTACTTTTCTCCATCTGTTTTTGCTCCCATGGTGTATGAAGAAGAAAGATCATGGCACAGTGCCTGCAGTGAGACCTCTCTCTCACTTATGTTTTTAGGAGGCAAACTCCAGCCTGATGCTCTTTTTCAGAGACCTGGCTTTGCTCTGACTCTGTGGTCACCACCTTCCCCACATCCTAGAAAGTGAGAACCTTCATCAGAATTGGAGACCAGTACCTAAACTGACTTCAGTTTTTCATGGGAAGATCTAACACCTTTCAGCTCAGTTCATACAGCTTGGCTTGGTGCACACTGAGAGTAGTGAAGGCTTCCCATACCATCTATAGGTGTTCTTCAAAGCATACTTCACATCTAGAGAAAAGCAAATGTCATATTTTTGAGTGCTCTCATACTAGATTTCATTTATATACAACAGCCACAGAAAGACTTAATCTCTGAGTGTTCATTTATTACTATGCATAGTTACTATTACACGTAATGGCAAAGTAACACATCGTAAATTGTTTGTCCTAAGCACCTAACAAGTATATTGTAGAAAAAGAAATGCTGCTTTCCAAATTATAGTCTTAGAACAGGAAAGATTTCTAAACAACATAATACAATTCAACAAGAAATGGGATTTCTGCAAGAAAGGAGGCCTAAAAAAATCTTTCATAGTGAATATAAATTTTACCACTCCTTTGCCAAAGCCAAGAAAAATTAAGGTGATGATAGATTTTGTACCTTTTCTAAATTTCATAGGGATATGCTGATATTCCAGACACAGTATGACTATATTATTTGAATATGATGAAATTTAAATTAAATGTGTAGAGAAAGAGAAAATCCAACACAGAATTGTACACTGTTTGCATATCTCTCTGAAGGACCTTTTCGGAGAAAATGAAACCAATAAGCAAAATTGAATCTTTTAGAAGACATTGTACCTTCCATCAAACTGCAGCATCCTTTAAGGTTATTGGGTATTCTGATGCCATTGGAAAAGTGATGCAAAATATCAGTGCATTTAATTCTGTGAGAGGTTTCAGTTATTTATCTACAGAAGTAAAATTTGTCATAGCCTCATTTGTATGCCATTGGAAAGTTTATGTAGTTGTTTATGCACAGAATTATTCATAACATCTCCATCTTCTGGCATTGACCAGGATGCTGTATAAATCGTAAATGTAAAATAACATTTGAAAAGTGCCATGTCATTGAGACAAGACTCACACTTTTGTTACTTACACAAAGAGCTTTTTGAACTAGACTTGTACTTCATTCATTACATGAGTCAGAAGCTAAACTTAGTATAAACACCTATACAGCCACTCTTTTATGTTAACCTGTTTGTTTAACCTCACAAGTTTTATAACTTGTGTTATACTGTTCGAACAACTTTTAAGTATTCAAGGTCCAAACTATAGGCCAGAATACACTGTGCCTGCATCTTTTGAACAACTTGTAAAAAGCATTATTGTTAAGACACATCTTTTTCAGAAATTTCTCATTCACTTGAACAGACTACTGAAAAAAGTACATTGTGTGCAAGAACTATGTTTTTTGTTGGTTGTTTTTTCTTTTCATGACTGGAGTGCATGAAATGCCTGATATAGTGGGGAGTGATTTTGAAGTGGAGGACCTAGTGCTGTGCCACTCCTTGCACTTGGAGACCAGCTGTGCCAGTTGCTGTATTGGAAAAAATGCCTGCTGTGAATCTAGTCTGCATGTGTTGCTTAATTTCCTGAATTATCATATTCCCCTAATCAGTTTCTGAGTTAAGGACCAAAATTGAGGATCCAGGTGAGCAGCAAGGATTTAATGTCTAGAATGAAATAGTCTATTTTGGCTTCTTCTTCTTTTTTCTTTTTTTTTTTTCTTTTTGCAATCTAAGGGTACATTTCTTCCATGTATCTTGTCTTAGCCACTGAACATTTCTTTTGATTCCACTTCATTTAATTGACCTAAATGATATTTCACAAACACAAGAAACTTAAGCAGTATTATAAGAATCAGATGAGGGCATATCTACCATGGAATCCACAAAATAAATAAATTTATCAGACCTAGTAAGTGGAGACAGTAGAATATGAACCAAATATTTGCTACCTTTCTCAGTATACATATTTTCATTGAACTGGGCAAAACTGTGATGAATATTTCAATATATGTAACAGCTTACATACAGATGCTTTGAAAAGTACAGCTCGATTTGGCACTATTAAATAAGGTTCACAAATGTCTTGACTACAGGATCAAGGTTGGACCTGTAAAGTTTTCCTTGTTTTTTATACTCCATAGAACATAAAAAAGATTTATATTGTAAGATTTTCACAAAATCACACAAATCTTTCCTTGTCTATTTGATTCCATTTGCTGGAAAAACAGCAAGAGGGAGGGATTCCAATACCAGAATAAGGTTTTGCTTGTGCTTGAGGAAGACATATAAGAAAATAATTTTATGAAAAAATGATACTGTGACCTGATGTCTGTGAATGAAATCCTCGTTGTTTATTGGCTATGGACATCTCATAAGACATAATGCAAGTTCACAATTCAAAGAAGGAATAACGCCATTAAATGGCTTTTGGATGATTGTATCTTTTTAATGATAGATGAATTGTAAATTTGGATGGGCATGAATGCTTGACAATTTAATTGCTCCAGTTTGGATAGTAGCATATGATAAGCTGATACTACTTTCTGGCTGTACAAATGTTTTAAAAGTACTTCTGCTGATATGGTGTAGTAACATACTGAAAATAATTTGAATGGTCTCTGATGTTATCTCAAATCTTCTTTCAGAGGAAATCCTGCTGTTAAAAGAAAGCTCTTATTTAAAGGGTAACATCTGCTGCCTGTCAGCATTAAGTGACTACTTAAATGCTTATTTGTGGTTGCTAGAGCAGGCTTAACTATGAGTTTGAGGTACAACACATGTACACTTTGTCTACTGCATATTTTTTCCATGTCCTGGCTTTCTCTGGTGTTAGATTGCTTCAGGTCTGATTTAACCAGCCAGTGTGAATGTACGGTGATAAGGTCTGCGAAGTCTTGTCCTCCTGCAGTTTTTCCTGTGCACAGAAATAAGGATGAAGGGGGTGGAGTACCTTACAAAACAAAACCATTTCATGAGTGCTGAAGAAGACAAATCATCAGCATCTTAGGCTGCACTTGTGTTCATCTTCTGTTTTCAGTGTTCTGTGAAGGAAAAAGACAGGGCTGAGGTGGTAACACTTTTACAGGCTCTGCAGTGGAGTGGTAAATATTATCAAGAGAGGGGCAGTCATGTTCTCTCTGTTCCCGCTGATAAGTCTGTTTCTGCAGTAATGCCAATGATGACTTTCCCTCTTTACTTTTAAGTGGTATCAGAAACACCAAGCTTCTAAAAACTGGAAATCATGCCTTGAATGACAGGCTTATTTAGTTACTATCATTTGGGCTTGTTTTTATTTATATTTATATAGACCAAAAAAAAAAAAATTCCATACAGCAGGGCTAAAAACAGAATTCTTAAAAAACCCCCAGCAAAACAAGATGTTGAGAGATCCTCATCTCCTCATGAAATACAATTTTCATGTTATATTTGAAAATTGACCATTCCAAATTTATATATATATATATATATATATATATACCATAAGGATAATTTTGGCCTCTATATTTGGGAATTTTAATTTCTATACAACAACAAAAAAATTCTCTGGTTATGATATTTTGTATTCACAAGAACAGAGGAGCAAACAGTCAAATTTCCCAGGTAAATAACTTTGTCAAACACACTCTGTCTTTGTTGGCAAGAGCATACCGAGTATGATGAGAGAAGTGATTCTTCACCTTGATTTGGTACATCTTTTAAGTGCTGTCCAGATTTGGGTTCCCCAGCACAAGGGCATTGATACGGTGGAGTGAGTCCAGAGGAGAGACACCAGAATAACTGAGGAACTGGACTATAGGGCATATGAAGAGAGCTTAAAATGTCTGGGTTTTACATAATCACAGAATGGGTAGTGCTGGAAGGGACAACTGGAGGTTATCCAGTCTCACTGCTCTAGTGGAGTCCCCTCCCTAAAGAACCTTACCCAGGATTGTGTTCAAATTACTTTTGAATGTCTCCAGGGTTGGAGACTCCACAACCTCTCTGAGATACCTGTTTCAGTGCTTGTCACCCTAAAAGTTAAGAAGTGTCTCCTGATGTTCAGAGGGAACCTCTGTGTTTCAGTTTATGCCCAGTGCCCCCTGTCTGATCGTGGCACAACACTGAAAAGAGCCTGGCTCCTTCTTTGCACTCCTTCTTTGAATACTTATACACAACAGTAAGATTTCCCTGGGGCTCTTGTTCCTTCAGGCTGAACAGTCCTAGGTCTCTCAATGTTTCCTCCTGTAGGAGGTGCTCTAGTTCTTTAATCATCTTTGTGGTCCTTTGGTGGACTCTTTCCAGTAGCTCTATCTCTCTCTTGTACTAAGGAGATCAGAAGAGGACACAGTGCTCCCAGATGTGGCCTCTCCAACATTGAATAGGGAAAAAAGATCACCTTCCTCGATCTGCTGGCAACACTCTGCTTAATGCAGCCCATGATACCACTGTTCTTCTTTAGAGCAAAGGCACATTGCTCTCTCATGTTCATCTTGGTGTCTGTCAGGAATCCCAGGTCATTTTCTGCCCACCTGCTTTCCAGCTGGGTTGCCCCCAGCATACACTGCTGACTGGGTTTGTTCCTCTCTTGGTGCAGGACTTTGCACTTCTTCTCATTAAATCATATGAGGTTTCTGGCAGCCCATTTCTCCCCCTGCAAAGGTCCCTCTGTTTGGAAGCACAAACCTCTGGAGCATCAGGCTTTCCAGGTTGTGTCATCTGTAAACTTACTGAAGATATACTTTGTTCCATCATCCAGATCATTAATGAAGATATTACACAGGACTGAACCAGTATCGAATCCTGGGGTACACCAATAGTTATTGACCTCCAGCTAGACATTGAGACACTGATCACCAGTCTCTGGGCCCAGACATTCAATCAGTTTTCAATCTACCTCCCTGTTGGCTTAACTAGCCTGTACATCAACAGCTTGTCTACAAGGATCTTATGTGAGACAGTCTCAAATGCCATTTTGGTAATCCATTTTGGATACTTTTCAGTTTCCACAAAGACAGTCATTTTATGATAGAAGTTTGTCAAATTGGTCAAGTATGACATCCCATTGGTAAAGCCATGCTGACTACTCTTGAAAATTTTCTGGTTCTTAGTGTTCCTGCAAATAGTTTCCAGGGTTTTAGAGGAACTTCTGCTTCTAGGATTTGCTCAAAAAGACTAGTTTAAGAAATTAATCTATTGCTGTTTCTAACTGGGTATTGTTACTCTTATTGCTGGACTCTTATAACCTTGACAGGTCACTTCCAATCTAATTGCACAGAGGTGGCTAGCAGGACCAGACTAGGAGTATTGCCATGCACCCTCATTCAGGGACATTGCATTATCTTATGATAAGTGAATCTATGCATTTCAGATTGTAGTCAGAATACACACTTCCTTTTTGTAATGTTGTAGGGCAGTGGGTCTGGAGGGTCTTCCCCCTTTTGGACATGGTGTAGACCTCCACTAAATAAGCAGACGTTATACCTATTTCCCTGTCCAGTGGACAACTGGAAGATGACTTCAATGTAGGTGATGTCTTACTCCTTTCTTTGATGCTCTAGCTTGTGTTCTCCTTTACATTTAAAACAGTTTCTTATATTTTTCACTTTTTTTTTCACTTCCCTTTTATAAAGATCAAAACAGTTCCTGTGGACCTACCATAAACTTCAACATAATTGAAATCTTTTTCCATGCAGTATGGTGAGCAATGCCACATATCTCCGCTTAACAGTAACTATGTTCAAAATACCAAAGTCTCGTAAAGAAAGAGCATGATATTCTGCCCCAGCTTAAATACTGCCACGGATTCTTAAGTAACACAACCCCCACACCACACATATTGTGGTTAACAGCACAGCCTAAGTTCCAACGTCATCTGCAATTACCTGTGCCTTTGTTATGCATCGCATTTTGATCATATATGCCTAGCTTCCCTCCCTCTGTCCTGTGTGGGTCTTGGTTCAAGAATATAACACAAGATTCTTATTTTCCATACTTTGTAATTTGAGGCAACTCTTGAGGAAACTAGGACAGCACTACTGAAATACACATCCACTCATGAGCATATAGTCAGTGTGAGAAATAAACCTCCGTAGAATAATTCTTTGGGCTCTGCTCAATGTCCTTTCCACTCAGCCACCCATAGTATAGAAGCCCTTGCGTAGCACGAGTGATTAACCCAGATGAAATGATCTACTTATAATCAATTTCATTTGATCTCTGCCAATGGCACACGTACATTCTTCTTTTTAAAAAGAAATTTGCTATCTTAATTTGCCAAAATCTATTTTAAATGAAGGAATAAAAGAGATTACATGGCAATTGTTTCCATATTTGCTAATTTAAATAACTTCTAATGATTTTGAACACATTTCTATTTTATGCTGTTTTAGTATGAGGTAGAACACAGCAGATTACTGTGATAATCAATGTTATTTTGTTGTATTATAGCTGAATACAACATCAAATCACAAATTTAACATTTGCTTAGTTTTCTAATATAGATCTCAAGAGTAGAATTCCACTCTGCAAAACAATTTAAGTGTTAATATTGTGTTGGGCTAAAACTGGCCTGAGTATTAATCCACTGAAAGATGGATTTAACCTGCTTTGGTAACTCTTCTATGGCCTGTCAATATGATAAAATATGATTAGGTAATATTTCAAAGCTTTTAATCAGAAAAAAGAGTGGGGGTTTTTGTGCAATTTATAATAATTTCAAGGCCTAAGATAGAAATAGAAACCTGCTTAGTGCTTCATATTTGCATTGAAATCGGCTTACTTTTTTTCTGTGTTTGCCATGAATACCCTTGACATCTTGGTTTAATTATGAGAGATGTTTTTGTTTAAATCATTGTGTTAGCTTCTTAGCCCAACTTGTCCTGTACTGTCTCCTTTACCTACATGATCTAGAAATGAAGTCAAAATGCCAAGGTGCAAAATCTTGACAATTTCCATAGCAACAGAGATATGATTTAGTGAACACAGGACTTTGCTTTCTAGAGAAAATTAGGTAAATGAGAGAAAAACCCCCACCTGTTCTCATTCAAATAGTGTTTTATTTCATTTTAAGGTATATAGTTTGATATGAGACTTTAAGTTACATCACTGCAGTATGAGATGTTGTTGGACATAGCAAAACAACTTGCTTCTGCATCGCACAAAGAGAAATTTTCCCTGGGAAACTATCATGCTGAAGGAAAAAGGGTCAGTGATTTTGCAGCTGATGTTTCTTTGTGAGTCTTCACGGAATTTCTGCCTCTGCAAGAAGATATGGAGGGTATGGTGGAAGATGTGTGCTCTCCAGGGTGACATCTAAAACTGTGGTTTTATAAATATAGGAAAGATATGCTTTTCAAAAGGATCCTTATTGTGCCTAGCCTTTTGATAACTCATATAACCTGTGCCGCAGTAAATCCTTCTGTAAGCCTAATTCTGCAAAATGTGGTAACTGAAGCTAAAATATGTTAAACATCATACACTAGAGTTTTCCCAATATTTTGCAGCTGAGGAAAACACATGGGCCCCACAGTTCAATAAAGTAAAAGTATTATTGACCAATAGGATGGGAAGTGAATTCCAAATACGAGGCTATTTCCAGCTAATTAAAGGTCCCATGGCACTATATGCAAGAGTAGGAACATCTGCTACTGTGTGCTAGTCAAATTACAGGTTCAGTAATTACTTTCTGCCTAATTGAGCTCCTGATTAATTTTAGCTGGGTTTAAGTATTTGTCATGCCTTTCTGTATTTTGTTGCTGCTGTCAGTGTGGTGGAGTGAACCACTGGTGAGAGAAAGTTTTGTCTGCTTTGGCTTGTGCTATATATGATGAATGTGAACAATAGCTCAAGTCAGCACATGGGCACTATGAAAGTCAATTTGTGTTGGATTTGTAAGCAGTAGACAAAGCACAGCTTTAAACACTTCATTTGATTGAGATCTGTGAACCACATAAGGCCATCAACACTTTTCCTGGAGAAAAATGAGTATTCTATTGAATAAAACTCTTGTGCCCAATCCCCCTCAATTTACAAAGGACCTATTTATACTAATTATTTAAAATGTTATGAGGTATAGATTCAAGTGTTCTATTTGCTTTAAAAAGCATCATAAAAGTATATTCTATATGACTACATGTCATAGGGAATACATGGAATATGTATGTTCTCATAATGAATTTAAAATTCAGTTTACAGGATGGAGTAATCCAAATTTCAGATGGGAAAATTATGGGGATATTTACTAGACTTCCTGCCAAAACTCAGAAATAATTCAGGTTCATATTAACATTTTGTTTTCCAGTCGCTTAGTTGTACTCCAGTTGCATCTGTGGACATAGAGAATTGTGAAAAGGATGTGAATTTTACAATAGATACCAGTATGCACATATATTTATACACGAATATGAATAATTTTTAGAAGGAAAAAAGTGAAGCATATATATGGTGTAGTAATCATATGGGATTATGTGAGAAAAGTGGCAGACTGACAGAATGCAAGTCATTTGGTGTGATTGCTGTACTCTTGATATTATCTTTGAGGGGACTTCTGTTTCACTAAACTAAGTGAGAATCAGATTTCACCAACTGTGCCTGACAATAGATTGTGGCTAAGTCTGACAAGGCCCTTGGGAAAGAGTGCTGCCCTCTGTCACCATATGGCCTGGAAAGGGTTTCATACCTGTTACGATATCCTGCGGAGAGGGATCATTGCTAAATCTATGCAGGCTCATTCCTAATCCCATGAAGCTAATGATCTGTGAAGGATACCTTAAAGATGCTTTCTGTGAATAAGCATATTATTCAGAGTGTCAGATGAAGGTTTTTTCTCTTGTATTAGTTTTCATTGCACAATGATTACACTCCTCCACTGAGAATACATTATCAAAAACATTGAAAGAATTGTTTAATCTCTCTTGCTATTCATGAATATCAGCTGAATATAAATTTAAAAAACTTACTGGTATTTTAGGGCAAGATACTTATCACCCAATAGATATGCTATTCCCTAAATTGAAATAATTCCCATGATAAAAAGATATTTTTCTTGTTTCTAACAAACACTTTCAAATTTGCACGTAGTACAGAACGATGTTAAGATCCATTTTTCAGCCAGAATTTTTCTCCTCATGGCATGTGCATTTTGATCTCTCTTGAAGGTCCAAATAACCTTCTTAAGTCCCATATCGTTGTGAAGTGTTGAACTTCATGTAAATATCAGTTTTCAATATATTTTCTCCCCTATAACTTTATTATAGGAAAAAATTTACAAGTCACTATTCTGCTTATACATCAGTACAAAACAGTACTGTCCTCCCCCCTCGCCCCCCACCCCTCTATCTAGAATATTTTATGGCTAGCTAATTCGTTATTCAATAAAGGATTAGATTAATGCATATCTTGTTTTATTTGTAGACAACATCATTAAAAGAAAACAAAAAAAAAGGATAAAAAAAGCTTCAGATGTGAATTTATGAGGAATCCAGAGAGATGTCAAATTTCTCTCTCACACCCATTAGCCTGATGTAGTACCTCTGTCCCTGCCCAGGGAATATGTCCACATGGATATCCCACACCCATATTCCCCTTCCCCATTCCCCTCTTTATGTACGAAGAACCTGAAATATCTGATAATCTCCTCCTAAAAATAAGCATTTGTAAAAAAAGATTTATGAACCTGACAATGAAGCTTGAAATGAAGAAAATCCCAATTATTATCTTACAAGACATAGTGAGAATTTACCTTCTCTTTCTTCTGGCCTAATGGGCACATTTTAATGTTAGATGTTTGTGCTATACAAAGATGTTCAAAGAAAGATTATTTTCTATAAAGAAGCTGCCATTAGCAGAAACAGGAATTTATTAAATAGTTCGTAATTCTTGTTGTGGCTATTTTAATTCGCTGAAATCTGTCTTGAGACACTGTCTGGGAGGAAGGATATTTTAATATCAGATCATGGCACTGGAACTGGAAGAAGGAACAATTCTATATACTTCTAACACTTGGGAAGAAATATGCTTTGGAGAGTAATAGGATTGCAATGGCCTTGATTAGAAAAATTTACCTTGTTTTTTAAAACTGTAAAAGTTAATGTAGGGTATCACAACTAAGTGAAGAGGCTGAGTCTTGAGTAGAAAAAGTAATTTGGAGAAGTACTGATTACAGTGGTCACAGGCCAAGAAATATTTTGTTGAATATCAAATCAATTTAACAAACAAAAAATCTAATTATTAAGTGCCCTTTTTTGACACTTCTGTGACAGAGATGTGCTCTCGTATGCTCTTTATGGCAACCCAGGAACTGGAGTTCTTGGGGATAGTGTAACCGAAGAACCTCAATTTAAGTGAACAAGTAAATTAAATTCCTCAAATTACCTTGCCCTTCAAACAATGCTCCACGTTTGTGGCTCTTCCCCTGATTTTCACTTTAGGGTATCTGGGAGGGTGTCAGAAGGAACAGAAGACGTAAAAGCCTGGTGATCTGTTTAAATCAAGTTCCAGAGGATGAGATTTGATGGGAGACAGGAAGTCTTCCATGGACAAGTCTTTAGAGCAGTTCCTTCATGTTTAAATTCCTGGCTCACCTGACTTATGTTGCTTCCTGTGGCTCACCAGGAGATGCATTTTTTCTCTCCCTAGCTCATTGAAAGCACTAAAATTGTTGTGGATATAAAAACTATTCTGACCTGAAACAAAATAAATATAATAATCTCTGAAATGCTTATTCAATAAAAGATTACCCAGGACAGAAAAAGCCCTTTCAGGAGTCTATAATTCTTTTATTATTGATCATAAAAAGCCTTTGGTTCATATCAAATGAAGCAGATGATCAGAATTCCAGCATAAAATTGTTCTCTCACCTATGTGTAAATTGCTCCATTTCCCAGTCCTTGAATGTGTCCAACTAAACGGTACCATATGCAGGAAGCTGTGGACTCTGTTTCTTTGCTCAGTCACCTGTGCAGTGGCTGGATCTCCGTGGTTGTCAAAGCCAAGTTTGCCCAGCAACGTTTGCTGTGTGCAGCTATCATATATTATGTGAGCCTCTTCAGAGAAAGTCCTTCTGTGCTGTGAATCAGGGTGCGTTCAAGCAGGAGATAGAAGGTTATGGGATGAAAAAGATAGCAAAGATTCTTTAGTCCTATCCAGCTGGCAAAGTCAAAGGGCACTCAGCACCCTTGGAATGGTCACTTTTAAAGAGTAACACAAAAGATGTCCCAGTCCTCTCCCTGCCACTCCTGATAGTACTCTGGTGAAAGCTTCAGACATAAAAAATTTCCTCAAGACATGCAGGGAGGAATCAAACACTTAACCAAGCAGACAAAAAACCCCCAAACAACCCAGAACAGTATGAGAAAAAGAATATGAATGATTAAAGTGAGACATTTCTGATCTTGATTTTTGCTTGCTTATACATTTCTTTAGAGTTTGAAAGAAAAAGATGAACAGCCCTGGAGGTGTTTCTAGAAGCCAACAAAAATGTGTTCATACAATCCTACGCCGTCATGTTTATAATGCCTCACCTGGGTTTGAATGAACTTATGAGAAGTCCTAGTCTGGTTTCAGTGGGACAAGACAAAATTTGCTTAACATCCTGCCTCCAGAGATTAAATGTCATCCAAAATCTGAACGCAAAGAAGAAGCAA
Organism: Corvus kubaryi; assembly: GCF_017639235.1. Classification (NCBI taxonomy): domain Eukaryota; kingdom Metazoa; phylum Chordata; class Aves; order Passeriformes; family Corvidae; genus Corvus; species Corvus kubaryi. Next base: position 7,397,082 of record NW_024581096.1, read on the forward strand.
GAAAAGAGCATAATGAATTCAAAGAGCAGTTTCCTTCTCTGAAATTGTGGGTGACTTAGGACAATGACCATGTAAAAAAAGAGAGTCTATAAAATAAAGAATGGAAAAATTACTTTCAGAGCCAGGAGACTCCCTTCTCAAGGGGACAGAAGGCCCAATATGCTGACTGGATCCACTTGGGGAATTGTGCTGACTCCCTGGGGTCTGGGTTAAAGATCTGAAGAGGAAGGTTCCTACCCTTGTTCAGTCCTCAGATTATTATTCATTACTTATTTATATGGTAGGCAGAGATTAAGTTGTAACAAGAAATCCAAGGGCAATCGAGAAACTTCAGGGACTTGGTACAACTGGTTAAAGGAGAACAGTGTTCTCCTTCCAGTCACGGGGAATGATTAGGGTAGAAACACAGACCCAGCAAATCAGTACTTGCCTCTGAGCCTGGTGTTGCAGAATTTTGGGTTCTTTGATCATGAGTCAGTTTACTTGACACCAATCCTGCTGGCAACAGACAGGGTACACCTGTTTCAAAGAGGAAAAGGGATTTTTGAGCAGGGTTCATTGATTTGAAGGTGGGGATCAAACCAGGCTCACTAAGATAAGCCTGGAGGTATTTAAAAGATGTGTAGATGTGGCACTGCAAGTCATAGTTTAGTGGTGGACTTGGCAGTGCTGAGCTATCTGTTAGACTTGATCTTGGAGCTCTTTTCCAAAGAAATGGTTCTATGATACTATGACTCTATGATTCTATGATTCTATGATCCTTCTATATATCCACAATACAAACTGGAAAGTAATATCTTTACATATTATTTTTTTCATGCTTATGTCTGTGTGGATACATGAGCAAAGATTGCAAAAGTATATAGACATTCATGTATATGTTCAAAATACCTTTCAAATATTCTCTGTCCTAATTTGTAAGACTATCTCCACACTAAACACAATCTTTAGTACTGCTTATATTCCTAGCAACTGAATTCACTTGGCTAATTTTACACAAATTACATTTTTCAGTGGAAGCTGAATCTTTTAATATTTACAAGGCTCCATTGGGAAAAGCCAATTGCCAGTTTTGGTTCTGAAATATTATTTTAGTATTTAGACTGGATTTTCAAAGCCTGTTTTTAAGACCTATAAATGTGGGCTTCTTTAGATTTTGAGAATACTCTGACTAGGTAACTCTCTATGGGGTTTAAAATAAAACAGGAATAGAACCAACTCATGGGTTCATACCACCAAAAGGAATGCAGCAAACAGAGGAATATGAACAAAGAAATGTTCACAAAGTTAAAGCCACTACAAAACAGCTACAAAGGGCAGAAGAAAAAGATTGAAAGGCTTTGTTTTTTGTTACCAAGAAATGTAATTTTTTGGTTTCTGTGCTAAAGAAATCTTTCTCACAACTTTTTTACTAACTTTTAAGAAAATGAGCGTGTATATCACAGGAAAAATGGGCTCAGAATATTTAAGTAACTGATAACCTCCCACATCATTTGACTGATTCACCAAGACATGCACAGAATTTCAAGTCTGATTTTGGTTACGAAATAAAACTGGGTTTCCTGTAGTTATCCAGTTATCATAAACTGCAAACTTTTAAATTATCCTCAGTAGTTTTGCAAGTGTATTAGACCTTTCATGAATAATTTTCTTCATTGAAGTATTTGCCGTAAAGTTGAGTTTAAGTCTTCCAAAAGCATGGGAGGATAACTTACAAGTGACTTTCATTTGCAATGTACGCAATGCCATACACAGGAATTTACCTTTATCTACTATGTAAGTCTGAATGTTCTGGATTTCCATTCATAAATGAGGAGATTTTACAAAGATTGTGCTTTTGTGCATGAAATTATGGATTGCTGTTGCTGAGTTTTGGATTCTGTTTTTCTTGTTCTCTAAAGAATATTTTTTGTGATTTTCCTCCCTTGTTTTTTTTCCACTCTCTTTCATTTCTGAAGATGCACTGCCTATAGAACAATATGTCAGTGTTTTAGGCCTTTTTCTATTAACTTCCTTGAGAATTTCTAAAAATTGTAGACTTTCTTTAAATTTATTTTTTGCCTACAATATTTCTTATCTACTCAAAAGTCTTTCAGAGATTCAACTGAAAAAATAATTCCTTCTCATGTTAGTGTAGAGCTTCACAAGTAACAACTAACCATTTATTCAGTCTGCCCTGTTTACACCATTCCAAAAATACTGAGAAATATATTTCAATTTTTTAAAAGACATTTATTTACAAATGTTGCCAAAAATGGTTTCTGGGCAGTGATACAGGTGCAAACTTATGCACATGTAGTACAAGGGAAAAACTTGCAGAGCTCATAGGAAAAATATGCTTTTTGTTGGAAGCTGGCTGACAGGTCAACCCCTGTGTCACTGTGAAGTGGTCTCATGCTGTGCTGCTACTGTTTGGATAGAATTTTATTTTGGCATTTTTGGTAGATGCAGTCTGTTGACCACTAAATATTTTTGTCTGTCCAGGTAAAACATATTTTAATTGCATCTGATTTACATGAACATAACTGAAGTCGTATTTTGGGCCATATATGGGCCAAAAGATTTATCTTATATTTTGAAGTAGAGGAGGTATATACAGATAACACTCCAGGGGACATTTATGGAAGTTAAACTTTGGTGTAAACAGCCTACATATGAGTGACCAAAATTTGTCTTAAGCAAAATTCTCTGCTCTGGGATAAATTAGACATGCTTTTTATTGCCAGTCTCTGAGTCAGGAGCCTGGTAGTAGCAATGAGCACCTTACAGGGCCCTGAAAATGGACAGATTCATGTGCCACCATTTTTGAAGGGAAAGAATTTCAAGAGCTGTAAAATTCAACTGGAATTGTATACATACTTCCATTTAAAGTTCTTAAGTCGGATGCAGTTTTATTGTTTTTTCACTGGAATTGCAATGGATCTGTGAAAAGGATGTCCGCCAAGTCTCAGAGTCTTTTAAAAATACAAATATGGATTTTTCATGCTGTTAATTACGTCTGTAGAAGCTGCTAACTGACTGGCTTCCTGTAAGTCTTTGGAAGGGGTTGGTGAAGCCAAAGACAATTTTCCAGTTTAACGCTTATCCCATTACTGAATCACAGCAGTGATGCTGTTTAATTAGAACAAAAAGTTTAAATTAACAGCCACAATAGTCAATGGCTGTAGGTGGAAATATTCAAAATTTCCAAGGTGGTATCAGTACCTGCTTGTGCTTCAACCAGACTACTTTCTTTTACACCAGTAATTTAGACGGATTCTGAGAGTAAATTTTCTGAATATAAAGGAAAAAAGCACAGGAGATGGTTATCCTAAGTTAATTGAAAGACTGTCTGAAACAACCTCATTATCTTAGCGGATATCTTTGAGAGCTCATAAAGCACAGCTAACACTGGAAGAACTGCATAAAGAAACACACTGTATAGATTGATAATGGAAGAGAAAACAATGGAATTATTAGCATAGCTTGTATCTCTTGAAAAATCCTGGGAAAAATGAACTAGCAGTTAACAACTGGAGAATAATGGAGCCACAGTTATCATATAGCCTGATGTGAGAATTTTGTATTCACAGAGTACCATCAAATGTCAAGGAAATCTTAGCCTGGATGCAACTGCTGGAGTGCAAGTTAATGTGCCCTGAAAGTATTGACTGGTGGTTACAGTCGAAATGGCTTTCATGGAGTTATATCCTGTGCATAGCATATGTGCAGTCTGAGCTGTCATCTCCCTCAGGGGCAGAGAGGCCCTGCAGAGAGACATCGACAAATCAAAAAGATGGACAATCACCAACTGCATGAGGTTTGACAAGAGCAAGTTCCAGATTCTTCACCCGGGATGGGGTAATGCTGGTTGAGTATAGACTGGGGAATGAGAGGCTGGAGAGCAGTGCCATGGAAAGGGCCCTGGGGGTCCTGGTCAGTGGCAAGTTGAACAGGAGGCAGCAGTGCCCTGGCAGCCAGGAGGGCCAAGCGTGTCCGGGGGGGCATCAGGCACAGCATGGCCAGCCGGGCAAGGGAGGGGATTGTCCCCTCTGCTCTGCACTGGGGCGGCCTCGCCTCCAGTGCTGTGACACAGGAGCTATTAGTGTTAAAAGGACAGCAGTGAGGATGGTGAAGGATCTTGAGGGGAAGCTATATGAGGAAGCCATATGAGCTGAGGTGACTTGGTCTGTTTAGTCTGGAGGAGACTGAGGCAAGACCTCATTGAAGTCTCCAACTTCCTTGTGAGAAGAAGAGAGATAGGAAATGATTTCTTCACTCTTGTAACTAATAAAAGGGGTCGAGGAAATGGCTTGAAGTTGAGTTCAGAGAGGTTTAGGCTGGATATCATAGAAAGATTTTTCATTCAGAGGGTGGTTGGGCACTGGAACAGGCTCCCCAAGGCAATGGTCACAGCATCAGGCCTGACAGAGTTCAAGAAGCATGTGGACAACTCTCTCAGGCACATGGTCTGACTCTTGGGATGTCCTGTGCAGGGCCAAGAGTTGGACTTTGATGATATGCATGGGTTCCTTCTAACTCAGCTTATTCTATGATTCTATGAACTATGGAGCACATTTTTAGAAGGAGTTAGAAACTCTGGTATATGCAAAATAAGTACAATCAACATATTTTTGTCTGACATATTTGGTTTGCATTTGTTTTTCTTCTTTGAACTTAAAGGACCAGACAAGAGATAAACTCATGAATGACAAACTGCACATACATATTCAGTGATGACCTTTCACAGTGATGATCTTTCACGAGGGAAAGAAAAAGTTTATTACAGAAGAGCACCAACTCTTTTATTAATGAAATATATTTTCTATGATTAACTCTCTATTATCAAATTAGGAATTTGGCAAAAAGTGGAAGGAAAAGAAATGGAATAATATAAAGCTTACACATTCCTTTCCTCTTTCTTCCTTGCTTTCACCATGTTACGTGTATTTTTAGTCTTAGAACTAACACTTTCCAGATTTACACTCACTTGCAATTTTTCAATACAAATTACAATATTTTACATGTGAAGGGTGGGGTGCCATCCATAGGGACCTGGAAAAGTTCAGGTAGTGGGCCCATGAGAACCACTTGAACTCCGGTTAGACCAAGTGGAAGGTGCTGCATGTGGGTCAGGACGACCTGTGATATCAGTCTGGGGATGAACTGATCCAGAGTAGCCCTGTCCAAAAGGACTTGGGGTGTTGGTAGATGAGACGTTGGACATGACGCAGTGTAGCGGGTTCAGTTCGTAAACTGGGCGGAAACACCAATTAGAGTGTAGTGGTTTGATTCAAAATATCCATTACTTATTTTCTTTCTGTGAGATAAGAATTAGGAGAAAGCAAAGCAGGCACAAAACTTTAAAAAATATAAAGAAGTTTATTAGCAGACCTAAAATAAAGAATAAAAAAGGCAGACTAAACCTTCAGAACACGTCTCCTCCGCCCACCTTTCTCCCTTCTCCCACTGACAATGTAAAAAGACAACTCCTGAGATTTTCAGTCAGTTTACCACTTCTAGAGTAACCTTTTTCAGTTCACTTAAGGAGAGAAGAGTCTCTCTTGCTCATGCTATGGAGACATCTCCACAAGAAACGGTTCTCTCATGGCTTCAATGTCACAGCGAGACAGCCGCCTGGGTTGGTTCTCTGCTCACATGCGAGAGTCCCTTCCCCGCACTTACAGCTTTCCCCACAACTGCTTTTGAGGGTCCAATCTTGAGCTACTGGGGTACCATTTTAAGGATGAGCTGTTCAGAAGCAAAGGTTGTCTTCACTCATCTCTGAGAGCATCTTCATCTCTAGGAATAGAGGCCCTCCTCCTCCCCTGGGAGCAAGGGTCCTCATCACTTTCATCTCTAGGAACAGAGGTTTCTCCTTCCGTGGGAGCAAGGGTCCTCATCAAATTACAGCTAGTGTCATTCGCTTATTTCAGCACAGGTACTTCTGCTCACAATTACAGTCATTCACTTATTTCAGCATAGATACCTTTGCTCACAATTGCAATTTGAACGCTCCACCCCCCCATGCTTTCATGAAATTACAACGGGTACACTGATGTATCATAGTCCATCGCCATCACTTTACAAAAGAATTTCAGCTTCTAGGCTTGAAGCATCTCCTCTTTCTCCTCCCTCAGGGTTTCAGCTCTTCCTTTTTTACTGACTTTGGGGTGTCTGTGGTGTTTTCTTCACTTCCTCCACCTTTCCTATTCCTCCAACTCAGGAGAGGTTTGATGTCTGCAGGCTTCATCTGTTCTGGAGGAAACTTACAGCACTAAAGGGTTAATCTCACCCGGGCCTTGCAGTGGGAATTTGCTTATCGCTGTTGGTCACATGATCTTTGCCGGGCATCTGGGCATCAGCCTCAGGTGAGTTTCGGCTGCACCAGGGGCTGCCTGCACGGAACAGGGCTGTGGGAGGGTGTGGATGGAACAGAGGCGTGCCACGGCAGACCCAGCCAGGCCAAGCAAGGCCTGGCCCAGCCCTGCCTGGCCACCTACAGGCCCCACCCCCAGTTACCTATCCAAAAGCCAGAAGAATTAGAGAGATTTCCCGGGGTTTGTTCGTTCTTAAATGTGGATCACAGAGGCGTGTCAAGCTTCTTAATTGGCTTAAAAAGTTGCCAATATTCAAACTAGCCAGTTGATAGGTTCTGTCAGGTCTTTGAGGAAGCTGTAAGCACCTCTTTACAAGAGAATCACTTCCATGCTGATGCCCTCTTTACTAAAACCCCAAACTCTACTAAACCATGACACCCAGCCATGAGCACTCACAGCCCAGAGAGCCAAATGTGTCCTGGGCTTCTTCCAGAGCAGTGTGGGCAGCAGGGAGAGGGAGGGGATTCTGCCCCTCTGCTCCACTGTGGTGAGACCCCACGAGGAGCACTGCATCCAGCTCTGGGGTCCCAGCACAGGAAGGACATGGAGCCAGTCCATAGGAGACCACCAAGATGATCAGAAGGATGGAGCACCTTTCCTATGAGGAAAGGCTGAGAGAATCGGCAGTTTTCAGCCTGAAAAAGAGAAGGCTTATGGGTGACCTAATTGTAGCCTTCCAATACCTGAAGGGAGCTTTCAAGAAAGGTAGAGAGGGACTTGTTACAAAAGCCTATATTGACAAGGAATGGCTTCAAACTGAAATAGAGTATGTTAGGTTAGATATTAGGAAGAAATCCTTCACTGTGGAGGTGGTGAGGCACTAGAACAGATTGCCCAGAGAAGCTGTGGATACCCCATCCCTGGAAGTGTTCAAGGCCAGGCTGGAGGGAGCTCTGAGCAACCTGGTCTAGTGGAAGGTGTCCTTGCCCAAGCAGGGGGCTGCAACTAGATTATCTTTCAGGTTTCTTCCAATTCAAACCCCTCTATGATTGTATGATTCTGTGATTAATACTGATTTCACTCAGGGTAATAGAAAAACTGCACCTTTCTCCTTACATAAATGTTCATTTTCAGATTAGAGTTAGAATTAGAATTAGAATCAGTGTTGGGTCCTTGCCTATTCTACACAGGAAAATGAAACTAAAGTTAATTGCAAATATATAAATGACAGTCAATTCATCTGGTACCATAACTGTGGTAATGTATAGATGATAGAGAGACACAGGCAGGCAGCATGTTGGTTCTGTGGCAAATATTTATCATGCCTGAAGAAAAGATAATTACATTGTTGTTTTATATAATTGTAATCAAATATTGTTCAAGTATTTATTTAAGAATATACATGCCCATTGTGAAGAGAGTTCAATGTGAGTATAATTTAAATTGTCAAGAATTTTCTAAGAATTCTTTATAAACCTTCCAAGTTGATATGGGTTTGGAGTATTGGAGACAAAACCCCAGACACTAGGAGAGGTCTGAAGCCTGCAACTTCATAAAATTCTGGTATAGGAAGGACCACATAGTACCAATCCAAATATAAATCTTTCCATGATTCCACTGCTTAGTAAAGAAAAAACATGCAGCAGCAAGCCAAATCGTGATGCTGATATTATCACAATTGTTGCCATTTTCTAGTGTTGTTTAAATTCCTGAATGTCTTCCTTTTTTTCCCCCTTTCCTTTTTTTTTTTAAGCTTGAAAGGATAATAAAGGTCTACCCTTATATAAACTTAGCACTTTAAAATATTTGTCTTGACCAAAGAGCTTACAAGCTAATACAAGGCTACATTTATTTAAAATTTTACAGAATTGGCTAAAATAATCAGAATCAGGAACAGAACTGAAAATCCCAAAAATGTTTACACCACTAATTACTAACCATATAGTTATCTTCCTTTCCTTCCTTTCCTTCCTTTCCTTCCTTTCCTTCCTTTCCT